>NC_140718.1:6072500-6497500 GCF_050655825.1 Lonchura striata | reverse complement strand
TCTTTCCCAGGGAAAATGGCCAAAGGATGTGCCCAGGGGCCCCTGGCACTCGGCAGGGACCTCACTGCAAAAAATCCTTATATCGAAGGATGGACCCCACACCGAAGTTGTCCCCACCTCAAACTTGTGCTGCCCTGATAGACCCAAGGGAGCCCTACAAACTGACATCAGGAACCTGGACTGCTGAGTTTTCTTTCCCAGGGAAAATGGCCAAAGGTTGTGCCCGGGGGCCCCTGGCCCTGACTGCAAAAAATCCTTATATCGAAGGATGGACCCCACACCGAAGTTGTCCCCACCTCAAACTTGTGCTGCCCTCATACACCCAAGGGAGCCCTACAAACTGACATCAGGAACCTGGACTGCTGAGTTTTCTTTCCCAGGGAAAATGGAAAAAGGATGTGCCCAGGGGCCCCTGGCCCTGACTGCAAAGAATCCTTATATCGAAGGATGGACCCCACACCGAAGTTGTCCCCACCTCAAACTTCTGCTGCCTTGATAGACCCAAGGGAGCCCTACAAACTGACATCAGGAACCTGGACTGCTGAGTTTTCTTTCCCAGGGAAAATGGAAAAAGGATGTGCCCAGGGGCCCCTGGACATGGGCTGGGGCCTCACTGCAAAGAATCCTTATATCGAAGTATGGACCCCACACCGAAGTTGTCCCCACCTCAAACTTGTGCTGCCCTGATAGACCCAAGGGAGCCCTACAAACTGACATCAGGAACCTGGACTGCTGAGTTTTCTTTCCCAGAAAAAATGGAAAAAGGATGTGCCCAGGGGCCCCTGGCCCTGACTGCAAAAAATCCTTATATCGAAGGATGGACCCCACACCGAAGTTGTCCCCACCTCAAACTTGTGCTGCCCTGATAGACCCAAGGGAGCCCTACAAACTGACATCAGGAACCTGGACTGCTGAGTTTTCTTTCCCAGGGAAAATGGAAAAAGGATGTGCCCAGGGACCCCTGGCCCTGACTGCAAAGAATCCATATATCGAAGGATGGACCCCACACCGAAGTTGTCCCCACCTCAAACTTGTGCTGCCCTGATAGACCCAAGGGAGCCCTACAAACTGACATCAGGAACCTGGACTGCTGAGTTTTCTTTCCCAGGGAAAATGGCCAAAGGATGTGCCCAGGGGCCCCTGGCCCTGGGCTGGGGCCTCACTGCAAAGAATCCTTATATCGAAGGATGGACCCCACACCGAAGTTGTCCCCACCTCAAACTTGTGCTGCCCTGATAGACCCAAGGGAGCCCTACAAACTGACATCAGGAACCTGGACTGCTGAGTTTTCTTTCCCAGGGAAAATGGAAAAAGGATGTGCCCAGGGGCCCCTGGCCCTGACTGCAAAGAATCCTTATATCGAAGGATGGACCTCACACCGAAGTTGTCCCCACCTCAAACTTGTGCTGCCCTGATAGACCCAAGGGAGCCCTACAAACTGACATCAGGAACCTGGACTGCTGAGTTTTCTTTCCCAGGGAAAATGGAAAAAGGATGTGACCAGGGGCCCATGCCCCTGACTGCAAAAATTCCTTATATCGAAGGATGGACCCCACACCGAAGTTGTCCCCACCTCAAACTTGTGCTGCCCTGATAGACCCAAGGGAGCCCTACAAACTGACATCAGGAACCTGGACTGCTGAGTTTTCTTTCCCAGGGAAAATGGAAAAAGGATGTGCCCAGGGGCCCCTGGCCCTGACTGCAAAGAATCCTTATATCGAAGGATGGACCCCACACCGAAGTTGTCCCCACCTCAAACTTGTGCTGCCCTGATAGACCCAAGGGAGCCCTACAAACTGACATCAGGAACCTGGACTGCTGAGTTTTCTTTCCCAGGGAAAATGGAAAAAGGATGTGCCCAGGGAACCCTGGACCTGACTGCCAAAAATCCTTATATCGAAGGATGCACCCCACACCGAAGTTGTCCCCACCTCAAACTTGTGCTGCCCTCATACACCCAAGGGAGCCCTACAAACTGACATCAGGAACCTGGACTGCTGAGTTTTCTTTCCCAGGGAAAATGGAAAAAGGATGTGCCCAGGGTTCCCTGGCCCTGACTGCAAAAAATCCTTATATCGAAGGATGGACCCCACACCGAAGTTGTCCCCACCTCAAACTTGTGCTACCTTGATAGACCCAAGGGAGCCCTACAAACTGACATCAGGAACCTGGACTGCTGAGTTTTCTTTCCCAGGGAAAATGGAAAAAGGATGTGCCCAGGGGCCCCTGGACATGGGCTGGGGCCTCACTGCAAAGAATAATTATATCGAAGGATGGACCCCACACCGAAGATGTCCCCACCTCAAACTTGTGCTGCCCTGATAGACCCAAGGGAGCCCTACAAACTGACATCAGGAACCTGGACTGCTGAGTTTTCTTTCCCAGAAAAAATGGAAAAAGGATGTGCCCAGGGGCCCCTGGCCCTGACTGCAAAAAATCCTTATATCGAAGGATGGACCCCACACCGAAGTTGTCCCCACCTCAAACTTGTGCTGCCCTGATAGACCCAAGGGAGCCCTACAAACTGACATCAGGAACCTGGACTGCTGAGTTTTCTTTCCCAGGGAAAATGGAAAAAGGATGTGCCCAGGGAACCCTGGACCTGACTGCCAAAAATCCTTATATCGAAGGATGGACCCCACACCGAAGTTGTCCCCACCTCAAACTTGTGCTGCCCTGAGAGACCCAAGGGAGCCCTACAAACTGACATCAGGAACCTGGACTGCTGAGTTTTCTTTCCCAGGGAAAATGGAAAAAGGATGTGCCCAGGGGCCCCTGGCCCTGGGCTGGGGCCTCACTGCAAAGAATCCTTATATCGAAGGATGGACCCCACACCGAAGTTGTCCCCACCTCAAACTTGTGCTGCCCTGATAGACCCAAGGGAGCCCTACAAACTGACATCAGGAACCTGGACTGCTGAGTTTTCTTTCCCAGGGAAAATGGAAAAAGGATGTGCCCAGGGGCCCCTGGCCCTGACTGCAAAAAATCCTTATATCGAAGGATGGACCCCACACCGAAGATGTCCCCACCTCAAACTTGTGCTGCCCTCATACACCCAAGGGAGCCCTACAAACTGACATCAGGAACCTGGACTGCTGAGTTTTCTTTCCCAGGGAAAATGGAAAAAGGATGTGCACAGGGGCCCCTGGCCGTGACTGCAAAGAATCCTTATATCGAAGGATGGACCTCACACCGAAGTTGTCCCCACCTCAAACTTGTGCTGCCCTGATAGACCCAAGGGAGCCCTACAAACTGACATCAGGAACCTGGACTGCTGAGTTTTCTTTCCCAGGGAAAATGGAAAAAGGATGTGCCCAGGGACCCCTGGCCCTGACTGCAAAGAATCCTTATATCGAAGGATGGACCTCACACCGAAGATGTCCCCACCTCAAACTTGTGCTGCCCTGATAGACCCAAGGGAGCCCTACAAACTGACATCAGGAACCTGGACTGCTGAGTTTTCTTTCCCAGGGAAAATGGCCAAATGATGTGCCCAGGGGCCTCTGGCACTGGGCAGGGACCTCACTGCAAAAAATCCTTATATCGAAGGATGGACCCCACACCGAAGTTGTCCCCACCTCAAACTTGTGCTGCCCTGATAGACCCAAGGGAGCCCTACAAACTGACATCAGGAACCTGGACTGCTGAGTTTTCTTTCCCAGGGAAAATGGCCAAAGGATGTGCCCGGGGGGCCCTGGCCCTGACAGCAAAGAATCCTTATATCGAAGGATGGACCCCACACCGAAGTTGTCCCCACCTCAAACTTGTGCTGCCCTGATAGACCCAAGGGAGCCCTACAAACTGACATCAGGAACCTGGACTGCTGAGTTTTCTTTCCCAGGGAAAATGGAAAAAGGATGTGCCCAGGGGCCCCTGGCCCTGACTGCAAAAAATCCTTATATCGAAGGATGGACCCCACACCGAAGATGTCCCCACCTCAAACTTGTGCTGCCCTGATAGACCCAAGGGAGCCCGAGAAACTGACATCAGGAACCTGGACTGCTGAGTTTTCTTTCCAAGGGAAAATGGAAAAAGGATGTGCCCAGGGGCCCCTGGCCCTGACTGCAAAAAATCCTTATATCGAAGGATGGAGCCCACACGAAAGTTGTCCCCACCTCAAACTTGTGCTGCCCTGATAGACCCATGGGAGCCCTACAAACTGACATCAGGAACCTGGACTGCTGAGTTTTCTTTCCCAGGGAAAATGGAAAAAGGATGTGCCCAGGGGCCCCTGGCCCTGACTGCAAAAAATCCTTATATCGAAGGATGGACCCCACACCGAAGTTGTCCCCACCTCAAACTTCTGCTGCCCTGATAGACCGAAGGGAGCCCTACAAACTGACATCAGGAACCTCGACTGCTGAGTTTTCTTTCCCAGGGAAAATGGAAAAAGGATGTGCCCAGAGGCCCCTGGCCCTGACTGCAAAAAATCCTTATATCGAAGGATGGACCCCACACCGAAGTTGTCCCCACCTCAAACTTGTGCTGCCCTGATAGACCCAAGGGAGCCCTACAAACTGACATCAGGAACCTGGACTGCTGAGTTTTGTTTCCCAGGGAAAATGGAAAAAGGATGTGCCCGGGGGACCCTGGCCCTGATTGCAAAAAATCCTTATATCGAAGGATGGACCCCACACCGAAGTTGTCCCCTCCTCAAACTTGTGCTGCCCTGATAGACCCAAGGGAGCCCTACAAACTGACATCAGGAACCTGGACTGCTGAGTTTTCTTTCCCAGGGAAATTGGCCAAAGAATGTGCCCGGGGGCCCCTGGCCCTGACTGCAAAAAATCCTTATATCGAAGGATGGACCCCACACCGAAGTTGTCCCCACCTCAAACTTGTGCTGCCCTCATACACCCAAGGGAGCCCTACAAACTGACATCAGGAACCTGGACTGCTGAGTTTTCTTTCCCAGGGAAAATGGAAAAAGGATGTGCCCAGGGGCCCCTTGCCCTGACTGCAAAGAATCCTTATATCGAAGGATGGACCCCACACCGAAGTTGTCCCCACCTCAAACTTGTGCTGCCCTGATAGACCCAAGGGAGCCCTACAAACTGACATCAGGAACCTGGACTGCTGAGTTTTCTTTCCCAGGGAAAATGGAAAAAGGATGTGCCCAGGGGCCCCTGGCCCTGGGCAGGGGCCTCACTGCAAAGAATCCTTATATCGAAGGATGGACCCCACACCAAAGTTGTCCCCACCTCAAACTTGTGCTGCCCTGATAGACCCAAGGGAGCCCTACAAACTGACATCAGGAACCTGGACTGCTGAGTTTTCTTTCCCAGGGAAAATGGCCAAAGGGTGTGCCCAGGGGCCCCTGGCCCTGACTGCAAAAAATCCTTATATCGAAGGATGGACCCGAGACCGAAGTTGTCCCCACCCAAATTTGTGCTGCCCTGATATACCGAAGGGAGCCCTACAAACTGACATCAGGAACCTGGACTGCTGAGTTTTCTTTCCCAGGGAAAATGGAAAAAGGATGTGCCCGGGGGACCCTGGCCCTGACTGCAAAAAATCCTTATATCGAAGAATGTACCCCACACCGAAGTTGTCCCCACCTCAAACTTCTGCTGCCCTGATAGACCCAAGGGAGCCCTACAAACTGACATCAGGAACCTGGACTGATGAGTTTTCTTTCCCAGGGAAAATGGAAAAAGGATGTGCCCGGGGGCCCCTGGCCCTGACTGCAAAGAATCCTTTTATCGAAGGATGGACCCCAGACCGATGTTGTCCCCACCTCAAACTTGTGCTGCCCTGATAGACCCAAGGGAGCCCTACTAACTGACATCAGGAACCTGGACTGCTGAGTTTTCTTTCCCAGGGAAAATGGAAAAAGCATGTGCCCGGGGGCCCCTGGCCCTGACTGCAAAAAATCCTTATATCGAAGGATGGACCCCACACCGAAGTTGTCCCCACCTCAAACTTGTGCTGCCCTGATAGACCCAAGGGAGCCCTACAAACTGACATCAGGAACCTGGACTGCTGAGTTTTCTTTCCCAGGGAAAATGGCCAAAGGATGTGCCCAGGGGCCCCTGGCACTCGGCAGGGACCTCACTGCAAAAAATCCTTATATCGAAGGATGGACCCCACACCGAAGTTGTCCCCACCTCAAACTTGTGCTGCCCTGATAGACCCAAGGGAGCCCTACAAACTGACATCAGGAACCTGGACTGCTGAGTTTTCTTTCCCAGGGAAAATGGCCAAAGGTTGTGCCCGGGGGCCCCTGGCCCTGACTGCAAAAAATCCTTATATCGAAGGATGGACCCCACACCGAAGTTGTCCCCACCTCAAACTTGTGCTGCCCTCATACACCCAAGGGAGCCCTACAAACTGACATCAGGAACCTGGACTGCTGAGTTTTCTTTCCCAGGGAAAATGGAAAAAGGATGTGCCCAGGGGCCCCTGGCCCTGACTGCAAAGAATCCTTATATCGAAGGATGGACCCCACACCGAAGTTGTCCCCACCTCAAACTTCTGCTGCCTTGATAGACCCAAGGGAGCCCTACAAACTGACATCAGGAACCTGGACTGCTGAGTTTTCTTTCCCAGGGAAAATGGAAAAAGGATGTGCCCAGGGGCCCCTGGACATGGGCTGGGGCCTCACTGCAAAGAATCCTTATATCGAAGTATGGACCCCACACCGAAGTTGTCCCCACCTCAAACTTGTGCTGCCCTGATAGACCCAAGGGAGCCCTACAAACTGACATCAGGAACCTGGACTGCTGAGTTTTCTTTCCCAGAAAAAATGGAAAAAGGATGTGCCCAGGGGCCCCTGGCCCTGACTGCAAAAAATCCTTATATCGAAGGATGGACCCCACACCGAAGTTGTCCCCACCTCAAACTTGTGCTGCCCTGATAGACCCAAGGGAGCCCTACAAACTGACATCAGGAACCTGGACTGCTGAGTTTTCTTTCCCAGGGAAAATGGAAAAAGGATGTGCCCAGGGACCCCTGGCCCTGACTGCAAAGAATCCTTATATCGAAGGATGGACCCCACACCGAAGTTGTCCCCACCTCAAACTTGTGCTGCCCTGATAGACCCAAGGGAGCCCTACAAACTGACATCAGGAACCTGGACTGCTGAGTTTTCTTTCCCAGGGAAAATGGCCAAAGGATGTGCCCAGGGGCCCCTGGCCCTGGGCTGGGGCCTCACTGCAAAGAATCCTTATATCGAAGGATGGACCCCACACCGAAGTTGTCCCCACCTCAAACTTGTGCTGCCCTGATAGACCCAAGGGAGCCCTACAAACTGACATCAGGAACCTGGACTGCTGAGTTTTCTTTCCCAGGGAAAATGGAAAAAGGATGTGCCCAGGGGCCCCTGGCCCTGACTGCAAAGAATCCTTATATCGAAGGATGGACCTCACACCGAAGTTGTCCCCACCTCAAACTTGTGCTGCCCTGATAGACCCAAGGGAGCCCTACAAACTGACATCAGGAACCTGGACTGCTGAGTTTTCTTTCCCAGGGAAAATGGAAAAAGGATGTGACCAGGGGCCCATGCCCCTGACTGCAAAAATTCCTTATATCGAAGGATGGACCCCACACCGAAGTTGTCCCCACCTCAAACTTGTGCTGCCCTGATAGACCCAAGGGAGCCCTACAAACTGACATCAGGAACCTGGACTGCTGAGTTTTGTTTCCCAGGGAAAATGGAAAAAGGATGTGCCCGGGGGACCCTGGCCCTGATTGCAAAAAATCATTATATCGAAGGATGGACCCCACACCGAAGTTGTCCCCTCCTCAAACTTGTGCTGCCCTGATAGACCCAAGGGAGCCCTACAAACTGACATCAGGAACCTGGACTGCTGAGTTTTCTTTCCCAGGGAAATTGGCCAAAGAATGTGCCCGGGGGCCCCTGGCCCTGACTGCAAAAAATCCTTATATCGAAGGATGGACCCCACACCGAAGTTGTCCCCACCTCAAACTTGTGCTGCCCTGATAGACCCAAGGGAGCTCTACAAACTGACAACAGGAACCTGGACTGCTGAGTTTTCTTTCCCAGGGAAAATGGAAAAAGGATGTGCCCGGGGGCCCCTGGTCCAGACTGCAAAGAATCCCTATATCGAAGGATGGACCCCACACCGAAGTTGTCCCCACCTCAAACTTGTGCTGCCCTCATACACCCAAGGGAGCCCTACAAACTGACATCAGGAACCTGGACTGCTGAGTTTTCTTTCCCAGGGAAAATGGAAAAAGGATGTGCCCAGGGGCCCCTTGCCCTGACTGCAAAGAATCCTTATATCGAAGGATGGACCCCACACCGAAGTTGTCCCCACCTCAAACTTGTGCTGCCCTGATAGACCCAAGGGAGCCCTACAAACTGACATCAGGAACCTGGACTGCTGAGTTTTCTTTCCCAGGGAAAATGGAAAAAGGATGTGCCCAGGGGCCCCTGGCCCTGGGCAGGGGCCTCACTGCAAAGAATCCTTATATCGAAGGATGGACCCCACACCAAAGTTGTCCCCACCTCAAACTTGTGCTGCCCTGATAGACCCAAGGGAGCCCTACAAACTGACATCAGGAACCTGGACTGCTGAGTTTTCTTTCCCAGGGAAAATGGCCAAAGGGTGTGCCCAGGGGCCCCTGGCCCTGACTGCAAAAAATCCTTATATCGAAGGATGGACCCGAGACCGAAGTTGTCCCCACCCAAATTTGTGCTGCCCTGATATACCGAAGGGAGCCCTACAAACTGACATCAGGAACCTGGACTGCTGAGTTTTCTTTCCCAGGGAAAATGGAAAAAGGATGTGCCCGGGGGACCCTGGCCCTGACTGCAAAAAATCCTTATATCGAAGGATGGACCCCACACCGAAGTTGTCCCCACCTCAAACTTCTGCTGCCCTGATAGACCCAAGGGAGCCCTACAAACTGACATCAGGAACCTGGACTGATGAGTTTTCTTTCCCAGGGAAAATGGAAAAAGGATGTGCCCGGGGGCCCCTGGCCCTGACTGCAAAGAATCCTTTTATCGAAGGATGGACCCCAGACCGATGTTGTCCCCACCTCAAACTTGTGCTGCCCTGATAGACCCAAGGGAGCCCTACTAACTGACATCAGGAACCTGGACTGCTGAGTTTTCTTTCCCAGGGAAAATGGAAAAAGCATGTGCCCGGGGGCCCCTGGCCCTGACTGCAAAAAATCCTTATATCGAAGGATGGACCCCACACCGAAGTTGTCCCCACCTCAAACTTGTGCTGCCCTGATAGACCCAAGGGAGCCCTACAAACTGACATCAGGAACCTGGACTGCTGAGTTTTCTTTCCCAGGGAAAATGGCCAAAGGATGTGCCCAGGGGCCCCTGGCACTCGGCAGGGACCTCACTGCAAAAAATCCTTATATCGAAGGATGGACCCCACACCGAAGTTGTCCCCACCTCAAACTTGTGCTGCCCTGATAGACCCAAGGGAGCCCTACAAACTGACATCAGGAACCTGGACTGCTGAGTTTTCTTTCCCAGGGAAAATGGCCAAAGGTTGTGCCCGGGGGCCCCTGGCCCTGACTGCAAAAAATCCTTATATCGAAGGATGGACCCCACACCGAAGTTGTCCCCACCTCAAACTTGTGCTGCCCTCATACACCCAAGGGAGCCCTACAAACTGACATCAGGAACCTGGACTGCTGAGTTTTCTTTCCCAGGGAAAATGGAAAATGGATGTGCCCAGGGGCCCCTGGCCCTGACTGCAAAGAATCCTTATATCGAAGGATGGACCCCACACCGAAGTTGTCCCCACCTCAAACTTCTGCTGCCTTGATAGACCCAAGGGAGCCCTACAAACTGACATCAGGAACCTGGACTGCTGAGTTTTCTTTCCCAGGGAAAATGGAAAAAGGATGTGCCCAGGGGCCCCTGGACATGGGCTGGGGCCTCACTGCAAAGAATCCTTATATCGAAGTATGGACCCCACACCGAAGTTGTCCCCACCTCAAACTTGTGCTGCCCTGATAGACCCAAGGGAGCCCTACAAACTGACATCAGGAACCTGGACTGCTGAGTTTTCTTTCCCAGAAAAAATGGAAAAAGGATGTGCCCAGGGGCCCCTGGCCCTGACTGCAAAAAATCCTTATATCGAAGGATGGACCCCACACCGAAGTTGTCCCCACCTCAAACTTGTGCTGCCCTGATAGACCCAAGGGAGCCCTACAAACTGACATCAGGAACCTGGACTGCTGAGTTTTCTTTCCCAGGGAAAATGGAAAAAGGATGTGCCCAGGGACCCCTGGCCCTGACTGCAAAGAATCCTTATATCGAAGGATGGACCCCACACCGAAGTTGTCCCCACCTCAAACTTGTGCTGCCCTGATAGACCCAAGGGAGCCCTACAAACTGACATCAGGAACCTGGACTGCTGAGTTTTCTTTCCCAGGGAAAATGGCCAAAGGATGTGCCCAGGGGCCCCTGGCCCTGGGCTGGGGCCTCACTGCAAAGAATCCTTATATCGAAGGATGGACCCCACACCGAAGTTGTCCCCACCTCAAACTTGTGCTGCCCTGATAGACCCAAGGGAGCCCTACAAACTGACATCAGGAACCTGGACTGCTGAGTTTTCTTTCCCAGGGAAAATGGAAAAAGGATGTGCCCAGGGGCCCCTGGCCCTGACTGCAAAGAATCCTTATATCGAAGGATGGACCTCACACCGAAGTTGTCCCCACCTCAAACTTGTGCTGCCCTGATAGACCCAAGGGAGCCCTACAAACTGACATCAGGAACCTGGACTGCTGAGTTTTCTTTCCCAGGGAAAATGGAAAAAGGATGTGACCAGGGGCCCATGCCCCTGACTGCAAAAATTCCTTATATCGAAGGATGGACCCCACACCGAAGTTGTCCCCACCTCAAACTTGTGCTGCCCTGATAGACCCAAGGGAGCCCTACTAACTGACATCAGGAACCTGGACTGCTGAGTTTTCTTTCCCAGGGAAAATGGAAAAAGGATGTGCCCAGGGGCCCCTGGCCCTGACTGCAAAGAATCCTTATATCGAAGGATGGACCCCACACCGAAGTTGTCCCCACCTCAAACTTGTGCTGCCCTGATAGACCCAAGGGAGCCCTACAAACTGACATCAGGAACCTGGACTGCTGAGTTTTCTTTCCCAGGGAAAATGGAAAAAGGATGTGCCCAGGGAACCCTGGACCTGACTGCCAAAAATCCTTATATCGAAGGATGGACCCCACACCGAAGTTGTCCCCACCTCAAACTTGTGCTGCCCTGAGAGACCCAAGGGAGCCCTACAAACTGACATCAGGAACCTGGACTGCTGAGTTTTCTTTCCCAGGGAAAATGGAAAAAGGATGTGCCCAGGGGCCCCTGGCCCTGGGCTGGGGCCTCACTGCAAAGAATCCTTATATCGAAGGATGGACCCCACACCGAAGTTGTCCCCACCTCAAACTTGTGCTGCCCTGATAGACCCAAGGGAGCCCTACAAACTGACATCAGGAACCTGGACTGCTGAGTTTTCTTTCCCAGGGAAAATGGAAAAAGGATGTGCCCAGGGGCCCCTGGCCCTGACTGCAAAAAATCCTTATATCGAAGGATGGACCCCACACCGAAGATGTCCCCACCTCAAACATGTGCTGCCCTCATACACCCAAGGGAGCCCTACAAACTGACATCAGGAACCTGGACTGCTGAGTTTTCTTTCCCAGGGAAAATGGAAAAAGGATGTGCCCAGGGTTCCCTGGCCCTGACTGCAAAAAATCCTTATATCGAAGGATGGACCCCACACCGAAGTTGTCCCCACCTCAAACTTGTGCTACCTTGATAGACCCAAGGGAGCCCTACAAACTGACATCAGGAACCTGGACTGGTGAGTTTTCTTTCCCAGGGAAAATGGAAAAAGGATGTGCCCAGGGGCCCCTGGACATGGGCTGGGGCCTCACTGCAAAGAATCATTATATCGAAGGATGGACCCCACACCGAAGATGTCCCCACCTCAAACTTGTGCTGCCCTGATAGACCCAAGGGAGCCCTACAAACTGACATCAGGAACCTGGACTGCTGAGTTTTCTTTCCCAGAAAAAATGGAAAAAGGATGTGCCCAGGGGCCCCTGGCCCTGACTGCAAAAAATCCTTATATCGAAGGATGGACCCCACACCGAAGTTGTCCCCACCTCAAACTTGTGCTGCCCTGATAGACCCAAGGGAGCCCTACAAACTGACATCAGGAACCTGGACTGCTGAGTTTTCTTTCCCAGGGAAAATGGAAAAAGGATGTGCCCAGGGAACCCTGGACCTGACTGCCAAAAATCCTTATATCGAAGGATGGACCCCACACCGAAGTTGTCCCCACCTCAAACTTGTGCTGCCCTGAGAGACCCAAGGGAGCCCTACAAACTGACATCAGGAACCTGGACTGCTGAGTTTTCTTTCCCAGGGAAAATGGAAAAAGGATGTGCCCAGGGGCCCCTGGCCCTGGGCTGGGGCCTCACTGCAAAGAATCCTTATATCGAAGGATGGACCCCACACCGAAGTTGTCCCCACCTCAAACTTGTGCTGCCCTGATAGACCCAAGGGAGCCCTACAAACTGACATCAGGAACCTGGACTGCTGAGTTTTCTTTCCCAGGGAAAATGGAAAAAGGATGTGCCCAGGGGCCCCTGGCCCTGACTGCAAAAAATCCTTATATCGAAGGATGGACCCCACACCGAAGATGTCCCCACCTCAAACTTGTGCTGCCCTCATACACCCAAGGGAGCCCTACAAACTGACATCAGGAACCTGGACTGCTGAGTTTTCTTTCCCAGGGAAAATGGAAAAAGGATGTGCACAGGGGCCCCTGGCCGTGACTGCAAAGAATCCTTATATCGAAGGATGGACCTCACACCGAAGTTGTCCCCACCTCAAACTTGTGCTGCCCTGATAGACCCAAGGGAGCCCTACAAACTGACATCAGGAACCTGGACTGCTGAGTTTTCTTTCCCAGGGAAAATGGAAAAAGGATGTGCCCAGGGTTCCCTGGCCCTGACTGCAAAAAATCCTTATATCGAAGGATGGACCCCACACCGAAGTTGTCCCCACCTCAAACTTGTGCTACCTTGATAGACCCAAGGGAGCCCTACAAACTGACATCAGGAACCTGGACTGCTGAGTTTTCTTTCCCAGGGAAAATGGAAAAAGGATGTGCCCAGGGACCCCTGGCCCTGACTGCAAAGAATCCTTATATCGAAGGATGGACCTCACACCGAAGATGTCCCCACCTCAAACTTGTGCTGCCCTGATAGACCCAAGGGAGCCCTACAAACTGACATCAGGAACCTGGACTGCTGAGTTTTCTTTCCCAGGGAAAATGGCCAAATGATGTGCCCAGGGGCCTCTGGCACTGGGCAGGGACCTCACTGCAAAAAATCCTTATATCGAAGGATGGACCCCACACCGAAGTTGTCCCCACCTCAAACTTGTGCTGCCCTGATAGACCCAAGGGAGCCCTACAAACTGACATCAGGAACCTGGACTGCTGAGTTTTCTTTCCCAGGGAAAATGGCCAAAGGATGTGCCCGGGGGCCCCTGGCCCTGACTGCAAAAAATCCTTATATCGAAGGATGGACCCCACACTGAAATTGTCCCAACCTCAAACTTGTGCTGCCCTGATAGACCCAAGGGAACCCTACAAACTGACATCAGGAACCTGGACTGCTGAGTTTTCTTTCCAAGGGAAAATGGAAAAAGGATGTGACCAGGGGCCCATGCCCCTGACTGCAAAAATTCCTTATATCGAAAGATGGACCCCACACCGAAGTTGTCCCCACCTCAAACTTGTGCTGCCCTGATAGACCCAAGGGAGCCCTACAAACTGACATCAGGAACCTGGACTGCTGAGTTTTCTTTCCCAGGGAAAATGTTAAAAGGATGTGCCCAGGGGCCCCTGGCCCTGACTGCAAAAAAGCCTTATATCGAAGGATGGACCCCACACCGAAGTTGTCCCCACCTCAAACTTGTGCTGCCCTCATACACCCAAGGGAGCCCTACAAACTGACATCAGGAACCTGGACTGCTGAGTTTTCTTTCCCAGGGAAAATGGAAAAAGGATGTGCCCAGGGTTCCCTGGCCCTGACTGCAAAAAATCCTTATATCGAAGGATGGACCCCACACCGAAGTTGTCCCCACCTCAAACTTGTGCTGCCTTGATAGACCCAAGGGAGCCCTACAAACTGACATCAGGAACCTGGACTGCTGAGTTTTCTTTCCCAGGGAAAATGGAAAAAGGATGTGCCCAGGGGCCCCTGGACATGGGCTGGGGCCTCACTGCAAAGAATCCTTATATCGAAGTATGGACCCCACACCGAAGATGTCCCCACCTCAAACTTGTGCTGCCCTGATAGACCCAAGGGAGCCCTACAAACTGACATCAGGAACCTGGACTGCTGAGTTTTCTTTCCCAGGGAAAATGGAAAAAGGATGTGCCCAGGGGCCCCTGGCCCTGACTGCAAAAAATCCTTATATCGAAGGATGGACCTCACACCGAAGTTGTCCCCACCTCAAACTTGTGCTGCCCTGATAGACCCAAGGGAGCCCTACAAACTGACATCAGGAACCTGTACTGCTGAGTTTTCTTTCCCAGGGAAAATGGAAAAAGGATGTGCCCAGGAGCCCCTTGCCCTGGTCTGGGGCCTCACTGCAAAGAATCCTTATATCGAAGGATGGACCCCACACCGAAGTTGTCCCCACCTCAAACTTGTGCTGCCCTGATAGACCCAAGGGAGCCCTACAAACTGACATCAGGAACCTGGACTGCTGAGTTTTCTTTCCCAGGGAAAATGGAAAAAGGATGTGCCCAGGGGCCCCTGGCCCTGACTGCAAAAAATCCTTATATCGAAGGATGGACCTCACACCGAAGTTGTCCCCACCTCAAACTTGTGCTGCCTAGATAGACCCAAGGGAGCCCTACAAACTGACATCAGGAACCTGGACTGCTGAGTTTTCTTTCCCAGGGAAAATGGAAAAAGGATGTGCCCAGGGGCCCCTGGCCCTGACTGCAAAGAATCCTTATATCGAAGGATGGACCTCACACCGAAGTTGTCCCCACCTCAAACTTGTGCTGCCCTGATAGACCCAAGGGAGCCCTACAAACTGACATCAGGAACCTGGACTGCTGAGTTTTCTTTCCCAGGGAAAATGGAAAAAGGATGTGCCCAGGGGCCCCTAGCCCTGACTGCAAAAAATCCTTATATCGAAGGATGGACCCCACACCGAAGTTGTCCCCACCTCAAACTTGTGCTACCTTGATAGACCCAAGGGAGCCCTACAAACTGACATCAGGAACCTGGACTGCTGAGTTTTCTTTCCCAGGGAAAATGGAAAAAGGATGTGCCCAGGGGCCCCTGGACATGGGCTGGGGCCTCACTGCAAAGAATCCTTATATCGAAGGATGGACCCCACACCGAAGATGTCCCCACCTCAAACTTGTGCTGCCCTGATAGACCCAAGGGAGCCCTACAAACTGACATCAGGAACCTGGACTGCTGAGTTTTCTTTCCCAGAAAAAATGGAAAAAGAATGTGCCCAGGGGCCCCTGGCCCTGACTGCAAAAAATCCTTATATCGAAGGATGGACCCCACACCGAAGTTGTCCCCACCTCAAACTTGTGCTGCCCTGATAGACCCAAGGGAGCCCTACAAACTGACATCAGGAACCTGGACTGCTGAGTTTTCTTTCCCAGGGAAAATGGAAAAAGGATGTGCCCAGGGACCCCTGGCCCTGACTGCAAAGAATCCTTATATCGAAGGATGGACCCCACACCGAAGTTGTCCCCACCTCAAACTTGTGCTGCCCTGATAGACCCAAGGGAGCCCTACAAACTGACATCAGGAACCTGGACTGCTGAGTTTTCTTTCCCAGGGAAAATGGCCAAAGGATGTGCCCAGGGGCCCCTGGCCCTGGTCTGGGGCCTCACTGCAAAGAATCCTTATATCGAAGGATGGACCCCACACCGAAGTTGTCCCCACCTCAAACTTGTGCTGCCCTGATAGACCCAAGGGAGCCCTACAAACTGACATCAGGAACCTGGACTGCTGAGTTTTCTTTCCCAGGGAA
Source organism: Lonchura striata (assembly GCF_050655825.1). Lineage (NCBI taxonomy): Eukaryota > Metazoa > Chordata > Aves > Passeriformes > Estrildidae > Lonchura > Lonchura striata. Next base: position 6,481,472 of record NC_140718.1, on the reverse strand, counting down.
AATGGAAAAAGGATGTGCCCAGGGGCCCCTGGCCCTGACTGCAAAGAATCCTTATATCGAAGGATGGACCTCACACCGAAGTTGTCCCCACCTCAAACTTGTGCTGCCCTGATAGACCCAAGGGAGCCCTACAAACTGACATCAGGAACCTGGACTGCTGAGTTTTCTTTCCAAGGGAAAATGGAAAAAGGATGTGACCAGGGGCCCATGCCCCTGACTGCAAAAATTCCTTATATCGAAGGATGGACCCCACACCGAAGTTGTCCCCACCTCAAACTTGTGCTGCCCTGATAGACCCAAGGGAGCCCTACAAACTGACATCAGGAACCTGGACTGCTGAGTTTTCTTTCCCAGGGAAAATGGAAAAAGGATGTGCCCAGGGGCCCCTGGCCCTGACTGCAAAGAATCCTTATATCGAAGGATGGACCCCACACCGAAGTTGTCCCCACCTCAAACTTGTGCTGCCCTGATAGACCCAAGGGAGCCCTACAAACTGACATCAGGAACCTGGACTGCTGAGTTTTCTTTCCCAGGGAAAATGGAAAAAGGATGTGCCCAGGGAACCCTGGACCTGACTGCCAAAAATCCTTATATCGAAGGATGGACCCCACACCGAAGTTGTCCCCACCTCAAACTTGTGCTGCCCTGAGAGACCCAAGGGAGCCCTACAAACTGACATCAGGAACCTGGACTGCTGAGTTTTCTTTCCCAGGGAAAATGGAAAAAGGATGTGCCCAGGGGCCCCTGGCCCTGGGCTGGGGCCTCACTGCAAAGAATCCTTATATCGAAGGATGGACCCCACACCGAAGTTGTCCCCACCTCAAACTTGTGCTGCCCTGATAGACCCAAGGGAGCCCTACAAACTGACATCAGGAACATGGACTGCTGAGTTTTCTTTCCCAGGGAAAATGGAAAAAGGATGTGCCCAGGGGCCCCTGGCCCTGACTGCAAAAAATCCTTATATCGAAGGATGGACCCCACACCGAAGATGTCCCCACCTCAAACTTGTGCTGCCCTCATACACCCAAGGGAGCCCTACAAACTGACATCAGGAACCTGGACTGCTGAGTTTTCTTTCCCAGGGAAAATGGAAAAAGGATGTGCCCAGGGGCCCCTGGCCCTGACTGCAAAAAATCCTTATATCGAAGGATGGACCCCACACCGAAGTTGTCCCCACCTCAAACTTGTGCTGCCCTGATAGACCCAAGGGAGCCCTACAAACTGACATCAGGAACCTGGACTGCTGAGTTTTCTTTCCCAGGGAAAATGGCCAAAGGATGTGCCCAGGGGCCCCTGGCCCTGACTGCAAAGAATCCTTATATCGAAGGATGGACCCCACACCGAAGTTGTCCCCACCTCAAACTTGTGCTGCCCTGATAGACCCAAGGGAGCCCTACAAACTGACATCAGGAACCTGGACTGCTGAGTTTTCTTTCCCAGGGAAAATGGAAAAAGGATGTGCCCGGGGGCCCCTGGCCCTGACTGCAAAGAATCCTTATATCGAAGGATGGACCCCACACCGAAGTTGTCCCCACCTCAAACTTGTGCTGCCCTGATAGACCCAAGGGAGCCCTACAAACTGACATCAGGAACCTGGACTGCTGAGTTTTCTTTCCCAGGGAAAATGGAAAAAGGATGTGCCCAGGGGCCCCTGGCCCTGACTGCAAAAAATCCTTATATCGAAGGATGGACCCCACACCGAAGTTGTCCCCACCTCAAACTTGTGCTGCCCTGATAGACCCAAGGGAGCCCTACAAACTGACATCAGGAACCTGGACTGCTGAGTTTTCTTTCCCAGGGAAAATGGAAAAAGGATGTGCCCGGGGGCCCCTGGCCCTGACTGAAAAAAATCCTTATATCGAAGGATGGACCCCACACCGAAGTTGTCCCCTCCTCAAACTTGTGCTGCCCTGATAGACCCAAGGGAACCCTACAAACTGACATCAGGAACCTGGACTGCTGACTTTTCTTTCCCAGGGAAAATGGAAAAAGGATGTGCCCGGGGGGCCCTTGCCCTGACAGCAAAAAATCCTTATATCGAAGGATGGACCCCACACCAAAGTTGCCCCCACCTCAAACTTGTGCTGCCCTGATAGACCCAAGGGAGCCCTACAAACTGACATCAGGAACCTGGACTGCTGAGTTTTCTTTCCCAGGGAAAATGGAAAAAGGATGTGCCCGGGGGGCCCTTGCCCTGACAGCAAAAAATCCTTATATCGAAGGATGGACCCCACACCAAAGTTGCCCCCACCTCAAACTTGTGCTGCCCTGATAGACCCAAGGGAGCCCTACAAACTGACATCAGGAACCTGGACTGCTGAGTTTTCTTTCCCAGGGAAAATGGAAAAAGGATGTGCCCACGGGCCCCTGGCCTGGACTGCAAAAAATCATTATATCGAAGGATGGAGCCCACACGAAAGTTGTGCCCACCTCAAACTTGTGCTGCCCTGATAGACCCAAGGGAGCCCTACAAACTGACATCAGGAACCTGGACTGCTGAGTTTTCTTTCCCAGGGAAAATGGAAAAAGGATGTGCCCATGGGCCCCTGGCCCTGACTGCAAAAAATCCTTATATCGAAGGATGGACCCCACACCGAAGTTGTCCCCACCTCAAACTTGTGCTGCCCTGATAGACCCAAGGGAGCCCTACAAACTGACATCAGGAACCTGGACTGCTGAGTTTTCTTTCCCAGGGAAAATGGCCAAAGGATGTGCCCAGGGGCCGCTGGCACTGGGCAGGGGCCTCACTGCAAAAAATCCTTATATCGAAGGATGGACCCCACACCAAAGTTGTCCCCACCTCAAACTTGTGCTGCCCTGATAGACCCAAGGGAGCCCTACTAACTGACATCAGGAACCTGGACTGCTGAGTTTTCTTTCCCAGGGAAAATGGAAAAAGGATGTGCCCGGGGGCCCCTGGCCCTGACTGCAAAAAATCCTTATATCGAAGGATGGACCCCACACCGAAGTTGTCCCCACCTCAAACTTGTGCTGCCCTGATAGACCCAAGGGAGCCCTACAAACTGACATCAGGAACCTGGACTGCTGAGTTTTCTTTCCCAGGGAAAATGGAAAAAGGATGTGCCCAGGGGCCCCTGGCCCTGACTGCAAAAAATCCTTATATCGAAGGATGGACCCCACACCGAAGTTGTCCCCACCTCAAACTTGTGCTGCCCTGATAGACCCAAGGGAGCCCTACAAACTGACATCAGGAACCTGGACTGCTGAGTTTTCTTTCCCAGGGAAAATGGAAAAAGGGTGTGCCCAGGGGCCCCTGGCCCTGACTGCAAAAAATCCTTATATCGAAGGATGGACCCCACACCGAAGTTGTCCCCACCTCAAACTTGTGCTGCCCTGATAGACCCAAGGGAGCCCTACAAACTGACATCAGGAACATGGACTGCTGAGTTTTCTTTCCCTGGGAAAATGGAAAAAGGATGTGCCCAGGGGCCCCTGGCCCTGACTGCAAAAAATCCTTATATCGAAGGATGGACCCCACACCGAAGTTGTCCCCACCTCAAACTTGTGCTGCCCTGATAGACCCAAGGGAGCCCTACAAACTGACATCAGGAACCTGGACTGCTGAGTTTTCTTTCCCAGGGAAAATGGCCAAAGGATGTGCCCAGGGGCCCCTGGCCCTGACTGCAAAAAATCCTTATATCGAAGGATGGACCCCACACCGAAGTTGTCCCCACCTCAAACTTGTGCTGCCCTGATAGACCCAAGGGAGCCCTACAAACTGACATCAGGAACCTGGACTGCTGAGTTTTCTTTCCCAGGGAAAATGGAAAAAGGATGTGCCCGGGGGCCCCTGGCCCTGACTGCAAAAAATCCTTATATCGAAGGATGGACCCCACACCGAAGTTGTCCCCACCTCAAACTTGTGCTGCCCTGATAGACCCAAGGGAGCCCTACAAACTGACATCAGGAACCTGGACTGCTGAGTTTTCTTTCCCAGGGAAAATGGAAAAAGGATGTGCCCAGGGGCCCCTGGCCCTGACTGCAAAAAATCCTTATATCGAAGGATGGACCCCACACCGAAGTTGTCCCCACCTCAAACTTGTGCTGCCCTGATAGACCCAAGGGAGCCCTACAAACTGACATCAGGAACCTGGACTGCTGAGTTTTCTTTCCCAGGGAAAATGGAAAAAGGATGTGCCCAGGGGCCCATGCCCCTGACTGCAAAAAATCCTTATATCGAAGGATGCACCCCACACCGAAGTTGTCCCCACCTCAAACTTGTGCTGCCCTGATAGACCCAAGGGAGCCCTACAAACTGACATCAGGAACCTGGACTGCTGAGTTTTCTTTCCCAGGGAAAATGGCCAAAGGATGTGCCCGGGGGCCCCTGGCCCTGACTGCAAAAAATCCTTATATCGAAGGATGGACCCCACACCAAAGTTCTCCCCTCCTCAAACTTGTGCTGCCCTGATAGACCCAAGGGAACCCTACAAACTGACATCAGGAACCTGGACTGCTGAGTTTTCTTTCCCAGGGAAAATGGAAAAAGGATGTGCCCAGGGGCCCCTGGTCCAGACTGCAAAGAATCCTTACATCGAAGGATGGACCCCACACCGAAGTTGTCCCCACCTCAAACTTGTGCTGCCCTGATAGACCCAAGGGAGCCCTACAAACTGACATCAGGAACCTGGACTGCTGAGTTTTCTTTCCCAGGGAAAATGGAAAAAGGATGTGCCCGGGGGGCCCTTGCCCTGACAGCAAAAAATCCTTATATCGAAGGATGGACCCCACACCGAAGTTGTCCCCACCTCAAACTTGTGCTGCCCTGATAGACCGAAGGGAGCCCTACAAACTGAAATCAGGAACCTGGACTGCTGAGTTTTCTTTCCCAGGGAAAATGGAAAAAGGATGTGCCCAGGGGCCCCTGGCCCTGACTGCAAAAAATCCTTATATCGAAGGATGGACCCCACACCGAAGTTGTCCCCACCTCAAACTTGTGCTGCCCTGATAGACCCAAGGGAGCCCTACAAACTGACATCAGGAACCTGGACTGCTGAGTTTTCTTTCCCAGGGAAAATGGAAAAAGGATGTGCCCAGGGGCCCCTGGCCCTGACTGCAAAAAATCCTTATATCAAAGGATGGACCCCACATCGAAGTTGTCCCCACCTCAAAATTGTGCTGCCCTGATAGACCCAAGGGAGCCCTACAAACTGACATCAGGAACCTGGACTGCTGAGTTTTCTTTCCCAGGGAAAATGGAAAAAGGATGTGCCCGGGGGCCCCTGGCCCTGACTGCAAAGAATCCTTATATCGAAGGATGGACCCCAGAGCGATGTTGTCCCCACCTCAAACTTGTGCTGCCCTGATAGACCCAAGGGAGCCCTACTAACTGACATCAGGAACCTGGACTGCTGAGTTTTCTTTCCCAGGGAAAATGGAAAAAGGATGTGCCCAGGGGCCCCTGGCCTGGACTGCAAAAAATCATTATATCGAAGCATGGAGCCCACACCGAAGTTGTCCCCACCTCAAACTTGTGCTGCCCTGATAGACCCAAGGGAGCCCTACAAACTGACATCAGGAACCTGGACTGCTGAGTTTTCTTTCCCAGGGAAAATGGCCAAAGGATGTGCCCAGGGGCCGCTGGCACTGGGCAGGGACTTCACTGCAAAAAATCCTTATATCGAAGGATGGACCCCACACCGAAGTTGTCCCCACCTCAAACTTGTGCTGCCCTGATAGACCCAAGGGAGCCCTACAAACTGACATCAGGAACCTGGACTGCTGAGTTTTCTTTCCCAGGGAAAATGGAAAAAGGATGTGCCCGGGGGCCCCTGGCCCTGACTGCAAAGAATCCTTATATCGAAGGATGGACCCCACACCGAAGTTGTCCCCACCTCAAACTTGTGCTGCCCTGATAGACCCAAGGGAGCCCTACAAACTGACATCAGGAACCTGGACTGCTGAGTTTTCTTTCCCAGGGAAAATGGAAAAAGGATGTGCCCGGGGGCCCCTGGCCCTGACTGCAAAAAATCCTTATATCGAAGGATGGACCCCACACCGAAGTTGTCCCCACCTCAAACTTGTGCTGCCCTGATAGACCCAAGGGAGCCCTACAAACTGACATCAGGAACCTGGACTGCTGAGTTTTCTTTCCCAGGGAAAATGGAAAAAGGATGTGCCCGGGGGCCCCTGGTCCAGACTGCAAAGAATCCTTACATCGAAGGATGGACCCCACACCGAAGTTGTCCCCACCTCAAACTTGTGCTGCCCTGATAGACCCAAGGGAGCCCTACAAACTGACATCAGGAACCTGGACTGCTGAGTTTTCTTTCCCAGGGAAAATGGAAAAAGGATGTGCCCGGGGGCCCCTGGCCCTGACAGCAAAGAATCCTTATATCGAAGGATGGACCCCACACCGAAGTTGTCCCCACCTCAAACTTGTGCTGCCCTGATAGACCCAAGGGAGCCCTACAAACTGACATCAGGAACCTGGACTGCTGAGTTTTCTTTCCCAGGGAAAATGGAAAAAGGATGTGCCCAGGGGCCCCTGGCCCTGACTGCAAAAAATCCTTATATCGAAGGATGGACCCCACACCGAAGTTGTCCCCACCTCAAACTTGTGCTGCCCTGATAGACCCAAGGGAGCCCTACAAACTGACATCAGGAACCTGGACTGCTGAGTTTTCTTTCCCAGGGAAAATGGAAAAAGGATGTGCCCAGGGGCCCCTGGCCCTGACTGCAAAAAATCCTTATATCGAAGGATGGACCCCACACCGAAGTTGTCCCCACCTCAAACTTGTGCTGCCCTGATAGACCCAAGGGAGCCCTACAAACTGACATCAGGAACCTGGACTGCTGAGTTTTCTTTCCCAGGGAAAATGGCCAAAGGATGTGCCCAGGGGCCCCTGGCCCTGACTGCAAAGAATCCTTATATCGAAGGATGGACCCCACACCGAAGTTGTCCCCACCTCAAACTTGTGCTGCCCTGATAGACCCAAGGGAGCCCTACAAACTGACATCAGGAACCTGGACTGCTGAGTTTTCTTTCCCAGGGAAAATGGAAAAAGGATGTGCCCGGGGGCCCCTGGCCCTGACTGCAAAAAATCCTTATATCGAAGGATGGACCCCACACCGAAGTTGTCCCCACCTCAAACTTGTGCTGCCCTGATAGACCCAAGGGAGCCCTACAAACTGACATCAGGAACCTGGACTGCTGAGTTTTCTTTCCCAGGGAAAATGGAAAAAGGATGTGCCCAGGGGCCCATGCCCCTGACTGCAAAAAATCCTTATATCGAAGGATGCACCCCACACCGAAGTTGTCCCCACCTCAAACTTGTGCTGCCCTGATAGACCCAAGGGAGCCCTACAAACTGACATCAGGAACCTGGACTGCTGAGTTTTCTTTCCCAGGGAAAATGGCCAAAGGATGTGCCCGGGGGCCCCTGGCCCTGACTGCAAAAAATCCTTATATTGAAGAATGGACCCCACACCAAAGTTGTCCCCTCCTCAAACTTGTGCTGCCCTGATAGACCCAAGGGAACCCTACAAACTGACATCAGGAACCTGGACTGCTGAGTTTTCTTTCCCAGGGAAAATGGAAAAAGGATGTGCCCAGGGGCCCCTGGTCCAGACTGCAAAGAATCCTTACATCGAAGGATGGACCCCACACCGAAGTTGTCCCCACCTCAAACTTGTGCTGCCCTGATAGACCGAAGGGAGCCCTACAAACTGAAATCAGGAACCTGGACTGCTGAGTTTTCTTTCCCAGGGAAAATGGAAAAAGGATGTGCCCACGGGCCCCTGGCCTGGACTGCAAAAAATCATTATATCGAAGGATGGAGCCCACACGAAAGTTGTGCCCACCTCAAACTTGTGCTGCCCTGATAGACCGAAGGGAGCCCTACAAACTGACATCAGGAACCTGGACTGCTGAGTTTTCTTTCCCAGGGAAAATGGAAAAAGGATGTGCCAGGGGGCCCCTGGCCCTGACTGCAAAAAATCCTTATATCGAAGGATGGACCCCACACCGAAGTTGTCCCCACCTCAAACTTGTGCTGCCCTGATAGACCCAAGGGAACCCTACAAACTGACATCAGGAACCTGGACTGCTGAGTTTTCTTTCCCAGGGAAAATGGAAAAAGGATGTGCCTGGGGGCCCCTGGTCCAGACTGCAAAGAATCCTTATATCGAAGGATGGACCCCACACCGAAGTTGTCCCCACCTCAAACTTGTGCTGCACTGATAGACCCAAGGGAGCCGTACAAACTGACATCAGGAACCTGGACTGCTGAGTTTTCTTTCCCAGGGAAAATGGAAAAAGTGTGTGCCCAGGGGCCCATGCCCCTGACTGCAAAAAATCCTTATATCGAAGGATGCACCCCACACCGAAGTTGTCCCCACCTCAAACTTGTGCTGCCCTGATAGACCCAAGGGAGCCCTACAAACTGACATCAGGAACCTGGACTGCTGAGTTTTCTTTCCCAGGGAAAATGGAAAAAGGATGTGCCCAGGGGCCCCTGGCCCTGACTGCAAAAAATCCTTATATCGAAGGATGGACCCCACACCGAAGTTGTCCCCACCTCAAACTTGTGCTGCCCTGATAGACCCAAGGGAGCCCTACAAACTGACATCAGGAACCTGGACTGCTGAGTTTTCTTTCCCAGGGAAAATGGAAAAAGGATGTGCCCGGGGGCCCCTGGCCCTGACTGCAAAGAATCCTTATATCGAAGGATGGACCCCAGAGCGATGTTGTCCCCACCTCAAACTTGTGCTGCCCTGATAGACCCAAGGGAGCCCTACTAACTGACATCAGGAACCTGGACTGCTGAGTTTTCTTTCCCAGGGAAAATGGAAAAAGGTTGTGCCCAGGGGCCCCTGGCCTGGACTGCAAAAAATCATTATATCGAAGCATGGAGCCCACACCGAAGTTGTCCCCACCTCAAACTTGTGCTGCCCTGATAGACCCAAGGGAGCCCTACAAACTGACATCAGGAACCTGGACTGCTGAGTTTTCTTTCCCAGGGAAAATGGCCAAAGGATGTGCCCAGGGGCCGCTGGCACTGGGCAGGGACTTCACTGCAAAAAATCCTTATATCGAAGGATGGACCCCACACCGAAGTTGTCCCCACCTCAAACTTGTGCTGCCCTGATAGACCCAAGGGAGCCCTACAAACTGACATCAGGAACCTGGACTGCTGAGTTTTCTTTCCCAGGGAAAATGGAAAAAGGATGTGCCCGGGGGCCCCTGGCCCTGACTGCAAAAAATCCTTATATCGAAGGATGGACCCCACACCGAAGTTGTCCCCACCTCAAACTTGTGCTGCCCTGATAGACCCAAGGGAGCCCTACAAACTGACATCAGGAACCTGGACTGCTGAGTTTTCTTTCCCAGGGAAAATGGAAAAAGGATGTGCCCAGGGGCCCCTGGCCCTGACTGCAAAAAATCCTTATATCGAAGGATGGACCCCACACCGAAGTTGTCCCCACCTCAAATTTGTGCTGCCCTGATAGACCCAAGGGAGCCCTACAAACTGACATCAGGAACCTGGACTGCTGAGTTTTCTTTCCCAGGGAAAATGGAAAAAGGTTGTGCCCAGGGGCCCCTGGCCCTGACTGCAAAGAATCCTTATATCGAAGGATGGACCCCACACCGAAGTTGTCCCCACCTCAAACTTGTGCTGCCCTGATAGACCCAAGGGAGCCCTACAAACTGACATCAGGAACCTGGACTGCTGAGTTTTCTTTCCCAGGGAAAATGGAAAAAGGAGGTGCCCGGGGGCCCCTGGCCCTGACTTCAAAAAATCCTTATATCGAAGGATGGACCCCACACCGAAGTTGTCCCCACCTCAAACTTGTGCTGCCCTGATAGACCCAAGGGAGCCCTACAAACTGACATCAGGAACCTGGACTGCTGAGTTTTCTTTCCCAGGGAAAATGGAAAAAGGATGTGCCCAGGGGCCCCTGGCCCTGACTGCAAAAAATCCTTATATCGAAGGATGGACCCGAGACCGAAGTTGTCCCCACCTCAAACTTGTGCTGCCCTGAGAGACCCAAGGGAGCCCTACAAACTGACATCAGGAACCTGGACTGCTGAGTTTTCTTTCGCAGGGAAAATGGAAAAAGGATGTGCCCAGGGGCCCCTGGCCCTGGGCTGGGGCCTCACTGCAAAGAATCCTTATATCGAAGGATGGACCCCACACCGAAGTTGTCCCCACCTCAAACTTGTGCTGCCCTGATAGACCCAAGGGAACCCTACAAACTGACATCAGGAACCTGGACTGCTGAGTTTTCTTTCCCAGGGAAAATGGAAAAAGGATGTGCCTGGGGGCCCCTGGTCCAGACTGCAAAGAATCCTTATATCGAAGGATGGACCCCACACCGAAGTTGTCCCCACCTCAAACTTGTGCTGCACTGATAGACCCAAGGGAGCCGTACAAACTGACATCAGGAACCTGGACTGCTGAGTTTTCTTTCCCAGGGAAAATGGAAAAAGTGTGTGCCCAGGGGCCCATGCCCCTGACTGCAAAAAATCCTTATATCGAAGGATGCACCCCACACCGAAGTTGTCCCCACCTCAAACTTGTGCTGCCCTGATAGACCCAAGGGAGCCCTACAAACTGACATCAGGAACCTGGACTGCTGAGTTTTCTTTCCCAGGGAAAATGGAAAAAGGATGTGCCCAGGGGCCCCTGGCCCTGACTGCAAAAAATCCTTATATCGAAGGATGGACCCCACACCGAAGTTGTCCCCACCTCAAACTTGTGCTGCCCTGATAGACCCAAGGGAGCCCTACAAACTGACATCAGGAACCTGGACTGCTGAGTTTTCTTTCCCAGGGAAAATGGAAAAAGGATGTGCCCGGGGGCCCCTGGCCCTGACTGCAAAGAATCCTTATATCGAAGGATGGACCCCAGAGCGATGTTGTCCCCACCTCAAACTTGTGCTGCCCTGATAGACCCAAGGGAGCCCTACTAACTGACATCAGGAACCTGGACTGCTGAGTTTTCTTTCCCAGGGAAAATGGAAAAAGGTTGTGCCCAGGGGCCCCTGGCCTGGACTGCAAAAAATCATTATATCGAAGCATGGAGCCCACACCGAAGTTGTCCCCACCTCAAACTTGTGCTGCCCTGATAGACCCAAGGGAGCCCTACAAACTGACATCAGGAACCTGGACTGCTGAGTTTTCTTTCCCAGGGAAAATGGCCAAAGGATGTGCCCAGGGGCCGCTGGCACTGGGCAGGGACTTCACTGCAAAAAATCCTTATATCGAAGGATGGACCCCACACCGAAGTTGTCCCCACCTCAAACTTGTGCTGCCCTGATAGACCCAAGGGAGCCCTACAAACTGACATCAGGAACCTGGACTGCTGAGTTTTCTTTCCCAGGGAAAATGGAAAAAGGATGTGCCCGGGGGCCCCTGGCCCTGACTGCAAAAAATCCTTATATCGAAGGATGGACCCCACACCGAAGTTGTCCCCACCTCAAACTTGTGCTGCCCTGATAGACCCAAGGGAGCCCTACAAACTGACATCAGGAACCTGGACTGCTGAGTTTTCTTTCCCAGGGAAAATGGAAAAAGGATGTGCCCAGGGGCCCCTGGCCCTGACTGCAAAAAATCCTTATATCGAAGGATGGACCCCACACCGAAGTTGTCCCCACCTCAAATTTGTGCTGCCCTGATAGACCCAAGGGAGCCCTACAAACTGACATCAGGAACCTGGACTGCTGAGTTTTCTTTCCCAGGGAAAATGGAAAAAGGTTGTGCCCAGGGGCCCCTGGCCCTGACTGCAAAGAATCCTTATATCGAAGGATGGACCCCACACCGAAGTTGTCCCCACCTCAAACTTGTGCTGCCCTGATAGACCCAAGGGAGCCCTACAAACTGACATCAGGAACCTGGACTGCTGAGTTTTCTTTCCCAGGGAAAATGGAAAAAGGAGGTGCCCGGGGGCCCCTGGCCCTGACTTCAAAAAATCCTTATATCGAAGGATGGACCCCACACCGAAGTTGTCCCCACCTCAAACTTGTGCTGCCCTGATAGACCCAAGGGAGCCCTACAAACTGACATCAGGAACCTGGACTGCTGAGTTTTCTTTCCCAGGGAAAATGGAAAAAGGATGTGCCCAGGGGCCCCTGGCCCTGACTGCAAAAAATCCTTATATCGAAGGATGGACCCGAGACCGAAGTTGTCCCCACCTCAAACTTGTGCTGCCCTGAGAGACCCAAGGGAGCCCTACAAACTGACATCAGGAACCTGGACTGCTGAGTTTTCTTTCGCAGGGAAAATGGAAAAAGGATGTGCCCAGGGGCCCCTGGCCCTGGGCTGGGGCCTCACTGCAAAGAATCCTTATATCGAAGGATGGACCCCACACCGAAGTTGTCCCCACCTCAAACTTGTGCTGCCCTGATAGACCCAAGGGAGCCCTACAAACTGACATCAGGAACCTGGACTGCTGAGTTTTCTTTCCCAGAAAAAATGGAAAAAGGATTTGCCCAGGGGCCCCTGGCCCTGACTGCAAAAAATCCTTATATCGAAGGATGGACCCCACACCGAAGTTGTCCCCACCTCAAACTTGTGCTGCCCTGATAGACCCAAGGGAGCCCTACAAACTGACATCAGGAACCTGGACAGCTGACTTTTCTTTCCCAGGGAAAATGGAAAAAGGATGTGCCCAGGGAACCCTGGACCTGACTGCCAAAAATCCATATATCGAAGGATGGACCCCACACCGAAGTTGTCCCCACCTCAAACTTGTGCTGCCCTGATAGACCCAAGGGAGCCCTACAAACTGACATCAGGAACCTGGACTGCTGAGTTTTCTTTCCCAGGGAAAATGGAAAAAGGATGTGCCCAGGGTTCCCTGGCCCTGACTGCAAAAAATCCTTATATCGAAGGATGGACCCCACACCGAAGTTGTCCCCACCTCAAACTTGTGCTGCCCTGATAGACCCAAGGGAGCCCTACAAACTGACATCAGGAACCTGGACTGCTGAGTTTTCTTTCCCAGGGAAAATGGAAAAAGGATGTGCCCAGGGGCCCCTGGCCCTGACTGCAAAAAATCCTTATATCGAAGGATGGACCCCACACCGAAGTTGTCCCCACCTCAAACTTGTGCTGCCTAGATAGACCCAAGGGAGCCCTACAAACTGACATCAGGAACCTGGACTGCTGAGTTTTCTTTCCCAGGGAAAATGGAAAAAGGATGTGCCCAGGGGCCCCTGGCCCTGGGCTGGGGCCTCACTGCAAAGAATCCTTATATCGAAGGATGGACCCCACACCGAAGTTGTCCCCACCTCAAACTTGTGCTGCCCTGATAGACCCAAGGGAGCCCTACAAACTGACATCAGGAACCTGGACTGCTGAGTTTTCTTTCCCAGGGAAAATGGAAAAAGGATGTGCCCAGGGGCCCCTGGCCCTGACTGCAAAAAATCCTTATATCGAAGGATGGACCCCACACCGAAGTTGTCCCCACCTCAAACTTGTGCTGCCCTGATAGACCCAAGGGAGCCCTACAAACTGACATCAGGAACCTGGACTGCTGAGTTTTCTTTCCCAGAGAAAATGGCCGAAGGATGTGCCCCAGGGCCCCTGGCCCTGACTGCAAAAAATCCTTATATCGAAGGATGGACCCCACACCGAAGTTGTCCCCACCTCAAACTTGTGCTGCCTTGATAGACCCAAGGGAGCCCTACAAACTGACATCAGGAACCTGGACTGCTGAGTTTTCTTTCCCAGGGAAAATGGAAAAAGGATGTGCCCAGGGGCCCCTGGCCCTGGGCTGGGGCCTCACTGCAAAGAATCCTTATATCGAAGGATGGACCCCACACCGAAGTTGTCCCCACCTCAAACTTGTGCTGCCCTGATAGACCCAAGGGAGCCCTACAAACTGACATCAGGAACCTGGACTGCTGAGTTTTCTTTCCCAGGGAAAATGGAAAAAGGATGTGCCCAGGGGCCCCTGGCCCAGGGGCCCCTGGCCCTGACTGCAAAAAATCCTTATATTGAAGGACGGACCCCACACCGAAGATGTCCCCACCTCAAACTTGTGCTGCCCTCATACACCCAAGGGAGCCCTACAAACTGACATCAGGAACCTGGACTGCTGAGTTTTCTTTCCCAGGGAAAATGGAAAAAGGATGTGCCCAGGGGCCCCTGGCCCTGACTGCAAAAAATCCTTATATCGAAGGATGGACCCCACACCGAAGTTGTCCCCACCTCAAACTTGTGCTGCCCTGATAGACCCAAGGGAGCCCTACAAACTGACATCAGGAACCTGAACTGCTGAGTTTTCTTTCCCAGGGAAAATGGAAAAAGGATGTGCCCAGGGTTCCCTGGCCCTGACTGCAAAAAATCCTTATATCGAAGGATGGACCCCACACCGAAGTTGTCCCCACCTCAAACTTGTGCTGCCCTGATAGACCCAAGGGAGCCCTACAAACTGACATCAGGAACCTGGACTGCTGAGTTTTCTTTCCCAGGGAAAATGGAAAAAGGATGTGCCCAGGGGCCCCTGGCCCTGACTGCAAAAAATCCTTATATCGAAGGATGGACCCCACACCGAAGTTGTCCCCACCTCAAACTTGTGCTGCCTTGATAGACCCAAGGGAGCCCTACAAACTGACATCAGGAACCTGGACTGCTGAGTTTTCTTTCCCAGGGAAAATGGAAAAAGGATGTGCCCAGGGGCCCCTGGACATGGGCTGGGGCCTCACTGCAAAGAATCCTTATATCGAAGAATGGACCTCACACCGAAGATGTCCCCACCTCAAACTTGTGCTGCCCTGATAGACCCAAGGGAGCCCTACAAACTGACATCTGGAACCTGGACTGCTGAGTTTTCTTTCCCAGGGAAAATGGAAAAAGGTTGTGCCCAGGGGCCCCTGGCCCTGACTGCAAAGAATCCTTATATCGAAGGATGGACCCCACACCGAAGTTGTCCCCACCTCAAACTTGTGCTGCCCTGATAGACCCAAGGGAGCCCTACAAACTGACATCAGGAACCTGGACTGCTGAGTTTTCTTTCCCAGGGAAAATGGAAAAAGGATGTGCCCAGGGAACCCTGGCCCTGACTGCAAAAAATCCTTATATCGAAGGATGGACCCCACACCGAAGTTGTCCCCACCTCAAACTTGTGCTGCCCTGATAGACCCAAGGGAGCCCTACAAACTGACATCAGGAACATGGACTGCTGAGTTTTCTTTCCCAGGGAAAATGGAAAAAGGATGTGCCCAGGGGCCCCTGGCCCTGACTGCAAAAAATCCTTATATCGAAGGATGGACCTCACACCGAAGTTGTCCCCACCTCAAACTTGTGCTGCCCTGATAGACCCAAGGGAGCCCTACAAGCTGACATCAGGAACATGGACTGCTGAGTTTTCTTTCCCTGGGAAAATGGAAAAAGGATGTGCCCAGGGTTCCCTGGCCCTGACAGCAAAAAATCTTTATATCGAAGGATGGACCCCACACCGAAGTTGTCCCCACCTCAAACTTGTGCTGCCCTGATAGACCCAAGGGAGCCCTACAAACTGACATCAGGAACCTGGACTGCTGAGTTTTCTTTCCCAGGGAAAATGGAAAAAGGATGTGCCCAGGGGCCCCTGGACATGGGCTGGGGCCTCACTGCAAAGAATCCTTATATCGAAGGATGGACCCCACACTGAAGTTGTCCCCACCTCAAACTTGTGCTGCCCTGATAGACCCAAGGGAGCCCTACAAACTGACATCAGGAACCTGGACTGCTGAGTTTTCTTTCCCAGGGAAAATGGAAAAAGGATGTGCCCAGGGGCCCCTGGCCCTGGGACCCTGGCCCTGACTGCAAAGAATCCTTATATCGAAGGATGGACCCCACACCGAAGTTGTCCCCACCTCAAACTTGTGCTGCCCTGATAGACCCAAGGGAGCCCTACAAACTGACATCAGGAACCTGGACTGCTGAATTTTCTTTCCCAGGGAAAATTGAAAAAGGATGTGCCCAGGGGCCCCTGGCCCTGACTGCAAAAAATCCTTATATCGAAGGACGGACCCCACACCGAAGATGTCCCCACCTCAAACTTGTGCTGCCCTCATACACCCAAGGGAGCCCTACAAACTGACATCAGGAACCTGGACTGCTGAGTTTTCTTTCCCAGGGAAAATGGAAAAAGGATGTGCCCAGGGGCCCCTGGCCCTGACTGCAAAAAATCCTTATATCGAAGGATGGACCCCAAACCGAAGTTGTCCCCACCTCAAACTTGTGCTGCCCTGATAGACCCAAGGGAGCCCTACAAACTGACATCAGGAACCTGGACTGCTGAGTTTTCTTTCCCAGGGAAAATGGCCGAAGGATATGCCAGTGGCCCCTCGCCCTGACTGCAAAAAATCCTTATATCGAAGGATGGACCCCACACCAAAGTTGTCCCCACCTCAAACTTGTGCTGCCCTGAGAGACCCCAAGGGAGCCCTACAAACTGACATCAGGAACCTGGACTGCTGAGTTTTCTTTCCCAGGGAAAATGGCCGAAGGATGTGCCCAGGGGCCCCTGGCCCTGGGCTGGGGCCTCACTGCAAAGAATCCTTATATCGAAGGATGGACCCCACACCGAAGTTGTCCCCACCTCAAACTTGTGCTGCCCTGATAGACCCAAGGGAGCCCTACGAACTGACATCAGGAACCTGGACTGCTGACTTTTCTTTCCCAGGGAAAATGGAACAAGGATGTGCCCAGGGGCCCCTGGCCCTGGGCTGGGGCCTCACTGCAAAGAATCCTTATATCGAAGGATGGACCCCACACCGAAGTTGTCCCCACCTCAAACTTGTGCTGCCCTGATAGGCCCAAGGGAGCCCTACAAACTGACATCAGGAACCTGGACTGCTGAGTTTTCTTTCCCAGGGAAAATGGAAAAAGGATGTGCCCAGGGGCCCCTGGCCCTGGGACCCTGGCCCTGACTGCAAAAAATCCTTATATCGAAGGATGGACCCCACACCGAAGTTGTCCCCACCTCAAACTTGTGCTGCCCTGATAGACCCAAGGGAGCCCTACAAACTGACATCAGGAACCTGGACTGCTGAGTTTTCTTTCCCAGGGAAAATGGAAAAAGGATGTGCCCAGGGGCCCCTGGCCCTGAATGCAAAAAATCCTTATATCGAAGGACGGACCCCACACCGAAGATGTCCCCACCTCAAACTTGTGCTGCCCTCATACACCCAAGGGAGCCCTACAAACTGACATCAGGAACCTGGACTGCTGAGTTTTCTTTCCCAGGGAAAATGGAAAAAGGATGTGCCCAGGGGCCCCTGGCCCTGACTGCAAAAAATCCTTATATCGAAGGATGGACCCCACACCGAAGTTGTCCCCACCTCAAACTTGTGCTGCCCTGATAGACCCAAGGGAGCCCTACAAACTGACATCAGGAACCTGGACTGCTGAGTTTTCTTTCCCAGGGAAAATGGCCGAAGGATGTGCCCAGGGGCCCCTCGCCCTGACTGCAAAAAATCCTTATATCGAAGGATGGACCCCACACCGAAGTTGTCCCCACCTCAAACTTGTGCTGCCCTGAGAGACCCAAGGGAGCCCTACAAACTGACATCAGGAACCTGGACTGCTGAGTTTTCTTTCCCAGGGAAAATGGAAAAAGGATGTGCCCAGGGGCCCCTGGCCCTGGGCTGGGGCCTCACTGCAAAGAATCCTTATATCGAAGGATGGACCCCACACTGAAGTTGTCCCCACCTCAAACTTGTGCTGCCCTGATAGACCCAAGGGAGCCCTACAAACTGACATCAGGAACCTGGACTGCTGAGTTTTCTTTCCCAGGGAAAATGGAAAAAGGATGTGCCCAGGGGCCCCTGGCCCTGGGACCCTGGCCCTGACTGCAAAAAATCCTTATATCGAAGGATGGACCCCACACCGAAGTTGTCCCCACCTCAAACTTGTGCTGCCCTGATAGACCCAAGGGAGCCCTACAAACTGACATCAGGAACCTGGACTGCTGAGTTTTCTTTCCCAGGGAAAATGGAAAAAGGATGTGCCCAGGGGCCCCTGGCCCTGAATGCAAAAAATCCTTATATCGAAGGACGGACCCCACACCGAAGATGTCCCCACCTCAAACTTGTGCTGCCCTCATACACCCAAGGGAGCCCTACAAACTGACATCAGGAACCTGGACTGCTGAGTTTTCTTTCCCAGGGAAAATGGAAAAAGGATGTGCCCAGCGGCCCCTGGCCCTGACTGCAAAAAATCCTTATATCGAAGGATGGACCCCACACCGAAGTTGTCCCCACCTCAAACTTGTGCTGCCCTGATAGACCCAAGGGAGCCCTACAAACTGACATCAGGAACCTGGACTGCTGAGTTTTCTTTCCCAGGGAAAATGGCCGAAGGATGTGCCCAGGGGCCCCTCGCCCTGACTGCAAAAAATCCTTATATCGAGGGATGGACCCCACACCGAAGTTGTCCCCACCTCAAACTTGTGCTGCCCTGAGAGACCCAAGGGAGCCCTACAAACTGACATCAGGAACCTGGACTGCTGAGTTTTCTTTCCCAGGGAAAATGGAAAAAGGATGTGCCCAGGGGCCCCTGGCCCTGGGCTGGGGCCTCACTGCAAAGAATCCTTATATCGAAGGATGGACCCCACACCGAAGTTGTCCCCACCTCAAACTTGTGCTGCCCTGATAGACCCAAGGGAGCCCTACAAACTGACATCAGGAACCTGGACTGCTGAGTTTTCTTTCCCAGGGAAAATGGAAAAAGGATGTGCCCAGGGGCCCCTGGCCCTGGGACCCTGGCCCTGACTGCAAAAAATCCTTATATCGAAGGATGGACCCCACACCGAAGTTGTCCCCACCTCAAACTTGTGCTGCCCTGATAGACCCAAGGGAGCCCTACAAACTGACATCAGGAACCTGGACTGCTGAGTTTTCTTTCCCAGGGAAAATGGAAAAAGGATGTGCCCAGGGAACCCTGGACCTGACTGCCAAAAATCCTTATATCGAAGGATGGACCCCACACCGAAGTTGTCCCCACCTCAAACTTGTGCTGCCCTGATAG
Source organism: Lonchura striata (assembly GCF_050655825.1). Taxonomy (NCBI): domain Eukaryota; kingdom Metazoa; phylum Chordata; class Aves; order Passeriformes; family Estrildidae; genus Lonchura; species Lonchura striata. The sequence goes on along the minus strand of NC_140718.1, from coordinate 6,462,490 downwards.
ACCCAAGGGAGCCCTACAAACTGACATCAGGAACCTGGACTGCTGAGTTTTCTTTCCCAGGGAAAATGGAAAAAGGATGTGCCCAGGGGCCCCTGGCCCTGACTGCAAAAAATCCTTATATCGAAGGATGGACCTCACACCGAAGTTGTCCCCACCTCAAACTTGTGCTGCCCTGATAGACCCAAGGGAGCCCTACAAACTGACATCAGGAACATGGACTGCTGAGTTTTCTTTCCCTGGGAAAATGGAAAAAGGATGTGCCCAGGGTTCCCTGGCCCTGACAGAAAAAAATCCTTATATCGAAGGATGGACCCCACACCGAAGTTGTCCCCACCTCAAACTTGTGCTGCCCTGATAGACCCAAGGGAGCCCTACAAACTGACATCAGGAACCTGGACTGCTGAGTTTTCTTTCCCAGGGAAAATGGCCGAAGGATGTGCCCAGGGGCCCCTGGCCCTGACTGCAAAAAATCCTTATATCGAAGGATGGACCCCACACCGAAGTTGTCCCCACCTCAAACTTGTGCTGCCTTGATAGACCCAAGGGAGCCCTACAAACTGACATCAGGAACCTGGACTGCTGAGTTTTCTTTCCCAGGGAAAATGGAAAAAGGATGTGCCCAGGGGCCCCTGGCCCTGGGACCCTGGCCCTGACTGCAAAGAATCCTTATATCGAAGGATGGACCCCACACCGAAGTTGTCCCCACCTCAAACTTGTGCTGCCCTGATAGACCCAAGGGAGCCCTACAAACTGACATCAGGAACCTGGACTGCTGAATTTTCTTTCCCAGGGAAAATGGAAAAAGGATGTGCCCAGGGGCCCCTGGCCCTGACTGCAAAAAATCCTTATATCGAAGGACGGACCCCACACCGAAGATGTCCCCACCTCAAACTTGTGCTGCCCTCATACACCCAAGGGAGCCCTACAAACTGACATCAGGAACCTGGACTGCTGAGTTTTCTTTCCCAGGGAAAATGGAAAAAGGATGTGCCCAGGGGCCCCTGGCCCTGACTGCAAAAAATCCTTATATCGAAGGATGGACCCCAAACCGAAGTTGCCCCCACCTCAAACTTGTGCTGCCCTGATAGACCCAAGGGAGCCCTACAAACTGACATCAGGAACCTGGACTGCTGAGTTTTCTTTCCCAGGGAAAATGGCCGAAGGATGTGCCCAGGGGCCCCTCGCCCTGACTGCAAAAAATCCTTATATCGAAGGATGGACCCCACACCGAAGTTGTCCCCACCTCAAACTTGTGCTGCCCTGAGAGACCCAAGGGAGCCCTACAAACTGACATCAGGAACCTGGACTGCTGAGTTTTCTTTCCCAGGGAAAATGGAAAAAGGATGTGCCCAGGGGCCCCTGGCCCTGGGACCCTGGCCCTGACTGCAAAGAATCCTTATATCGAAGGATGGACCCCACACCGAAGTTGTCCCCACCTCAAACTTGTGCTGCCCTGATAGACCCAAGGCAGCCCTACAAACTGACATCAGGAACCTGGACTGCTGAGTTTTCTTTCCCAGGGAAAATGGCCGAAGGATGTGCCCAGGGGCCCCTGGCCCTGGGCTGGGGCCTCACTGCAAAGAATCCTTATATCAAAGGATGGACCCCACACCGAAGTTGTCCCCACCTCAAACTTGTGCTGCCCTGATAGACCCAAGGGAGCCCTACAAACTGACATCAGGAACCTGGACTGCTGAGTTTTCTTTCCCAGGGAAAATGGAAAAAGGATGTGCCCAGGGGCCCCTGGCCCTGACTGCAAAAAATCCTTATATCGAAGGATGGACCTCACACCGAAGATGTCCCCACCTCAAACTTGTGCTGCCCTGATAGACCCAAGGGAGCCCTACAAACTGACATCAGGAACCTGGACTGCTGAGTTTTCTTTCCCAGGGAAAATGGAAAAAGGATGTGCCCAGGGGCCCCTGGCCCTGACTGCAAAGAATCCTTATATCGAAGGATGGACCCCACACCGAAGTTGTCCCCACCTCAAACTTGTGCTGCCCTGATAGACCCAAGGGAGCCCTACAAACTGACATCAGGAACCTGGACTGCTGAGTTTTCTTTCCCAGGGAAAATGGAAAAAGGATGTGCCCAGGGGCCCCTCGCCCTGACTGCAAAAAATCCTTATATCGAAGGATGGACCCCACACCGAAGTTGTCCCCACCTCAAACTTGTGCTGCCCTGAGAGACCCAAGGGAGCCCTACAAACTGACATCAGGAACCTGGACTGCTGAGTTTTCTTTCCCAGGGAAAATGGAAAAAGGATGTGCCCAGGGGCCCCTGGCCCTGGGCTGGGGCCTCACTGCAAAGAATCCTTATATCGAAGGATGGACCCCACACCGAAGTTGTCCCCACCTCAAACTTGTGCTGCCCTGATAGACCCAAGGGAGCCCTACAAACTGACATCAGGAACCTGGACTGCTGAGTTTTCTTTCCCAGGGAAAATGGAAAAAGGATGTGCCCAGGGGCCCCTGGCCCTGGGACCCTGGCCCTGACTGCAAAGAATCCTTATATCGAAGGATGGACCCCACACCGAAGTTGTCCCCACCTCAAACTTGTGCTGCCCTGATAGACCCAAGGGAGCCCTACAAACTGACATCAGGAACCTGGACTGCTGAGTTTTCTTTCCCAGGGAAAATGGAAAAAGGATGTGCCCAGGGGCCCCTGGCCCTGACTGCAAAAAATCCTTATAACGAAGGATGGACCCCACACCGAAGATGTCCCCACCTCAAACTTGTGCTGCCCTCATACACCCAAGGGAGCCCTACAAACTGACATCAGGAACCTGGACTGCTGAGTTTTCTTTCCCAGGGAAAATGGAAAAAGGATGTTTCCAGGGGCCCCTGGCCCTGGGACCCTGGCCCTGACCGCAAAGAATCCTTATATCGAAGGATGGACCCCACACCGAAGTTGTCCCCACCTCAAACTTGTGCTGCCCTGATAGACCCAAGGGAGCCCTACAAACTGACATCAGGAACCTGGACTGCTGAGTTTTTTTTCCCAGGGAAAATGGAAAAAGGATGTGCCCAGGGGCCCCTGGCCCTGACTGCAAAAAATCCTTATATCGAAGGATGGACCTCACACCGAAGATGTCCCCACCTCAAACTTGTGCTGCCCTCATACACCCAAGGGAGCCCTACAAACTGACATCAGGAACCTGGACTGCTGAGTTTTCTTTCCCAGGGAAAATGGAAAAAGGATGTGCCCAGGGGCCCCTGGCCCTGACTGCAAAGAATCCTTATATCGAAGGATGGACCCCACACCGAAGTTGTCCCCACCTCAAACTTGTGCTGCCCTGATAGACCCAAGGGAGCCCTACAAACTGACATCAGGAACCTGGACTGCTGAGTTTTCTTTCCCAGGGAAAATGGCCGAAGGATGTGCCCAGGGGCCCCTCGCCCTGACTGCAAAAAATCCTTATATCGAAGGATGGACCCCACACCGAAGTTGTCCCCACCTCAAACTTGTGCTGCCCTGATAGACCCAAGGGAGCCCTACAAACTGACATCAGGAACCTGGACTGCTGAGTTTTCTTTCCCAGGGAAAATGGAAAAAGGATGTGACCAGGGGCCCATGCCCCTGACTGCAAAAATTCCTTATATCGAAGGATGGACCCCACACCGAAGATGTCCCCACCTCAAACTTGTGCTGCCCTGATAGACCCAAGGGAGCCCTACAAACTGAAATCAGGAACCTGGACTGCTGAGTTTTCTTTCCCAGGGAAAATGGAAAAAGGATGTGCCCAGGGGCCCCTGGACATGGGCTGGGGCCTCACTGCAAAGAATCCTTATATCGAAGGATGGACCCCACACCGAAGTTTTCCCCACCTCAAACTTGTGCTGCCCTGATAGACCCAAGGGAGCCCTACAAACTGACATCAGGAACCTGGACTGCTGAGTTTTCTTTCCCAGGGAAAATGGAAAAAGGATGTGCCCAGGGGCCCCTGGCCCTGGGCTGGGGCCTCACTGCAAAGAATCCTTATATCGATGGATGGACCCCACACCGAAGTTGTCCCCACCTCAAACTTGTGCTGTCCTCATACACCCAAGGGAGCCCTACAAACTGACATCAGGAACCTGGACTGCTGAGTTTTCTTTCCCAGGGAAAATGGAAAAAGGATGTGCCCAGGGGCCCCTGGCCCTGACTGCAAAAAATCCTTATAACGAAGGATGGACCCCACACCGAAGATGTCCCCACCTCAAACTTGTGCTGCCCTCATACACCCAAGGGAGCCCTACAAACTGACATCAGGAACCTGGACTGCTGAGTTTTCTTTCCCAGGGAAAATGGAAAAAGGTTGTGCCCAGGGGCCCCTGGCCCTGGGCTGGGGCCTCACTGCAAAGAATCCTTATATCGAAGGATGGACCCCACACCGAAATTGTCCCCACCTCAAACTTGTGCTGCCCTGATAGACCCAAGGGAGCCCTACAAACTGACATCAGGAACCTGGACTGCTGAGTTTTCTTTCCCAGGGAAAATGGAAAAAGGATGTGCCCAGGGAACCCTGGACCTGACTGCCAAAAATTCTTATATCGAAGGATGGACCCCACACCGAAGTTGTCCCCACCTCAAACTTGTGCTGCCCTGATAGACCCAAGGGAGCCCTACAAACTGACATCAGGAACCTGGACTGCTGAGTTTTCTTTCCCAGGGAAAATGGCCGAAGGATGTGCCCAGGGGCCCCTGGCCCTGACTGCAAAGAATCCTTATATCGAAGGATGGACCTCACACCGAAGTTGTCCCCACCTCAAACTTGTGCTGCCCTGATAGACCCAAGGGAGCCCTACAAACTGACATCAGGAACCTGGACTGCTGAGTTTTCTTTCCCAGGGAAAATGGAAAAAGGATGTGACCAGGGGCCCATGCCCCTGACTGCAAAAATTCCTTATATCGAAGGATGGACCCCACACCGAAGATGTCCCCACCTCAAACTTGTGCTGCCCTGATAGACCCAAGGGAGCCCTACAAACTGAAATCAGGAACCTGGACTGCTGAGTTTTCTTTCCCAGGGAAAATGGCCGAAGGATGTGCCCAGGGGCCCCTGGCCCTGGGCTGGGGCCTCACTGCAAAGAATCCTTATATCGAAGGATGGACCCCACACCGAAGATGTCCCCACCTCAAAATTGTGCTGCCCTGATAGACCCAAGGGAGCCCTACAAACTGACATCAGGAACCTGGACTGCTGACTTTTCTTTCCCAGGGAAAATGGAAAAAGGATGTGCCCAGGGGCCCCTGGCCCTGGTCTGGGGTCTCACTGCAAAGAATCCTTATATCGAAGGATGGACCCCACACCGAAGTTGTCCCCACCTCAAACTTGTGCTGCCCTGATAGACCCAAGGGAACCCTACAAACTGACATCAGGAACCTGGACTGCTGAGTTTTCTTTCCCAGGGAAAATGGAAAAAGGATGTGCCCAGGGAACCCTGGACCTGACTGCCAAAAATCCTTATATCGAAGGATGGACCCCACACCGAAGTTATCCCCACCTCAAACTTGTGCTGCTCTGATAGACCCAAGGGAGCCCTACAAACTGACATCAGGAACCTGGACTGCTGAGTTTTCTTTCCCAGGGAAAATGGAAAAAGGATGTGCCCAGGGGCCCCTGGCCCTGGGCTGGGGCCTCACTGCAAAGAATCCTTATATCGAAGGATGGACCCCACACCGAAGTTGTCCCCACCTCAAACTTGTGCTGCCCTGATAGACCCAAGGGAGCCCTACAAACTGACATCAGGAACCTGGACTGCTGAGTTTTCTTTCCCAGGGAAAATGGAAAAAGGATGTGCCCAGGGGCCCCTGGCCCTGACTGCAAAGAATCCTTATATCGAAGGATGGACCTCACACCGAAGATGTCCCCACCTCAAACTTGTGCTGCCCTGATAGACCCAAGGGAGCCCTACAAACTGACATCAGGAACCTGGACTGCTGAGTTTTCTTTCCCAGGGAAAATGGAAAAAGGATGTGCTCAGGGGCCCCTGGCCCTGACTGCAAAAAATCCTTATATCGAAGGATGGACCCCACACCGAAGTTGTCCCCACCTCAAACTTGTGCTGCCTTGATAGACCCAAGGGAGCCCTACAAACTGACATCAGGAACCTGGACTGCTGAGTTTTCTTTCCCAGGGAAAATGGAAAAAGGATGTGCCCAGGGGCCCCTGGCCCTGGGCTGGGGCCTCACTGCAAAGAATCCTTATATCGAAGGATGGACCCCACACCGAAGTTGTCCCCACCTCAAACTTGTGCTGCCCTGATAGACCCAAGGGAGCCCTACAAACTGACATCAGGAACCTGGACTGCTGAGTTTTCTTTCCCAGGGAAAATGGAAAAAGGATGTGCCCAGGGTTCCCTGGCCCTGACAGCAAAAAATCCTTATATCGAAGGACGGACCCCACACCGAAGATGTCCCCACCTCAAACTTGTGCTGCCCTCATACACCCAAGGGAGCCCTACAAACTGACATGAGGAACCTGGACTGCTGAGTTTTCTTTCCCAGGGAAAATGGAAAAAGGATGTGCCCAGGGGCCCCTGGCCCTGACTGCAAAAAATCCTTATATCGAAGGATGGACCCCAAACCGAAGTTGTCCCCACATCAAACTTGTGCTGCCCTGATAGACCCAAGGGAGCCCTACAAACTGACATCAGGAACCTGAACTGCTGAGTTTTCTTTCCCAGGGAAAATGGAAAAAGGATGTGCCCAGGGTTCCCTGGCCCTGACTGCAAAAAATCCTTATATCGAAGGATGGACCCCACACCGAAGTTGTCCCCACCTCAAACTTGTGCTGCCCTGATAGACCCAAGGGAGCCCTACAAACTGACATCAGGAACCTGGACTGCTGAGTTTTCTTTCCCAGGGAAAATGGAAAAAGGATGTGCCCAGGGGCCCCTGGCCCTGACTGCAAAATATCCTTATATCGAAGGATGGACCCCACACCGAAGTTGTCCCCACCTCAAACTTGTGCTGCCTTGATAGACCCAAGGGAGCCCTACAAACTGACATCAGGAACCTGGACTGCTGAGTTTTCTTTCCCAGGGAAAATGGAAAAAGGATGTGCCCAGGGGCCCCTGGACATGGGCTGGGGCCTCACTGCAAAGAATCCTTATATCGAAGGATGGACCCCACACCGAAGATGTCCCCACCTCAAACTTGTGCTGCCCTGATAGACCCAAGGGAGCCCTACTAACTGACATCAGGAACCTGGACTGCTGAGTTTTCTTTCCCAGGGAAAATGGAAAAAGGATGTGCCCAGGGGCATCTGGCCCTGACTGCAAAAAATCCTTATATCGAAGGATGGACCCCACACCGAAGTTGTCCCCACCTCAAACTTGTGCTGCCCTGATAGACCCAAGGGAGCCCTACAAACTGATATCAGGAACCTGGACTGCTGACTTTTCTTTCCCAGGGAAACTGGCCAAAGGATGTGCCCAGGGGCCCCTGGCCCTGGGCTGGGGCCTCACTGCAAAGAATCCTTATATCGAAGGATGGACCCCACACCGAAGATGTCCCCACCTCAAACTTGTGCTGCCCTGATAGACCCAAGGGAGCCCTACAAACTGACATCAGGAACCTGGACTGCTGAGTTTTCTTTCCCAGGGAAAATGGAAAAAGGATGTGCCCAGGGAACCCTGGACCTGACTGCCAAAAATCCTTATATCGAAGGATGGACCCCACACCGAAGTTGTCCCCACCTCAAACTTGTGCTGCCCTGATAGACCCAAGGGAGCCCTACAAACTGACATCAGGAACCTGGACTGCTGAGTTTTCTTTCCCAGGGAAAATGGAAAAAGGATGTGACCAGGGGCCCATGCCCCTGACTGCAAAAATTCCTTATATCGAAGGATGGACCCCACACCGAAGATGTCCCCACCTCAAACTTGTGCTGCCCTGATAGACCCAAGGGAGCCCTACAAACTGAAATCAGGAACCTGGACTGCTGAGTTTTCTTTCCCAGGGAAAATGGAAAAAGGATGTGCCCAGGGGCCCCTGGACATGGGCTGGGGCCTCACTGCAAAGAATCCTTATATCGAAGGATGGACCCCACACCGAAGATGTCCCCACCTCAAACTTGTGCTGCCCTGATAGACCCAAGGGAGCCCTACAAACTGACATCAGGAACCTGGACTGCTGAGTTTTCTTTCCCTGGGAAAATGGAAAAAGGATGTGCCCAGGGGCCCCTGGCCCTGACTGCAAAGAATCCTTATATCGAAGGATGGACCCCACACCGAAGTTGTCCCCACCTCAAACTTGTGCTGCCCTGATAGACCCAAGGGAGCCCTACAAACTGACATCAGGAACCTGGACTGCTGACTTTTCTTTCCCAGGGAAAATGGCCAAAGGATGTGCCCAGGGGCCCCTGGCCCTGGTCTGGGGTCTCACTGCAAAGAATCCTTATATCGAAGGATGGACCCCACACCGAAGTTGTCCCCACCTCAAACTTGTGCTGCCCTGATAGACCCAAGGGAACCCTACAAACTGACATCAGGAACCTGGACTGCTGAGTTTTCTTTCCCAGGGAAAATGGAAAAAGGATGTGCCCAGGGAACCCTGGACCTGACTGCCAAAAATCCTTATATCGAAGGATGGACCCCACACCGAAGTTGTCCCCACCTCAAACTTGTGCTGCCCTGATAGACCCAAGGGAGCCCTACAAACTGACATCAGGAACCTGGACTGCTGAGTTTTCTTTCCCAGGGAAAATGGAAAAAGGATGTGCCCAGGGGCCCCTGGCCCTGGGCTGGGGCCTCACTGCAAAGAATCCTTATATCGAAGGATGGACCCCACACCGAAGTTGTCCCCACCTCAAACTTGTGCTGCCCTGATAGACCCAAGGGAGCCCTACAAACTGACATGAGGAACCTGGACTGCTGAGTTTTCTTTCCCAGGGAAAATGGAAAAAGGATGTGCCCAGGGGCCCCTGGCCCTGACTGCAAAGAATCCTTATATCGAAGGATGGACCTCACACCGAAGATGTCCCCACCTCAAACTTGTGCTGCCCTCATACACCCAAGGGAGCCCTACAAACTGACATCAGGAACCTGGACTGCTGAGTTTTCTTTCCCAGGGAAAATGGAAAAAGGATGTGCCCAGGGGCCCCTGGCCCTGACTGCAAAAAATCCTTATATCGAAGGATGGACCCCACACCGAAGTTGTCCCCACCTCAAACTTGTGCTGCCCTGATAGACCCAAGGGAGCCCTACAAACTGACATCAGGAACCTGGACTGCTGAGTTTTCTTTCCCAGGGAAAATGGAAAAAGGATGTGCCCAGGGGCCCCTGGCCCTGACTGCAAAATATCCTTATATCGAAGGATGGACCCCACACCGAAGTTGTCCCCACCTCAAACTTGTGCTGCCTTGATAGACCCAAGGGAGCCCTACAAACTGACATCAGGAAGCTGGACTGCTGAGTTTTCTTTCCCAGGGAAAATGGAAAAAGGATGTGCCCAGGGGCCCCTCGACATGGGCTGGGGCCTCACTGCAAAGAATCCTTATATCGAAGAATGGACCCCACACCGAAGATGTCCCCACCTCAAACTTGTGCTGCCCTGATAGACCCAAGGGAGCCCTACTAACTGACATCAGGAACCTGGACTGCTGAGTTTTCTTTCCCAGGGAAAATGGAAAAAGGATGTGCCCAGGGGCATCTGGCCCTGACTGCAAAAAATCCTTATATCGAAGGATGGACCCCACACCGAAGTTGTCCCCACCTCAAACTTGTGCTGCCCTGATAGACCCAAGGGAGCCCTACAAACTGATATCAGGAACCTGGACTGCTGACTTTTCTTTCCCAGGGAAACTGGCCAAAGGATGTGCCCAGGGGCCCCTGGCCCTGGGCTGGGGCCTCACTGCAAAGAATCCTTATATCGAAGGATGGACCCCACACCGAAGATGTCCCCACCTCAAACTTGTGCTGCCCTGATAGACCCAAGGGAGCCCTACAAACTGACATCAGGAACCTGGACTGCTGAGTTTTCTTTCCCAGGGAAAATGGAAAAAGGATGTGCCCAGGGAACCCTGGACCTGACTGCCAAAAATCCTTATATCGAAGGATGGACCCCACACCGAAGTTGTCCCCACCTCAAACTTGTGCTGCCCTGATAGACCCAAGGGAGCCCTACAAACTGACATCAGGAACCTGGACTGCTGAGTTTTCTTTCCCAGGGAAAATGGAAAAAGGATGTGCCCAGGGGCCCCTGGCCCTGACTGCAAAAAATCCTTATATCGAAGGATGGACCTCACACCGAAGTTGTCCCCACCTCAAACTTGTGCTGCCCTGATAGACCCAAGGGAGCCCTACAAACTGACATCAGGAACATGGACTGCTGAGTTTTCTTTCCCTGGGAAAATGGAAAAAGGATGTGCCCAGGGTTCCCTGGCCCTGACAGCAAAAAATCCTTATATCGAAGGATGGACCCCACACCGAAGTTGTCCCCACCTCAAACTTGTGCTGCCCTGATAGACCCAAGGGAGCCCTACAAACTGACATCAGGAACCTGGACTGCTGAGTTTTCTTTCCCAGGGAAAATGGAAAAAGGATGTGCCCAGGGGCCCCTGGCCCTGGGCTGGGGCCTCACTGCAAAGAATCCTTATATCGAAGGATGGACCCCACACCGAAGTTGTCCCCACCTCAAACTTGTGCTGCCCTGATAGACCCAAGGGAGCCCTACAAACTGACATCAGGAACCTGGACTGCTGAGTTTTCTTTCCCAGGGAAAATGGAAAAAGGATGTGACCAGGGGCCCCTGGCCCTGACTGCAAAGAATCCTTATATCGAAGGATGGACCTCACACCGAAGATGTCCCCACCTCAAACTTGTGCTGCCCTGATAGACCCAAGGGAGCCCTACAAACTGACATCAGGAACCTGGACTGCTGAGTTTTCTTTCCCAGGGAAAATGGAAAAAGGATGTGCCCAGGGTCCCCTGGCCCTGGGACCCTGGCCCTGACTGCAAAGAATCCTTATATCGAAGGATGGACCCCACACCGAAGTTGTCCCCACCTCAAACTTGTGCTGCCCTGATAGACCCAAGGGAGCCCTACAAACTGACATCAGGAACCTGGACTGCTGAGTTTTCTTTCCCAGGGAAAATGGAAAAACGATGTGCCCAGGGGCCCCTGGCCCTGACTGCAAAAAATCCTTATATCGAAGGACGGACCCCACACCGAAGATGTCCCCACCTCAAACTTGTGCTGCCCTCATACACCCAAGGGAGCCCTACAAACTGACATCAGGAACCTGGACTGCTGAGTTTTCTTTCCCAGGGAAAATGGAAAAAGGATGTGCCCAGGGGCCCCTGGCCCTGACTGCAAAAAATCCTTATATCGAAGGATGGACCCCAAACCGAAGTTGTCCCCACATCAAACTTGTGCTGCCCTGATAGACCCAAGGGAGCCCTACAAACTGACATCAGGAACCTGGACTGCTGACTTTTCTTTCCCAGGGAAAATGGAAAAAGGATGTGCCCAGGGTTCCCTGGCCCTGACTGCAAAAAATCCTTATATCGAAGGATGGACCCCACACCGAAGTTGTCCCCACCTCAAACTTGTGCTGCCCTGATAGACCCAAGGGAGCCCTACAAACTGACATCAGGAACCTGGACTGCTGAGTTTTCTTTCCCAGGGAAAATGGAAAAAGGATGTGCCCAGGGGCCCCTGGACATGGGCTGGGGCCTCACTGCAAAGAATCCTTATATCGAAGAATGGACCCCACACCGAAGATGTCCCCACCTCAAACTTGTGCTGCCCTGATAGACCCAAGGGAGCCCTACAAACTGACATCAGGAACCTGGACTGCTGAGTTTTCTTTCCCAGGGAAAATGGAAAAAGGATGTGCCCAGGGGCATCTGGCCCTGACTGCAAAGAATCCTTATATCGAAGGATGGACCCCACACCGAAGTTGTCCCCACCTCAAACTTGTGCTGCCCTGATAGACCCAAGGGAGCCCTACAAACTGATATCAGGAACCTGGACTGCTGACTTTTCTTTCCCAGGGAAACTGGCCAAAGGATGTGCCCAGGGGCCCCTGGCCCTGGGCTGGGGCCTCACTGCAAAGAATCCTTATATCGAAGGATGGACCCCACACCGAAGTTGTCCCCACCTCAAACTTGTGCTGCCCTGATAGACCCAAGGGAGCCCTACAAACTGACATCAGGAACCTGGACTGCTGAGTTTTCTTTCCCAGGGAAAATGGAAAAAGGATGTGCCCAGGGAACCCTGGACCTGACTGCCAAAAATCCTTATATCGAAGGATGGACCCCACACCGAAGTTGTCCCCACCTCAAACTTGTGCTGCCCTGATAGACCCAAGGGAGCCCTACAAACTGACATCAGGAACCTGGACTGCTGAGTTTTCTTTCCCAGGGAAAATGGAAAAAGGATGTGCCCAGGGGCCCCTGGCCCTGACTGCAAAAAATCCTTATATCGAAGGATGGACCTCACACCGAAGTTGTCCCCACCTCAAACTTGTGCTGCCCTGATAGACCCAAGGGAGCCCTACAAACTGACATCAGGAACATGGACTGCTGAGTTTTCTTTCCCTGGGAAAATGGAAAAAGGATGTGCCCAGGGTTCCCTGGCCCTGACTGCAAAGAATCCTTATATCGAAGGATGGACCCCACACCGAAGTTGTCCCCACCTCAAACTTGTGCTGCCCTGATAGACCCAAGGGAGCCCTACAAACTGACATCAGGAACCTGGACTGCTGAGTTTTCTTTCCCAGGGAAAATGGAAAAAGGATGTGCCCAGGGGCCCCTGGCCCTGGGACCGTGGCCCCGACTGCAAAAAATCCTTATATCGAAGGATGGACCCCACACCGAAGTTGTCCCCACCTCAAACTTGTGCTGCCCTGATAGACCCAAGGGAGCCCTACAAACTGACATCAGGAACCTGGACTGCTGAGTTTTCTTTCCCAGGGAAAATGGAAAAAGGATGTGCCCAGGGGCCCCTGGCCCTGACTGCAAAAAATCCTTATATCGAAGGACGGACCCCACACCGAAGATGTCCCCACCTCAAACTTGTGCTGCCCTCATACACCCAAGGGAGCCCTACAAACTGACATCAGGAACCTGGACTGCTGAGTTTTCTTTCCCAGGGAAAATGGAAAAAGGATGTGCCCAGGGGCCCCTGGCCCTGACTGCAAAAAATCCTTATAACGAAGGATGGACCCCACACCGAAGATGTCCCCACCTCACACTTGTGCTGCCCTCATACACCCAAGGGAGCCCTACAAACTGACATCAGGAACCTGAACTGCTGAGTTTTCTTTCCCAGGGAAAATGGAAAAAGGATGTGCCCAGGGGCCCCTGGCCCTGACTGCAAAGAATCCTTATATCGAAGGATGGACCTCACACCGAAGTTGTCCCCACCTCAAACTTGTGCTGCCCTGATAGACCCAAGGGAGCCCTACAAACTGACATCAGGAACCTGGACTGCTGAGTTTTCTTTCCCAGGGAAAATGGAAAAAGGATGTGCCCAGGGGCCCCTGGACATGGGCTGGGGCCTCACTGCAAAGAATCCTTATATCGAAGGATGGACCCCACACCGAAGATGTCCCCACCTCAAACTTGTGCTGCCCTGATAGACCCAAGGGAGCCCGACAAACTGACATCAGGAACCTGGACTGCTGAGTTTTCTTTCCCTGGGAAAATGGAAAAAGGATGTGCCCAGGGGCCCCTGGCCCTGACTGCAAAAAATCCTTATATCGAAGGATGGACCCCACACCGAAGTTGTCCCCACCTCAAACTTGTGCTGCCCTGATAGACCCAAGGGAGCCCTACAAACTGACATCAGGAACCTGGACTGCTGACTTTTCTTTCCCAGGGAAAATGGCCAAAGGATGTGCCCAGGGGCCCCTGGCCCTGGTCTGGGGTCTCACTGCAAAGAATCCTTATATCGAAGGATGGACCCCACACCGAAGTTGTCCCCACCTCAAACTTGTGCTGCCCTGATAGACCCAAGGGAGCCCTACAAACTGACATCAGGAACCTGGACTGCTGAGTTTTCTTTCCCAGGGAAAATGGAAAAAGGATGTGACCAGGGGCCCATGCCCCTGACTGCAAAAATTCCTTATATCGAAGGATGGACCCCACACCGAAGATGTCCCCACCTCAAACTTGTGCTGCCCTGATAGACCCAAGGGAGCCCTACAAACTGACATCAGGAATCTGGACTGCTGAGTTTTCTTTCCCAGGGAAAATGGAAAAAGGATGTGCCCAGGGTTCCCTGGCCCTGACAGCAAAAAATCCTTATATCGAAGGATGGACCCCACACCGAAGTTGTCCCCACCTCAAACTTGTGCTGCCCTGATAGACCCAAGGGAGCCCTACAAACTGACATCAGGAACCTGGACTGCTGAGTTTTCTTTCCCAGGGAAAATGGAAAAAGGATGTGCCCAGGGGCCCCTGGCCCTGGGACCCTGGCCCTGACTGCAAAGAATCCTTATATCGAAGGATGGACCCCACACCGAAGTTGTCCCCACCTCAAACTTGTGCTGCCCTGATAGACCCAAGGGAGCCCTACAAACTGACATCAGGAACCTGGACTGCTGAATTTTCTTTCCCAGGGAAAATGGAAAAAGGATGTGCCCAGGGGCCCCTGGCGCTGACTGCAAAAAATCCTTATATCGAAGGATGGACCCCACACCGAAGATGTCCCCACCTCAAACTTGTGCTGCCCTCATACACCCAAGGGAGCCCTACAAACTGACATCAGGAACCTGGACTGCTGAGTTTTCTTTCCCAGGGAAAATGGAAAAAGGATGTGCCCAGGGGCCCCTGGCCCTGGGCTGGGGCCTCACTGCAAAGAATCCTTATATCGAAGGATGGACCCCACACCGAAGTTGTCCCCACCTCAAACTTGTGCTGCCCTGATAGACCCAAGGGAGCCCTACAAACTGACATCAGGAACCTGGACTGCTGAGTTTTCTTTCCCAGGGAAAATGGAAAAAGGATGTGCCCAGGGGCCCCTGGCCCTGGGACCCTGGCCCTGACTGCAAAAAATCCTTATATCGAAGGATGGACCCCACACCGAAGTTGTCCCCACCTCAAACTTGTGCTGCCCTGATAGACCCAAGGGAGCCCTACAAACTGACATCAGGAACCTGGACTGCTGAGTTTTCTTTCCCAGGGAAAATGGAAAAAGGATGTGCCCAGGGGCCCCTGGCCCTGACTGCAAAAAATCCTTATATCGAAGGACGGACCCCACACCGAAGATGTCCCCACCTCAAACTTGTGCTGCCCTCATACACCCAAGGGAGCCCTACAAACTGACATCAGGAACCTGGACTGCTGAGTTTTCTTTCCCAGGGAAAATGGAAAAAGGATGTGCCCAGGGGCCCCTGGCCCTGACTGCAAAAAATCCTTATATCGAAGGATGGACCCCAAACCGAAGTTGTCCCCACCTCAAACTTGTGCTGCCCTGATAGACCCAAGGGAGCCCTACAAACTGACATCAGGAACCTGGACTGCTGAGTTTTCTTTCCCAGGGAAAATGGCCGAAGGATGTGCCCAGGGGCCCCTCGCCCTGACTGCAAAAAATCCTTATATCGAAGGATGGACCCCACACCGAAGTTGTCCCCACCTCAAACTTGTGCTGCCCTGAGAGACCCAAGGGAGCCCTACAAACTGACATCAGGAACCTGGACTGCTGAGTTTTCTTTCCCAGGGAAAATGGAAAAAGGATGTGCCCAGGGGCCTCTGGCCCTGGGCTGGGGCCTCACTGCAAAGAATCCTTATATCGAAGGATGGACCCCACACCGAAATTGTCCCCACCTCAAACTTGTGCTGCCCTGATAGACCCAAGGGAGCCCTACAAACTGACATCAGGAACCTGGACTGCTGAGTATTCTTTCCCAGGGAAAATGGAAAAAGGATGTGCCCAGGGGCCCCTGGCCCTGGGACCCTGGCCCTGACTGCAAAGAATCCTTATATCGAAGGATGGACCCCACACCGAAGTTGTCCCCACCTCAAACTTGTGCTGCCCTGATAGACCCAAGGGAGCCCTACAAACTGACATCAGGAACCTGGACTGCTGAGTTTTCTTTCCCAGGGAAAATGGAAAAAGGATGTGCCCAGGGGCCCCTGGCCCTGGCTGCAAAAAATCCTTATAACGAAGGATGAACCCCACACCGAAGATGTCCCCACCTCAAACTTGTGCTGCCCTCATACACCCAAGGGAGCCCTACAAACTGACATCAGGAACCTGAACTGCTGAGTTTTCTTTCCCAGGGAAAATGGAAAAAGGATGTGCCCAGGGGCCCCTGGACATGGGCTGGGGCCTCACTGCAAAGAATCCTTATATCGAAGGATGGACCCCACACCGAAGATGTCCCCACCTCAAACTTGTGCTGCCCTGATAGACCCAAGGGGGCCCTACAAACTGACATCAGGAACCAGGACTGCTGAGTTTTCTTTCCCAGGGAAAATGGAAAAAGGATGTGCCCAGGGGCCCCTGGCCCTGACTGCAAAAAATCCTTATATCGAAGGATGGACCCCACACCGAAGTTGTCCCCACCTCAAACTTGTGCTGCCCTGATAGACCCAAGGGAGCCCTACAAACTGACATCAGGAACCTGGACTGCTGACTTTTCTTTCCCAGGGTAAATGGCCGAAGGATGTGCCCAGGGGCCCCTGGCCCTGGGACCCTGGCCCTGACTGCAAAGAATCCTTATATCGAAGGATGGACCCCACACCGAAGTTGTCCCCACCTCAAACTTGTGCTGCCCTGATAGACCCAATGGAGCCCTACAAACTGACATCAGGAACCTGGACTGCTGAGTTTTCTTTCCCAGGGAAAATGGAAAAAGGATGTGCCCAGGGGCCCCTGGCCCTGACTGCAAAAAATCCTTATAACGAAGGATGGACCCCACACCGAAGATGTCCCCACCTCACACTTGTGCTGCCCTCATACACCCAAGGGAGCCCTACAAACTGACATCAGGAACCTGAACTGCTGAGTTTTCTTTCCCAGGGAAAATGGAAAAAGGATGTGCCCAGGGGCCCCTGGCCCTGACTGCAAAGAATCCTTATATCGAAGGATGGACCTCACACCGAAGTTGTCCCCACCTCAAACTTGTGCTGCCCTGATAGACCCAAGGGAGCCCTACAAACTGACATCAGGAACCTGGACTGCTGAGTTTTCTTTCCCAGGGAAAATGGAAAAAGGATGTGCCCAGGGGCCCCTGGACATGGGCTGGGGCCTCACTGCAAAGAATCCTTATATCGAAGGATGGACCCCACACCGAAGATGTCCCCACCTCAAACTTGTGCTGCCCTGATAGACCCAAGGGAGCCCTACAAACTGACATCAGGAACCTGGACTGCTGAGTTTTCTTTCCCTGGGAAAATGGAAAAAGGATGTGCCCAGGGGCCCCTGGCCCTGACTGCAAAAAATCCTTATATCGAAGGATGGACCCCACACCGAAGTTGTCCCCACCTCAAACTTGTGCTGCCCTGATAGACCCAAGGGAGCCCTACAAACTGACATCAGGAACCTGGACTGCTGACTTTTCTTTCCCAGGGAAAATGGCCAAAGGATGTGCCCAGGGACCCCTGGCCCTGGTCTGGGGTCTCACTGCAAAGAATCCTTATATCGAAGGATGGACCCCACACCGAAGTTGTCCCCACCTCAAACTTGTGCTGCCCTGATAGACCCAAGGGAGCCCTACAAACTGACATCAGGAACCTGGACTGCTGAGTTTTCTTTCCCAGGGAAAATGGAAAAAGGATGTGACCAGGGGCCCATGCCCCTGACTGCAAAAATTCCTTATATCGAAGGATGGACCCCACACCGAAGATGTCCCCACCTCAAACTTGTGCTGCCCTGATAGACCCAAGGGAGCCCTACAAACTGACATCAGGAACCTGGACTGCTGAGTTTTCTTTCCCAGGGAAAATGGAAAAAGGATGTGCCCAGGGTTCCCTGGCCCTGACAGCAAAAAATCCTTATATCGAAGGATGGACCCCACACCGAAGTTGTCCCCACCTCAAACTTGTGCTGCCCTGATAGACCCAAGGGAGCCCTACAAACTGACATCAGGAACCTGGACTGCTGAGTTTTCTTTCCCAGGGAAAATGGAAAAAGGATGTGCCCAGGGGCCCCTGGCCCTGGGCTGGGGCCTCACTGCAAAGAATCCTTATATCGAAGGATGGACCCCACACCGAAGTTGTCCCCACCTCAAACTTGTGCTGCCCTGATAGACCCAAGGGAGCCCTACAAACTGACATCAGGAACCTGGACTGCTGAGTTTTCTTTCCCAGGGAAAATGGAAAAAGGATGTGCCCAGGGGCCCCTGGCCCTGGGACCCTGGCCCTGACTGCAAAAAATCCTTATATCGAAGGATGGACCCCACACCGAAGTTGTCCCCACCTCAAACTTGTGCTGCCCTGATAGACCCAAGGGAGCCCTACAAACTGACATCAGGAACCTGGACTGCTGAGTTTTCTTTCCCAGGGAAAATGGAAAAAGGATGTGCCCAGGGGCCCCTGGCCCTGACTGCAAAAAATCCTTATATCGAAGGACGGACCCCACACCGAAGATGTCCCCACCTCAAACTTGTGCTGCCCTCATACACCCAAGGGAGCCCTACAAACTGACATCAGGAACCTGGACTGCTGAGTTTTCTTTCCCAGGGAAAATGGAAAAAGGATGTGCCCAGGGGCCCCTGGCCCTGACTGCAAAAAATCCTTATATCGAAGGATGGACCCCAAACCGAAGTTGTCCCCACCTCAAACTTGTGCTGCCCTGATAGACCCAAGGGAGCCCTACAAACTGACATCAGGAACCTGGACTGCTGAGTTTTCTTTCCCAGGGAAAATGGCCGAAGGATGTGCCCAGGGGCCCCTCGCCCTGACTGCAAAAAATCCTTATATCGAAGGATGGACCCCACACCGAAGTTGTCCCCACCTCAAACTTGTGCTGCCCTGAGAGACCCAAGGGAGCCCTACAAACTGACATCAGGAACCTGGACTGCTGAGTTTTCTTTCCCAGGGAAAATGGAAAAAGGATGTGCCCAGGGGCCTCTGGCCCTGGGCTGGGGCCTCACTGCAAAAAATCCTTATATCGAAGGATGGACCCCACACCAAAATTGTCCCCACCTCAAACTTGTGCTGCCCTGATAGACCCAAGGGAGCCCTACAAACTGACATCAGGAACCTGGACTGCTGAGTATTCTTTCCCAGGGAAAATGGAAAAAGGATGTGCCCAGGGGCCCCTGGCCCTGGGACCCTGGCCCTGACTGCAAAGAATCCTTATATCGAAGGATGGACCCCACACCGAAGTTGTCCCCACCTCAAACTTGTGCTGCCCTGATAGACCCAAGGGAGCCCTACAAACTGACATCAGGAACCTGGACTGCTGAGTTTTCTTTCCCAGGGAAAATGGAAAAAGGATGTGCCCAGGGGCCCCTGGCCCTGACTGCAAAAAATCCTTATAACGAAGGATGAACCCCACACCGAAGATGTCCCCACCTCAAACTTGTGCTGCCCTCATACACCCAAGGGAGCCCTACAAACTGACATCAGGAACCTGAACTGCTGAGTTTTCTTTCCCAGGGAAAATGGAAAAAGGATGTGCCCAGGGGCCCCTGGACATGGGCTGGGGCCTCACTGCAAAGAATCCTTATATCGAAGGATGGACCCCACACCGAAGATGTCCCCACCTCAAACTTGTGCTGCCCTGATAGACCCAAGGGGGCCCTACAAACTGACATCAGGAACCAGGACTGCTGAGTTTTCTTTCCCAGGGAAAATGGAAAAAGGATGTGCCCAGGGGCCCCTGGCCCTGACTGCAAAAAATCCTTATATCGAAGGATGGACCCCACACCGAAGTTGTCCCCACCTCAAACTTGTGCTGCCCTGATAGACCCAAGGGAACCCTACAAACTGACATCAGGAACCTGGACTGCTGAGTTTTCTTTCCCAGGGAAAATGGAAAAAGGATGTGCCCAGGGAACCCTGGACCTGACTGCCAAAAATCCTTATATCGAAGGATGGACCCCACACCGAAGTTGTCCCCACCTCAAACTTGTGCTGCCCTGATAGACCCAAGGGAGCCCTACAAACTGACATCAGGAACCTGGACTGCTGAGTTTTCTTTCCCAGGGAAAATGGAAAAAGGATGTGCACAGGGGCCCCTGGCCCTGGGACCCTGGCCCTGACTGCAAAGAATCCTTTTATCGAAGGATGGACCCCACACCGAAGTTGTCCCCACCTCAAACTTGTGCTGCCCTGATAGACCCAAGGGAGCCCTACAAACTGACATCAGGAACCTGGACTGCTGACTTTTCTTTCCCAGGGAAAATGGCCAAAGGATGTGCCCAGGGACCCCTGGCCCTGGTCTGGGGTCTCACTGCAAAGAATCCTTATATCGAAGGATGGACCCCACACCGAAGTTGTCCCCACCTCAAACTTGTGCTGCCCTGATAGACCCAAGGGAGCCCTACAAACTGACATCAGGAACCTGGACTGCTGAGTTTTCTTTCCCAGGGAAAATGGAAAAAGGATGTGACCAGGGGCCCATGCCCCTGACTGCAAAAATTCCTTATATCGAAGGATGGACCCCACACCGAAGATGTCCCCACCTCAAACTTGTGCTGCCCTGATAGACCCAAGGGAGCCCTACAAACTGACATCAGGAACCTGGACTGCTGAGTTTTCTTTCCCAGGGAAAATGGAAAAAGGATGTGCCCAGGGTTCCCTGGCCCTGACAGCAAAAAATCCTTATATCGAAGGATGGACCCCACACCGAAGTTGTCCCCACCTCAAACTTGTGCTGCCCTGATAGACCCAAGGGAGCCCTACAAACTGACATCAGGAACCTGGACTGCTGAGTTTTCTTTCCCAGGGAAAATGGAAAAAGGATGTGCCCAGGGGCCCCTGGCCCTGGGCTGGGGCCTCACTGCAAAGAATCCTTATATCGAAGGATGGACCCCACACCGAAGTTGTCCCCACCTCAAACTTGTGCTGCCCTGATAGACCCAAGGGAGCCCTACAAACTGACATCAGGAACCTGGACTGCTGAGTTTTCTTTCCCAGGGAAAATGGAAAAAGGATGTGCCCAGGGGCCCCTGGCCCTGGGACCCTGGCCCTGACTGCAAAAAATCCTTATATCGAAGGATGGACCCCACACCGAAGTTGTCCCCACCTCAAACTTGTGCTGCCCTGATAGACCCAAGGGAGCCCTACAAACTGACATCAGGAACCTGGACTGCTGAGTTTTCTTTCCCAGGGAAAATGGAAAAAGGATGTGCCCAGGGGCCCCTGGCCCTGACTGCAAAAAATCCTTATATCGAAGGACGGACCCCACACCGAAGATGTACCCACCTCAAACTTGTGCTGCCCTCATACACCCAAGGGAGCCCTACAAACTGACATCAGGAACCTGGACTGCTGAGTTTTCTTTCCCAGGGAAAATGGAAAAAGGATGTGCCCAGGGGCCCCTGGCCCTGACTGCAAAAAATCCTTATATCGAAGGATGGACCCCAAACCGAAGTTGTCCCCACCTCAAACTTGTGCTGCCCTGATAGACCCAAGGGAGCCCTACAAACTGACATCAGGAACCTGGACTGCTGAGTTTTCTTTCCCAGGGAAAATGGCCGAAGGATGTGCCCAGGGGCCCCTCGCCCTGACTGCAAAAAATCCTTATATCGAAGGATGGACCCCACACCGAAGTTGTCCCCACCTCAAACTTGTGCTGCCCTGAGAGACCCAAGGGAGCCCTACAAACTGACATCAGGAACCTGGACTGCTGAGTTTTCTTTCCCAGGGAAAATGGAAAAAGGATGTGCCCAGGGGCCTCTGGCCCTGGGCTGGGGCCTCACTGCAAAAAATCCTTATATCGAAGGATGGACCCCACACCAAAATTGTCCCCACCTCAAACTTGTGCTGCCCTGATAGACCCAAGGGAGCCCTACAAACTGACATCAGGAACCTGGACTGCTGAGTATTCTTTCCCAGGGAAAATGGAAAAAGGATGTGCCCAGGGGCCCCTGGCCCTGGGACCATGGCCCTGACTGCAAAGAATCCTTATATCGAAGGATGGACCCCACACCGAAGTTGTCCCCACCTCAAACTTGTGCTGCCCTGATAGACCCAAGGGAGCCCTACAAACTGACATCAGGAACCTGGACTGCTGAGTTTTCTTTCCCAGGGAAAATGGAAAAAGGATGTGCCCAGGGGCCCCTGGCCCTGACTGCAAAAAATCCTTATAACGAAGGATGAACCCCACACCGAAGATGTCCCCACCTCAAACTTGTGCTGCCCTCATACACCCAAGGGAGCCCTACAAACTGACATCAGGAACCTGAACTGCTGAGTTTTCTTTCCCAGGGAAAATGGAAAAAGGATGTGCCCAGGGGCCCCTGGACATGGGCTGGGGCCTCACTGCAAAGAATCCTTATATCGAAGGATGGACCCCACACCGAAGATGTCCCCACCTCAAACTTGTGCTGCCCTGATAGACCCAAGGGGGCCCTACAAACTGACATCAGGAACCAGGACTGCTGAGTTTTCTTTCCCAGGGAAAATGGAAAAAGGATGTGCCCAGGGGCCCCTGGCCCTGACTGCAAAAAATCCTTATATCGAAGGATGGACCCCACACCGAAGTTGTCCCCACCTCAAACTTGTGCTGCCCTGATAGACCCAAGGGAGCCCTACAAACTGACATCAGGAACCTGGACTGCTGACTTTTCTTTCCCAGGGAAAATGGCCGAAGGATGTGCCCAGGGGCCCCTGGCCCTGGGCTGGGGCCTCACTGCAAAGAATCCTTATATCGAAGGATGGACCCCACACCGAAGTTGTCCCCACCTCAAACTTGTGCTGCCCTGATAGACCCAAGGGAACCCTACAAACTGACATCAGGAACCTGGACTGCTGAGTTTTCTTTCCCAGGGAAAATGGAAAAAGGATGTGCCCAGGGAACCCTGGACCTGACTGCCAAAAATCCTTATATCGAAGGATGGACCCCACACCGAAGTTGTCCCCACCTCAAACTTGTGCTGCCCTGATAGACCCAAGGGAGCCCTACAAACTGACATCAGGAACCTGGACTGCTGAGTTTTCTTTCCCAGGGAAAATGGAAAAAGGATGTGCACAGGGGCCCCTGGCCCTGGGACCCTGGCCCTGACTGCAAAGAATCCTTTTATCGAAGGATGGACCCCACACCGAAGTTGTCCCCACCTCAAACTTGTGCTGCCCTGATAGACCCAAGGGAGCCCTACAAACTGACATCAGGAACCTGGACTGCTGAGTTTTCTTTCCCAGGGAAAATGGAAAAAGGATGTGCCCAGGGGCCCCTGGCCCTGACTGCAAAAAATCCTTATACGGAAGGATGGACCCCACACCGAAGATGTCCCCACATCAAACTTGTGCTGCCCTGATAGACCCAAGGGAGCCCTACAAACTGACATCAGGAACCTGGACTGCTGAGTTTTCTTTCCCAGGGAAAATGGCCAAAGGATGTGCCCGGGGTTCCCTGGCCCTGACTGCAAAAAATCCTTATATCGAAGGATGGACCCCACACCGAAGTTGTCCCCACCTCAAACTTGTGATGCCCTGATAGATCCAAGGGAGCCCTACAAACTGACATCAGGAACCTGGACTGCTGAGTTTTCTTTCCCAGGGAAAATGGAAAAAGGATGTGCCCAGGGGCCCCTGGCCCTGACTGCAAAAAATCCTTATATCGAAGGATGGACCCCACACCGAAGTTGTCCCAACCTCAAACTTGTGCTGCCTTGATAGACCCAAGGGAGCCCTACAAACTGACATCAGGAACCTGGACTGCTGAGTTTTCTTTCCCAGGGAAAATGGAAAAAGGATGTGACCAGGGGCACCTGGACATGGGCTGGGGCCTCACTGCAAAGAATCCTTATATCGAAGAATGGACCCCACACCGAAGATGTCCCCACCTCAAACTTGTGCTGCCCTGATAGACCCAAGGGAGCCCTACAAACTGACATCAGGAACCTGGACTGCTGAGTTTTCTTTCCCAGGGAAAATGGAAAAAGGATGTGCCCAGGGGCCCCTGGCCCTGACTGCAAAAAATCCTTATATCGAAGGATGGACCCCACACCGAAGTTGTCCCCACCTCAAACTTGTGCTGCCCTGATAGACCCAAGGGAGCCCTACAAACTGACATCAGGAACCTGGACTGCTGAGTTTTCTTTCCCAGGGAAAATGGAAAAAGGATGTGCCCAGGGGCCCCTGGCCCTGACTGCAAAGAATCCTTATATCGAAGGATGGACCCCACACCGAAGTTGTCCCCACCTCAAACTTGTGCTGCCCTGATAGACCCAAGGGAGCCCTACAAACTGACATCAGGAACCTGGACTGCTGACTTTTCTTTCCCAGGGAAAATGGCCGAAGGATGTGCCCAGGGGCCCCTGGCCCTGGGCTGGGGCCTCACTGCAAAGAATCCTTATATCGAAGGATGGACCCCACACCGAAGTTGTCCCCACCTCAAACTTGTGCTGCCCTGATAGACCCAAGGGAACCCTACAAACTGACATCAGGAACCTGGACTGCTGAGTTTTCTTTCCCAGGGAAAATGGAAAAAGGATGTGCCCAGGGAACCCTGGACCTGACTGCCAAAAATCCTTATATCGAAGGATGGACCCCACACCGAAGTTGTCCCCACCTCAAACTTGTGCTGCCCTGATAGACCCAAGGGAGCCCTACAAACTGACATCAGGAACCTGGACTGCTGAGTTTTCTTTCCCAGGGAAAATGGAAAAAGGATGTGCACAGGGGCCCCTGGCCCTGGGACCCTGGCCCTGACTGCAAAGAATCCTTTTATCGAAGGATGGACCCCACACCGAAGTTGTCCCCACCTCAAACTTGTGCTGCCTTGATAGACCCAAGGGAGCCCTACAAACTGACATCAGGAACCTGGACTGCTGAGTTTTCTTTCCCAGGGAAAATGGCCAAAGGATGTGCCCAGGGGCCCCTGGCCCTGACTGCAAAAAATCCTTATATCGAAGGATGGAGCCCACACCGAAGTTGTCCCCACCTCAAGCTTGTGCTGCCTTGATAGACCCAAGGGAGCCCTACAAACTGACATCAGGAACCTGGACTGCTGAGTTTTCTTTCCCAGGGAAAATGGAAAAAGGATGTGACCAGGGGCCCCTGATCATGGGCTGGGGCCTCACTGCAAAGAATCCTTATATCGAAGAATGGACCCCACACCGAAGATGTCCCCACCTCAAACTTGTGCTGCCCTGATAGACCCAAGGGAGCCCTACAAACTGACATCAGGAACCTGGACTGCTGAGTTTTCTTTCCCAGGGAAAATGGAAAAAGGATGTGCCCAGGGGCCCCTGGCCCTGACTGCAAAAAATCCTTATATCGAAGGATGGACCCCACACCGAAGTTGTCCCCACCTCAAACTTGTGCTGCCCTGATAGACCCAAGGGAGCCCTACAAACTGACATCAGGAACCTGGACTGCTGAGTTTTCTTTCCCAGGGAAAATGGAAAAAGGATGTGCCCAGGGGCCCCTGGCCCTGACTGCAAAGAATCCTTATATCGAAGGATGGACCCCACACCGAAGTTGTCCCCACCTCAAACTTGTGCTGCCCTGATAGACCCAAGGGAGCCCTACAAACTGACATCAGGAACCTGGACTGCTGACTTTTCTTTCCCAGGGAAACTGGCCAAAGGGTGTGCCCGGGGGCCCCTGGCCCTGGGCTGGGGCCTCACTGCAAAGAATCCTTATATCGAAGGATGGACCCCACACCGAAGTTGTCCCCACCTCAAACTTGTGCTGCCCTGATAGACCCAAGGGAGCCCTACAAACTGACATCAGGAACCTGGACTGCTGAGTTTTCTTTCCCAGGGAAAATGGAAAAAGGGTGTGCCCAGGGGCCCCTGGACATGGGCTGGGGCCTCACTGCAAAGAATCCTTATATCGAAGGATGGACCCCACACCGAAGATGTCCCCACCTCAAACTTGTGCTGCCCTGATAGACCCAAGGGAGCCCTACAAACTGACATCAGGAACCAGGACTGCTGAGTTTTCTTTTCCCAGGGAAAATGGAAAAAGGATGTGCCCAGGGGCCCCTGGCCCTGACTGCAAAAATCCTTATATCGAAGGATGGACCCCACACCGAAGTTGTCCCCACCTCAAACTTGTGCTGCCCTGATAGACCCAAGGGAGCCCTACAAACTGACATCAGGAACCTGGACTGCTGAGTTTTCTTTCCCAGGGAAAATGGAAAAAGGATGTGCCCAGGGGCCCCTGGCCCTGACTGCAAAGAATCCTTATATCGAAGGATGGACCCCACACCGAAGTTGTCCCCACCTCAAACTTGTGCTGCCCTGATAGACCCAAGGGAGCCCTACAAACTGACATCAGGAACCTGGACTGCTGACTTTTCTTTCCCAGGGAAAATGGCCGAAGGATGTGCCCAGGGGCCCCTGGCCCTGGGCTGGGGCCTCACTGCAAAGAATCCTTATATCGAAGGATGGACCCCACACCGAAGTTGTCCCCACCTCAAACTTGTGCTGCCCTGATAGACCCAAGGGAACCCTACAAACTGACATCAGGAACCTGGACTGCTGAGTTTTCTTTCCCAGGGAAAATGGAAAAAGGATGTGCCCAGGGAACCCTGGACCTGACTGCCAAAAATCCTTATATCGAAGGATGGACCCCACACCGAAGTTGTCCCCACCTCAAACTTGTGCTGCCCTGATAGACCCAAGGGAGCCCTACAAACTGACATCAGGAACCTGGACTGCTGAGTTTTCTTTCCCAGGGAAAATGGAAAAAGGATGTGCACAGGGGCCCCTGGCCCTGGGACCCTGGCCCTGACTGCAAAGAATCCTTTTATCGAAGGATGGACCCCACACCGAAGTTGTCCCCACCTCAAACTTGTGCTGCCTTGATAGACCCAAGGGAGCCCTACAAACTGACATCAGGAACCTGGACTGCTGAGTTTTCTTTCCCAGGGAAAATGGCCAAAGGATGTGCCCAGGGGCCCCTGGCCCTGACTGCAAAAAATCCTTATATCGAAGGATGGAGCCCACACCGAAGTTGTCCCCACCTCAAGCTTGTGCTGCCTTGATAGACCCAAGGGAGCCCTACAAACTGACATCAGGAACCTGGACTGCTGAGTTTTCTTTCCCAGGGAAAATGGAAAAAGGATGTGACCAGGGGCCCCTGATCATGGGCTGGGGCCTCACTGCAAAGAATACTTATATCGAAGAATGGACCCCACACCGAAGATGTCCCCACCTCAAACTTGTGCTGCCCTGATAGACCCAAGGGAGCCCTACAAACTGACATCAGGAACCTGGACTGCTGAGTTTTCTTTCCCAGGGAAAATGGAAAAAGGATGTGCCCAGGGGCCCCTGGCCCTGACTGCAAAAAATCCTTATATCGAAGGATGGACCCCACACCGAAGTTGTCCCCACCTCAAACTTGTGCTGCCCTGATAGACCCAAGGGAGCCCTACAAACTGACATCAGGAACCTGGACTGCTGAGTTTTCTTTCCCAGGGAAAATGGAAAAAGGATGTGCCCAGGGGCCCCTGGCCCTGACTGCAAAGAATCCTTATATCGAAGGATGGACCCCACACCGAAGTTGTCCCCACCTCAAACTTGTGCTGCCCTGATAGACCCAAGGGAGCCCTACAAACTGACATCAGGAACCTGGACTGCTGACTTTTCTTTCCCAGGGAAACTGGCCAAAGGATGTGCCCGGGGGCCCCTGGCCCTGGGCTGGGGCCTCACTGCAAAGAATCCTTATATCGAAGGATGGACCCCACACCGAAGTTGTCCCCACCTCAAACTTGTGCTGCCCTGATAGACCCAAGGGAGCCCTACAAACTGACATCAGGAACCTGGACTGCTGAGTTTTCTTTCCCAGGGAAAATGGAAAAAGGATGTGCCCAGGGGCCCCTGGCCCTGGGCTGGGGCCTCACTGCAAATAATCCTTATATCGAAGGATGGACCCCACACCGAAGTTGTCCCCACCTCAAACTTGTGCTGCCCTGATAGACCCAATGGAGCCCTACAAACTGACATCAGGAACCTGGACTGCTGACTTTTCTTTCCCAGGGAAAATGGCCAAAGGATGTGCCCAGGGGCCCCTGGCCCTGGGACCCTGGCCCTGACTGCAAAGAATCCTTATATCGAAGGACGGACCCCACACCGAAGATGTCCCCACCTCAAACTTGTGCTGCCCTCATACACCCAAGGGAGCCCTACAAACTGACATCAGGAACCAGGACTGCTGAGTTTTCTTTTCCCAGGGAAAATGGAAAAAGGATGTGCCCAGGGGCCCCTGGCCCTGACTGCAAAAATCCTTATATCGAAGGATGGACCCCACACCGAAGTTGTCCCCACCTCAAACTTGTGCTGCCCTGATAGACCCAAGGGAGCCCTACAAACTGACATCAGGAACCTGGACTGCTGAGTTTTCTTTCCCAGGGAAAATGGCCGAAGGATGTGCCCAGGGGCCCCTGGCCCTGGGCTGGGGCCTCACTGCAAAGAATCCTTATATCGAAGGATGGACCCCACACCGAAGTTGTCCCCACCTCAAACTTGTGCTGCCCTGATAGACCCAAGGGAACCCTACAAACTGACATCAGGAACCTGGACTGCTGAGTTTTCTTTCCCAGGGAAAATGGAAAAAGGATGTGCCCAGGGAACCCTGGACCTGACTGCCAAAAATCCTTATATCGAAGGATGGACCCCACACCGAAGTTGTCCCCACCTCAAACTTGTGCTGCCCTGATAGACCCAAGGGAGCCCTACAAACTGACATCAGGAACCTGGACTGCTGAGTTTTCTTTCCCAGGGAAAATGGAAAAAGGATGTGCACAGGGGCCCCTGGCCCTGGGACCCTGGCCCTGACTGCAAAGAATCCTTTTATCGAAGGATGGACCCCACACCGAAGTTGTCCCCACCTCAAACTTGTGCTGCCTTGATAGACCCAAGGGAGCCCTACAAACTGACATCAGGAACCTGGACTGCTGAGTTTTCTTTCCCAGGGAAAATGGCCAAAGGATGTGCCCAGGGGCCCCTGGCCCTGACTGCAAAAAATCCTTATATCGAAGGATGGAGCCCACACCGAAGTTGTCCCCACCTCAAGCTTGTGCTGCCTTGATAGACCCAAGGGAGCCCTACAAACTGACATCAGGAACCTGGACTGCTGAGTTTTCTTTCCCAGGGAAAATGGAAAAAGGATGTGACCAGGGGCCCCTGATCATGGGCTGGGGCCTCACTGCAAAGAATCCTTATATCGAAGAATGGACCCCACACCGAAGATGTCCCCACCTCAAACTTGTGCTGCCCTGATAGACCCAAGGGAGCCCTACAAACTGACATCAGGAACCTGGACTGCTGAGTTTTCTTTCCCAGGGAAAATGGAAAAAGGATGTGCCCAGGGGCCCCTGGCCCTGACTGCAAAAAATCCTTATATCGAAGGATGGACCCCACACCGAAGTTGTCCCCACCTCAAACTTGTGCTGCCCTGATAGACCCAAGGGAGCCCTACAAACTGACATCAGGAACCTGGACTGCTGAGTTTTCTTTCCCAGGGAAAATGGAAAAAGGATGTGCCCAGGGGCCCCTGGCCCTGACTGCAAAGAATCCTTATATCGAAGGATGGACCCCACACCGAAGTTGTCCCCACCTCAAACTTGTGCTGCCCTGATAGACCCAAGGGAGCCCTACAAACTGACATCAGGAACCTGGACTGCTGACTTTTCTTTCCCAGGGAAACTGGCCAAAGGATGTGCCCGGGGGCCCCTGGCCCTGGGCTGGGGCCTCACTGCAAAGAATCCTTATATCGAAGGATGGACCCCACACCGAAGTTGTCCCCACCTCAAACTTGTGCTGCCCTGATAGACCCAAGGGAGCCCTACAAACTGACATCAGGAACCTGGACTGCTGAGTTTTCTTTCCCAGGGAAAATGGCCAAAGGATGTGCCCAGGGGCCCCTGGCCCTGGGCTGGGGCCTCACTGCAAATAATCCTTATATCGAAGGATGGACCCCACACCGAAGTTGTCCCCACCTCAAACTTGTGCTGCCCTGATAGACCCAATGGAGCCCTACAAACTGACATCAGGAACCTGGACTGCTGACTTTTCTTTCCCAGGGAAAATGGCCAAAGGATGTGCCCAGGGGCCCCTGGCCCTGGGACCCTGGCCCTGACTGCAAAGAATCCTTATATCGAAGGACGGACCCCACACCGAAGATGTCCCCACCTCAAACTTGTGCTGCCCTCATAAACCCAAGGGAGCCCTACAAACTGACATCAGGAACCTGGACTGCTGAGTTTTCTTTCCCAGGGAAAATGGAAAAAGGATGTGCCCAGGGGCCCCTGGCCCTGACTGCAAAGAATCCTTATATCGAAGGATGGACCCCACACCGAAGTTGTCCCCACCTCAAACTTGTGCTGCCCTGATAGACCCAAGGGAGCCCTACAAACTGACATCAGGAACCTGGACTGCTGAGTTTTCTTTCCCAGGGAAACTGGCCAAAGGATGTGCCCAGGGGCCCCTGGCCCTGGGCTGGGGCCTCACTGCAAAGAATCCTTATATCGAAGGATGGACCCCACACCGAAGTTGTCCCCACCTCAAACTTGTGCTGCCCTGATAGACCCAAGGGAGCCCTACAAACTGACATCAGGAACCTGGACTGCTGAGTTTTCTTTCCCAGGGAAAATGGAAAAAGGATGTGCCCAGGGGCCCCTGGACCTGACTGCCAAAAATCCTTATATCGAAGGATGGACCCCACACCGAAGTTGTCCCCACCTCAAACTTGTGCTGCCCTGATAGACCCAAGGGAGCCCTACAAACTGACATCAGGAACCTGGACTGCTGAGTTTTCTTTCCCAGGGAAAATGGAAAAAGGATGTGCCCAGGGGCCCCTGGCCCTGACTGCAAAAAATCCTTATATCGAAGGATGGACCTCACACCGAAGTTGTCCCCACCATAAACTTGTGCTGCCCTGATAGACCCAAGGGAGCCCTACAAACTGACATCAGGAACATGGACTGCTGAGTTTTCTTTCCCTGGGAAAATGGAAAAAGGATGTGCCCAGGGTTCCCTGGCCCTGACAGCAAAAAATCCTTATATCGAAGGATGGACCCCACACCGAAGTTGTCCCCACCTCAAACTTGTGCTGCCCTGATAGACCCAAGGGAGCCCTACAAACTGACATCAGGAACCTGGACTGCTGAGTTTTCTTTCCCAGGGAAAATGGAAAAAGGATGTGACCAGGGGCCCATGCCCCTGACTGCAAAAATTCCTTATATCGAAGGATGGACCCCACACCGAAGTTGTCCCCACCTCAAACTTGTGCTGCCCTGATAGACCCAAGGGAGCCCTACAAACTGACATCAGGAACCTGGACTGCTGAGTTTTCTTTCCCAGGGAAAATGGAAAATAGATGTGCCCAGGGGCCCCTGGACATGGGCTGGGGCCTCACTGCAAAGAATCCTTATATCGAAGGATGGACCCCACACCGAAGATGTCCCCACCTCAAACTTGTGCTGCCCTGATAGACCCAAGGGAGCCCTACAAACTGACATCAGGAACCTGGACTGCTGAGTTTTCTTTCCCAGGGAAAATGGAAAAAGGATGTGCCCAGGTTACCCTGGACCTGACTGCCAAAAATTCTTATATCGAAGGATGGACCCCACACCGAAGTTGTCCCCACCTCAAACTTGTGCTGCCCTGATAGACCCAAGGGAGCCCTACAAACTGACATCAGGAACCTGGACTGCTGAGTTTTCTTTCCCAGGGAAAATGGAAAAAGGATGTGCCCAGGGGCCCCTGGCCCTGACTGCAAAGAATCCTTATATCGAAGGATGGACCTCACACCGAAGTTGTCCCCACCTCAAACTTGTGCTGCCCTGATAGACCCAAGGGAGCCCTACAAACTGACATCAGGAACCTGGACTGCTGAGTTTTCTTTCCCAGGGAAAATGGAAAAAGGATGTGCCCAGGGTTCCCTGGCCCTGACTGCAAAGAATCCTTATATCGAAGGACGGACCCCACACCGAAGATGTCCCCATCTCAAACTTGTGCTGCCCTCATAAACCCAAGGGAGCCCTACAAACTGACATCAGGAACCTGGACTGCTGAGTTTTCTTTCCCAGGGAAAATGGAAAAAGGATGTGCCCAGGGGCCCCTGGCCCTGACTGCAAAAAATCCTTATATCGAAGGATGGACCTCACACCGAAGTTGTCCCCACATCAAACTTGTGCTGCCCTGATAGACCCAAGGGAGCCCTACAAACTGACATCAGGAACCTGAACTGCTGAGTTTTCTTTCCCAGGGAAAATGGAAAAAGG
Organism: Lonchura striata; assembly: GCF_050655825.1. Classification (NCBI taxonomy): domain Eukaryota; kingdom Metazoa; phylum Chordata; class Aves; order Passeriformes; family Estrildidae; genus Lonchura; species Lonchura striata. Next base: position 6,430,207 of record NC_140718.1, on the reverse strand, counting down.
ATGTGCCCAGGGTTCCCTGGCCCTGACTGCAAAAAATCCTTATATCGAAGGATGGACCCCACACCGAAGTTGTCCCCACCTCAAACTTGTGCTGCCCTGATAGACCCAAGGGAGCCCTACAAACTGACATCAGGAACCTGGACTGCTGAGTTTTCTTCACCAGGGAAAATGGAAAAAGGATGTGCCCAGGGGCCCCTGGCCCTGACTGCAAAGAATCCTTATATCGAAGGATGGACCCCACACCGAAGTTGTCCCCACCTCAAACTTGTGCTGCCCTGATAGACCCAAGGGAGCCCTACAAACTGACATCAGGAACCTGGACTGCTGAGTTTTCTTTCCCAGGGAAAATGGAAAAAGGATGTGCACAGGGGCCCCTGGCCCTGGGACCCTGGCCCTGACTGCAAAGAATCCTTTTATCGAAGGATGGACCCCACACCGAAGTTGTCCCCACCTCAAACTTGTGCTGCCTTGATAGACCCAAGGGAGCCCTACAAACTGACATCAGGAACCTGGACTGCTGAGTTTTCTTTCCCAGGGAAAATGGAAAAAGGATGTGCCCAGGGGCCCCTGGCCCTGACTGCAAAAAATCCTTATATCGAAGGATGGACCCCACACCGAAGTTGTCCCCACCTCAAGCTTGTGCTGCCTTGATAGACCCAAGGGAGCCCTACAAACTGACATCAGGAACCTGGACTGCTGAGTTTTCTTTCCCAGGGAAAATGGAAAAAGGATGTGACCAGGGGCCCCTGATCATGGGCTGGGGCCTCACTGCAAAGAATCCTTATATCGAAGAATGGACCCCACACCGAAGATGTCCCCACCTCAAACTTGTGCTGCCCTGATAGACCCAAGGGAGCCCTACAAACTGACATCAGGAACCTGGACTGCTGAGTTTTCTTTCCCAGGGAAAATGGAAAAAGGATGTGCCCAGGGGCCCCTGGCCCTGACTGCAAAGAATCCTTATATCGAAGGATGGACCCCACACCGAAGTTGTCCCCACCTCAAACTTGTGCTGCCCTGATAGACCCAAGGGAGCCCTACAAACTGACATCAGGAACCTGGACTGCTGACTTTTCTTTCCCAGGGAAACTGGCCAAAGGATGTGCCCGGGGGCCCCTGGCCCTGGGCTGGGGCCTCACTGCAAAGAATCCTTATATCGAAGGATGGACCCCACACCGAAGTTGTCCCCACCTCAAACTTGTGCTGCCCTGATAGACCCAAGGGAGCCCTACAAACTGACATCAGGAACCTGGACTGCTGAGTTTTCTTTCCCTGGGAAAATGGCCGAAGGATGTGCCCAGGGGCCCCTGGCCCTGACTGCAAAAAATCCTTATATCGAAGGATGGACCCCACACCGAAGTTGTCCCCACCTCAAACTTGTGCTGCCCTGATAGACCCAAGGGAGCCCTACAAACTGACATCAGGAACCTGGACTGCTGAGTTTTCTTTCCCAGGGAAAATGGAAAAAGGATGTGCCCAGGGGCCCCTGGCCCTGGGCTGGTGCCTCACTGCAAAGAATCCTTATATCGAAGGATGGACCCCACACCGAAGTTGTCCCCACCTCAAACTTGTGCTGCCCTGATAGACCCAAGGGAGCCCTACAAACTGACATCAGGAACCTGGACTGCTGAGTTTTCTTTCCCAGGGAAAATGGAAAAAGGATGTGCCCAGGTTACCCTGGACCTGACTGCCAAAAATTCTTATATCGAAGGATGGACCCCACACCGAAGTTGTCCCCACCTCAAACTTGTGCTGCCCTGATAGACCCAAGGGAGCCCTACAAACTGACATCAGGAACCTGGACTGCTGAGTTTTCTTTCCCAATGAAAATGGAAAAAGGATGTGCCCAGGGGCCCCTGGCCCTGACTGCAAAGAATCCTTATATCGAAGGATGGACCTCACACCGAAGTTGTCCCCACCTCAAACTTGTGCTGCCCTGATAGACCCAAGGGAGCCCTACAAACTGACATCAGGAACCTGGACTGCTGAGTTTTCTTTCCCAGGGAAAATGGAAAAAGGATGTGACCAGGGGCCCATGCCCCTGACTGCAAAAATTCCTTATATCGAAGGATGGACCCCACACCGAAGTTGTCCCCACCTCAAACTTGTGCTGCCCTGATAGACCCAAGGGAGCCCTACAAACTGACATCAGGAACCTGGACTGCTGAGTTTTCTTTCCCAGGGAAAATGGAAAATAGATGTGCCCAGGGGCCCCTGGACATGGGCTGGGGCCTCACTGCAAAGAATCCTTATATCGAAGGATGGACCCCACACCGAAGATGTCCCCACCTCAAACTTGTGCTGCCCTGATAGACCCAAGGGAGCCCTACAAACTGACATTAGGAACCTGGACTGCTGAGTTTTCTTTCCCAGGGAAAATGGAAAAAGGATGTGCCCAGGTTACCCTGGACCTGACTGCCAAAAATTCTTATATCGAAGGATGGACCCCACACCGAAGTTGTCCCCACCTCAAACTTGTGCTGCCCTGATAGACCCAAGGGAGCCCTACAAACTGACATCAGGAACCTGGACTGCTGAGTTTTCTTTCCCAGGGAAAATGGAAAAAGGATGTGCCCAGGGGCCCCTGGCCCTGACTGCAAAGAATCCTTATATCGAAGGATGGACCCCACACCGAAGATGTCCCCATCTCAAACTTGTGCTGCCCTCATAAACCCAAGGGAGCCCTACAAACTGACATCAGGAACCTGGACTGCTGAGTTTTCTTTCCCAGGGAAAATGGAAAAAGGATGTGCCCAGGGGCCCCTGGCCCTGACTGCAAAAAATCCTTATATCGAAGGATGGACCCCAAACCGAAGTTGTCCCCACATCAAACTTGTGCTGCCCTGATAGACCCAAGGGAGCCCTACAAACTGACATCAGGAACCTGAACTGCTGAGTTTTCTTTCCCAGGGAAAATGGAAAAAGGATGTGCCCAGGGTTCCCTGGCCCTGACTGCAAAGAATCCTTATATCGAAGGATGGACCCCAGACCGAAGTTGTCCCCACCTCAAACTTGTGCTGCCCTGATAGACCCAAGGGAGCCCTACAAACTGACATCAGGAACCTGGACTGCTGAGTTTTCTTTCCCAGGGAAAATGGAAAAAGGATGTGCCCAGGGGCCCCTGGACATGGGCTGGGGCCTCACTGCAAAGAATCCTTATATCGAAGGATGGACCCCACACCGAAGATGTCCCCACCTCAAACTTGTGCTGCCCTGATAGACCCAAGGGAGCCCTACAAACTGACATCAGGAACCAGGACTGCTGAGTTTTCTTTTCCCAGGGAAAATGGAAAAAGGATGTGCCCAGGGGCCCCTGGCCCTGACTGCAAAAATCCTTATATCGAAGGATGGACCCCACACCGAAGTTGTCCCCACCTCAAACTTGTGCTGCCCTGATAGACCCAAGGGAGCCCTACAAACTGACATCAGGAACCTGGACTGCTGACTTTTCTTTCCCAGGGAAAATGGCCGAAGGATGTGCCCAGGGGCCCCTGGCCCTGGGCTGGGGCCTCACTGCAAAGAATCCTTATATCGAAGGATGGACCCCACACCGAAGTTGTCCCCACCTCAAACTTGTGCTGCCCTGATAGACCCAAGGGAACCCTACAAACTGACATCAGGAACCTGGACTGCTGAGTTTTCTTTCCCAGGGAAAATGGAAAAAGGATGTGCCCAGGGGCCCCTGGCCCTGACTGCCAAAAATCCTTATATCGAAGGATGGAGCCCACACCGAATTTGTCCCCACCTCAAACTTGTGCTGCCCTGATAGACCCAAGGGAGCCCTACAAACTGACATCAGGAACCTGGACTGCTGAGTTTTCTTTCCCAGGGAAAATGGAAAAAGGATGTGCACAGGGGCCCCTGGCCCTGGGACCCTGGCCCTGACTGCAAAGAATCCTTTTATCGAAGGATGGACCCCACACCGAAGTTGTCCCCACCTCAAACTTGTGCTGCCTTGATAGACCCAAGGGAGCCCTACAAACTGACATCAGGGACCTGGACTGCTGAGTTTTCTTTCCCAGGGAAAATGGAAAAAGGATGTGCCCAGGGGCCCCTGGCCCTGACTGCAAAAAATCCTTATATCGAAGGATGGACCCCACACCGAAGTTGTCCCCACCTCAAGCTTGTGCTGCCTTGATAGACCCAAGGGAGCCCTACAAACTGACATCAGGAACCTGGACTGCTGAGTTTTCTTTCCCAGGGAAAATGGAAAAAGGATGTGACCAGGGGCCCCTGATCATGGGCTGGGGCCTCACTGCAAAGAATCCTTATATCGAAGAATGGACCCCACACCGAAGATGTCCCCACCTCAAACTTGTGCTGCCCTGATAGACCCAAGGGAGCCCTACAAACTGACATCAGGAACCTGGACTGCTGAGTTTTCTTTCCCAGGGAAAATGGAAAAAGGATGTGCCCAGGGGCCCCTGGCCCTGACTGCAAAAAATCCTTATATCGAAGGATGGACCCCACACCGAAGTTGTCCCCACCTCAAACTTGTGCTGCCCTGATAGACCCAAGGGAGCCCTACAAACTGACATCAGGAACCTGGACTGCTGAGTTTTCTTTCCCAGGGAAAATGGAAAAAGGATGTGCCCAGGGGCCCCTGGCCCTGACTGCAAAGAATCCTTATATCGAAGGATGGACCCCGCACCGAAGTTGTCCCCACCTCAAACTTGTGCTGCCCTGATAGACCCAAGGGAGCCCTACAAACTGACATCAGGAACCTGGACTGCTGACTTTTCTTTCCCAGGGAAACTGGCCAAAGGATGTGCCCGGGGGCCCCTGGCCCTGGGCTGGGGCCTCACTGCAAAGAATCCTTATATCGAAGGATGGACCCCACACCGAAGTTGTCCCCACCTCAAACTTGTGCTGCCCTGATAGACCCAAGGGAGCCCTACAAACTGACATCAGGAACCTGGACTGCTGAGTTTTCTTTCCCTGGGAAAATGGCCGAAGGATGTGCCCAGGGGCCCCTGGCCCTGACTGCAAAAAATCCTTATATCGAAGGATGGACCCCACACCGAAGTTGTCCCCACCTCAAACTTGTGCTGCCCTGATAGACCCAAGGGAGCCCTACAAACTGACATCAGGAACCTGGACTGCTGAGTTTTCTTTCCCAGGGAAAATGGCCAAAGGATGTGCCCAGGGGCCCCTGGCCCTGGGCTGGGGCCTCACTGCAAAGAATCCTTATATCGAAGGATGGACCCCACACCGAAGTTGTCCCCACCTCAAACTTGTGCTGCCCTGATAGACCCAAGGGAGCCCTACAAACTGACATCAGGAACCTGGACTGCTGAGTTTTCTTTCCCAGGGAAAATGGAAAAAGGATGTGCCCAGGTTACCCTGGACCTGACTGCCAAAAATTCTTATATCGAAGGATGGACCCCACACCGAAGTTGTCCCCACCTCAAACTTGTGCTGCCCTGATAGACCCAAGGGAGCCCTACAAACTGACATCAGGAACCTGGACTGCTGAGTTTTCTTTCCCAATGAAAATGGAAAAAGGATGTGCCCAGGGGCCCCTGGCCCTGACTGCAAAGAATCCTTATATCGAAGGATGGACCTCACACCGAAGTTGTCCCCACCTCAAACTTGTGCTGCCCTGATAGACCCAAGGGAGCCCTACAAACTGACATCAGGAACCTGGACTGCTGAGTTTTCTTTCCCAGGGAAAATGGAAAAAGGATGTGACCAGGGGCCCATGCCCCTGACTGCAAAAATTCCTTATATCGAAGGATGGACCCCACACCGAAGTTGTCCCCACCTCAAACTTGTGCTGCCCTGATAGACCCAAGGGAGCCCTACAAACTGACATCAGGAACCTGGACTGCTGAGTTTTCTTTCCCAGGGAAAATGGAAAATAGATGTGCCCAGGGGCCCCTGGACATGGGCTGGGGCCTCACTGCAAAGAATCCTTATATCGAAGGATGGACCCCACACCGAAGATGTCCCCACCTCAAACTTGTGCTGCCCTGATAGACCCAAGGGAGCCCTACAAACTGACATCAGGAACCTGGACTGCTGAGTTTTCTTTCCCAGGGAAAATGGAAAAAGGATGTGCCCAGGTTACCCTGGACCTGACTGCCAAAAATTCTTATATCGAAGGATGGACCCCACACCGAAGTTGTCCCCACCTCAAACTTGTGCTGCCCTGATAGACCCAAGGGAGCCCTACAAACTGACATCAGGAACCTGGACTGCTGAGTTTTCTTTCCCAGGGAAAATGGAAAAAGGATGTGCCCAGGGGCCCCTGGCCCTGACTGCAAAGAATCCTTATATCGAAGGATGGACCTCACACCGAAGTTGTCCCCACCTCAAACTTGTGCTGCCCTGATAGACCCAAGGGAGCCCTACAAACTGACATCAGGAACCTGGACTGCTGAGTTTTCTTTCCCAGGGAAAATGGAAAAAGGATGTGCCCAGGGTTCCCTGGCCCTGACTGCAAAAAATCCTTATATCGAAGGACGGACCCCACACCGAAGATGTCCCCATCTCAAACTTGTGCTGCCCTCATAAACCCAAGGGAGCCCTACAAACTGACATCAGGAACCTGGACTGCTGAGTTTTCTTTCCCAGGGAAAATGGAAAAAGGATGTGCCCAGGGGCCCCTGGCCCTGACTGCAAAAAATCCTTATATCGAAGGATGGACCCCACACCGAAGTTGTCCCCACCTCAAACTTGTGCTGCCCTGATAGACCCAAGGGAGCCCTACAAACTGACATCAGGAACCTGGACTGCTGAGTTTTCTTTCCCAGGGAAAATGGAAAAAGGATGTGCCCAGGGGCCCCTGGCCCTGACTGCAAAGAATCCTTATATCGAAGGATGGACCCCACACCGAAGTTGTCCCCACCTCAAACTTGTGCTGCCCTGATAGACCCAAGGGAGCCCTACAAACTGACATCAGGAACCTGGACTGCTGAGTTTTCTTTCCCAGGGAAAATGGAAAAAGGATGTGCCCAGGGGCCCCTGGACATGGGCTGGGGCCTCACTGCAAAGAATCCTTATATCGAAGGATGGATCCCACACCGAAGATGTCCCCACCTCAAACTTGTGCTGCCCTGATAGACCCAAGGGAGCCCTACAAACTGACATCAGGAACCAGGACTGCTGAATTTTCTTTTCCCAGGGAAAATGGAAAAAGGATGTGCCCAGGGGCCCCTGGCCCTGACTGCAAAAATCCTTATATCGAAGGATGGACCCCACACCGAAGTTGTCCCCACCTCAAACTTGTGCTGCCCTGATAGACCCAAGGGAGCCCTACAAACTGACATCAGGAACCTGGACTGCTGAGTTTTCTTTCCCAGGGAAAATGGAAAAAGGATGTGCCCAGGGGCCCCTGGCCCTGGGCTGGGGCCTCACTGCAAAGAATCCTTATATCGAAGGATGGACCCCACACCGAAGTTGTCCCCACCTCAAACTTGTGCTGCCCTGATAGACCCAAGGGAGCCCTACAAACTGACATCAGGAACCTGGACTGCTGAGTTTTCTTTCCCAGGGAAAATGGAAAAAGGATGTGCACAGGGGCCCCTGGCCCTGGGACCCTGGCCCTGACTGCAAAGAATCCTTTTATCGAAGGATGGACCCCACACCGAAGTTGTCCCCACCTCAAACTTGTGCTGCCTTGATAGACCCAAGGGAGCCCTACAAACTGACATCAGGAACCTGGACTGCTGAGTTTTCTTTCCCAGGGAAAATGGAAAAAGGATGTGCCCAGGGAACCCTGGACCTGACTGCCAAAAATCCTTATATCGAAGGATGGAGCCCACACCGAATTTGTCCCCACCTCAAACTTGTGCTGCCCTGATAGACCCAAGGGAGCCCTACAAACTGACATCAGGAACCTGGACTGCTGAGTTTTCTTTCCCAGGGAAAATGGAAAAAGGATGTGACCAGGGGCCCCTGATCATGGGCTGGGGCCTCACTGCAAAGAATCCTTATATCGAAGAATGGACCCCACACCGAAGATGTCCCCACCTCAAACTTGTGCTGCCCTGATAGACCCAAGGGAGCCCTACAAACTGACATCAGGAACCTGGACTGCTGAGTTTTCTTTCCCAGGGAAAATGGAAAAAGGATGTGCCCAGGGGCCCCTGGCCCTGACTGCAAAAAATCCTTATATCGAAGGATGGACCCCACACCGAAGTTGTCCCCACCTCAAACTTGTGCTACCCTGATAGACCCAAGGGAGCCCTACAAACTGACATCAGGAACCTGGACTGCTGAGTTTTCTTTCCCAGGGAAAATGGAAAAAGGATGTGCACAGGGGCCCCTGGCCCTGACTGCAAAGAATCCTTATATCGAAGGATGGACCCCACACCGAAGTTGTCCCCACCTCAAACTTGTGCTGCCCTGATACACCCAAGGGAGCCCTACAAACTGACATCAGGAACCTGGACTGCTGACTTTTCTTTCCCAGGGAAACTGGCCAAAGGATGTGCCCGGGGGCCCCTGGCCCTGGGCTGGGGCCTCACTGCAAAGAATCCTTATATCGAAGGATGGACCCCACACCGAAGTTGTCCCCACCTCAAACTTGTGCTGCCCTGATAGACCCAAGGGAGCCCTACAAACTGACATCAGGAACCTGGACTGCTGACTTTTCTTTCCCAGGGAAAATGGCCAAAGGATGTGCCCAGGGGCCCCTGGCCCTGGGACCCTGGCCCTGACTGCAAAGAATCCTTATATCGAAGGACGGACCCCACACCGAAGATGTCCCCACCTCAAACTTGTGCTGCCCTCATACACCCAAGGGAGCCCTACAAACTGACATCAGGAACCTGGACTGCTGAGTTTTCTTTCCCAGGGAAAATGGAAAAAGGATGTGCCCAGGGGCCCCTGGCCCTGACTGCAAAAAATCCTTATATCGAAGGATGGACCCCAAACCGAAGTTGTCCCCACATCAAACTTGTGCTGCCCTGATAGACCCAAGGGAGCCCTACAAACTGACATCAGGAACCTGAACTGCTGAGTTTTCTTTCCCAGGGAAAATGGAAAAAGGATGTGCCCAGGGGCCCCTGGCCCTGACTGCAAAGAATCCTTATATCGAAGGATGGACCCCACACCGAAGTTGTCCCCACCTCAAACTTGTGCTGCCCTGATAGACCCAAGGGAGCCCTACAAACTGACATCAGGAACCTGGACTGCTGACTTTTCTTTCCCAGGGAAACTGGCCAAAGGATGTGCCCAGGGGCCCCTGGCCCTGGGCTGGGGCCTCACTGCAAAGAATCCTTATATCGAAGGATGGACCCCACACCGAAGTTGTCCCCACCTCAAACTTGTGCTGCCCTGATAGACCCAAGGGAGCCCTACAAACTGACATCAGGAACCTGGACTGCTGAGTTTTCTTTCCCAGGGAAAATGGAAAAAGGATGTGCCCAGGGGCCCCTGGACCTGACTGCAAAGAATCCTTATATCGAAGGATGGACCCCACACCGAAGTTGTCCCCACCTCAAACTTGTGCTGCCCTGATAGACCCAAGGGAGCCCTACAAACTGACATCAGGAACCTGGACTGCTGAGTTTTCTTTCCCAGGGAAAATGGAAAAAGGATGTGCCCAGGGGCCCCTGGCCCTGACTGCAAAAAATCCTTATATCGAAGGATGGACCTCACACCGAAGTTGTCCCCACCATAAACTTGTGCTGCCCTGATAGACCCAAGGGAGCCCTACAAACTGACATCAGGAACATGGACTGCTGAGTTTTCTTTCCCTGGGAAAATGGAAAAAGGATGTGCCCAGGGTTCCCTGGCCCTGACAGCAAAAAATCCTTATATCGAAGGATGGACCCCACACCGAAGTTGTCCCCACCTCAAACTTGTGCTGCCCTGATAGACCCAAGGGAGCCCTACAAACTGACATCAGGAACCTGGACTGCTGAGTTTTCTTTCCCAGGGAAAATGGCCGAAGGATGTGCCCAGGGTCCCCTGGCCCTGACTGCAAAAAATCCTTATATCGAAGGATGGACCCCACACCGAAGTTGTCCCCACCTCAAACTTGTGCTGCCCTGATAGACCCAAGGGAGCCCTACAAACTGACATCAGGAACCTGGACTGCTGAGTTTTCTTTCCCAGGGAAAATGGCCAAAGGATGTGCCCAGGGGCCCCTGGCCCTGGGCTGGGGCCTCACTGCAAAGAATCCTTATATCGAAGGATGGACCCCACACCGAAGTTGTCCCCACCTCAAACTTGTGCTGCCCTGATAGACCCAAGGGAGCCCTACAAACTGACATCAGGAACCTGGACTGCTGAGTTTTCTTTCCCAGGGAAAATGGAAAAAGGATGTGCCCAGGTTACCCTGGACCTGACTGCCAAAAATTCTTATATCGAAGGATGGACCCCACACCGAAGTTGTCCCCACCTCAAACTTGTGCTGCCCTGATAGACCCAAGGGAGCCCTACAAACTGACATCAGGAACCTGGACTGCTGAGTTTTCTTTCCCAATGAAAATGGAAAAAGGATGTGCCCAGGGGCCCCTGGCCCTGACTGCAAAGAATCCTTATATCGAAGGATGGACCTCACACCGAAGTTGTCCCCACCTCAAACTTGTGCTGCCCTGATAGACCCAAGGGAGCCCTACAAACTGACATCAGGAACCTGGACTGCTGAGTTTTCTTTCCCAGGGAAAATGGAAAAAGGATGTGACCAGGGGCCCATGCCCCTGACTGCAAAAATTCCTTATATCGAAGGATGGACCCCACACCGAAGTTGTCCCCACCTCAAACTTGTGCTGCCCTGATAGACCCAAGGGAGCCCTACAAACTGACATCAGGAACCTGGACTGCTGAGTTTTCTTTCCCAGGGAAAATGGAAAATAGATGTGCCCAGGGGCCCCTGGACATGGGCTGGGGCCTCACTGCAAAGAATCCTTATATCGAAGGATGGACCCCACACCGAAGATGTCCCCACCTCAAACTTGTGCTGCCCTGATAGACCCAAGGGAGCCCTACAAACTGACATCAGGAACCTGGACTGCTGAGTTTTCTTTCCCAGGGAAAATGGAAAAAGGATGTGCCCAGGTTACCCTGGACCTGACTGCCAAAAATTCTTATATCGAAGGATGGACCCCACACCGAAGTTGTCCCCACCTCAAACTTGTGCTGCCCTGATAGACCCAAGGGAGCCCTACAAACTGACATCAGGAACCTGGACTGCTGAGTTTTCTTTCCCAGGGAAAATGGAAAAAGGATGTGCCCAGGGGCCCCTGGCCCTGACTGCAAAGAATCCTTATATCGAAGGATGGACCTCACACCGAAGTTGTCCCCACCTCAAACTTGTGCTGCCCTGATAGACCCAAGGGAGCCCTACAAACTGACATCAGGAACCTGGACTGCTGAGTTTTCTTTCCCAGGGAAAATGGAAAAAGGATGTGCCCAGGGTTCCCTGGCCCTGACTGCAAAAAATCCTTATATCGAAGGACGGACCCCACACCGAAGATGTCCCCATCTCAAACTTGTGCTGCCCTCATAAACCCAAGGGAGCCCTACAAACTGACATCAGGAACCTGGACTGCTGAGTTTTCTTTCCCAGGGAAAATGGAAAAAGGATGTGCCCAGGGGCCCCTGGCCCTGACTGCAAAAAATCCTTATATCGAAGGATGGACCCCAAACCGAAGTTGTCCCCACATCAAACTTGTGCTGCCCTGATAGACCCAAGGGAGCCCTACAAACTGACATCAGGAACCTGAACTGCTGAGTTTTCTTTCCCAGGGAAAATGGAAAAAGGATGTGCCCAGGGTTCCCTGGACCTGACTGCAAAAAATCCTTATATCGAAGGATGGACCCCACACCGAAGTTGTCCCCACCTCAAACTTGTGCTGCCCTGATAGACCCAAGGGAGCCCTACAAACTGACATCAGGAACCTGGACTGCTGAGTTTTCTTTCCCAGGGAAAATGGAAAAAGGATGTGCCCAGGGGCCCCTGGCCCTGACTGCAAAGAATCCTTATATCGAAGGATGGACCCCACACCGAAGTTGTCCCCACCTCAAACTTGTGCTGCCCTGATAGACCCAAGGGAGCCCTACAAACTGACATCAGGAACCTGGACTGCTGACTTTTCTTTCCCAGGGAAAATGGCCGAAGGATGTGCCCAGGGGCCCCTGGCCCTGGGCTGGGGCCTCACTGCAAAGAATCCTTATATCGAAGGATGGACCCCACACCGAAATTGTCCCCACCTCAAACTTGTGCTGCCCTGATAGACCCAAGGGAACCCTACAAACTGACATCAGGAACCTGGACTGCTGAGTTTTCTTTCCCAGGGAAAATGGAAAATAGATGTGCCCAGGGAACCCTGGACCTGACTGCCAAAAATCCTTATATCGAAGGATGGACCCCACACCGAAGTTGTCCCCACCTCAAACTTGTGCTGCCCTGATAGACCCAAGGGAGCCCTACAAACTGACATCAGGAACCTGGACTGCTGAGTTTTCTTTCCCAGGGAAAATGGAAAAAGGATGTGCACAGGGGCCCCTGGCCCTGGGACCCTGGCCCTGACTGCAAAGAATCCTTTTATCGAAGGATGGACCCCACACCGAAGTTGTCCCCACCTCAAACTTGTGCTGCCTTGATAGACCCAAGGGAGCCCTACAAACTGACATCAGGAACCTGGACTGCTGAGTTTTCTTTCCCAGGGAAAATGGAAAAAGGATGTGCCCAGGGGCCCCTGGCCCTGACTGCAAAAAATCCTTATATCGAAGGATGGACCCCACACCGAAGTTGTCCCCACCTCAAACTTGTGCTGCCTTGATAGACCCAAGGGAGCCCTACAAACTGACATCAGGAACCTGGACTGCTGACTTTTCTTTCCCAGGGAAACTGGCCAAAGGATGTGCCCGGGGGCCCCTGGCCCTGGGCTGGGGCCTCACTGCAAAGAATCCTTATATCGAAGGATGGACCCCACACCGAAGTTGTCCCCACCTCAAACTTGTGCTGCCCTGATAGACCCAAGGGAGCCCTACAAACTGACATCAGGAACCTGGACTGCTGAGTTTTCTTTCCCAGGGAAAATGGAAAAAGGATGTGCCCAGGGGCCCCTGGCCCTGACTGCAAAAAATCCTTATATCGAAGGATGGACCCCACACCAAAGTTGTCCCCACCTCAAACTTGTGCTGCCCTGATAGACCTAAGGGAGCCCTACAAACTGACATCAGGAACCTGGACTGCTGAGTTTTCTTTCCCAGGGAAAATGGAAAAAGGATGTGCCCAGGGGCCCCTGGCCCTGACTGCAAAAAATCCTTATATCGAAGGATGGACCCCACACCGAAGTTGTCCCCACATCAAACTTGTGCTGCCCTGATAGACCCAAGGGAGCCCTACAAACTGACATCAGGAACCTGAACTGCTGAGTTTTCTTTCCCAGGGAAAATGGAAAAAGGATGTGCCCAGGGGCCCCTGGCCCTGACTGCAAAGAATCCTTATATCGAAGGATGGACCCCACACCGAAGTTGTCCCCACCTCAAACTTGTGCTGCCCTGATAGACCCAAGGGAGCCCTACAAACTGACATCAGGAACCTGGACTGCTGAGTTTTCTTTCCCAGGGAAACTGGCCAAAGGATGTGCCCAGGGGCCCCTGGCCCTGGGCTGGGGCCTCACTGCAAAGAATCCTTATATCGAAGGATGGACCCCACACCGAAGTTGTCCCCACCTCAAACTTGTGCTGCCCTGATAGACCCAAGGGAGCCCTACAAACTGACATCAGGAACCTGGACTGCTGAGTTTTCTTTCCCAGGGAAAATGGAAAAAGGATGTGCCCAGGGGCCCCTGGCCCTGACTGCAAAAAATCCTTATATCGAAGGATGGACCTCACACCGAAGTTGTCCCCACCATAAACTTGTGCTGCCCTGATAGACCCAAGGGAGCCCTACAAATAGACATCAGGAACATGGACTGCTGAGTTTTCTTTCCCTGGGAAAATGGAAAAAGGATGTGCCCAGGGTTCCCTGGCCCTGACAGCAAAAAATCCTTATATCGAAGGATGGACCCCACACCGAAGTTGTCCCCACCTCAAACTTGTGCTGCCCTGATAGACCCAAGGGAGCCCTACAAACTGACATCAGGAACCTGGACTGCTGAGTTTTCTTTCCCAATGAAAATGGAAAAAGGATGTGCCCAGGGGCCCCTGGCCCTGACTGCAAAAAATCCTTATATCGAAGGACGGACCCCACACCGAAGATGTCCCCACCTCAAACTTGTGCTGCCCTCATACACCCAAGGGAGCCCTACAAACTGACATCAGGAACCTGGACTGCTGAGTTTTCTTTCCCAGGGAAAATGGAAAAAGGATGTGCCCAGGGTTCCCTGGCCCTGACTGCAAAAAATCCTTATATCGAAGGACGGACCCCACACCGAAGATGTCCCCATCTCAAACTTGTGCTGCCCTCATAAACCCAAGGGAGCCCTACAAACTGACATCAGGAACCTGGACTGCTGAGTTTTCTTTCCCAGGGAAAATGGAAAAAGGATGTGCCCAGGGGCCCCTGGCCCTGACTGCAAAAAATCCTTATATCGAAGGATGGACCCCACACCGAAGTTGTCCCCACATCAAACTTGTGCTGCCCTGATAGACCCAAGGGAGCCCTACAAACTGACATCAGGAACCTGAACTGCTGAGTTTTCTTTCCCAGGGAAAATGGAAAAAGGATGTGCCCAGGGTTCCCTGGCCCTGACTGCAAAAAATCCTTATATCGAAGGATGGACCCCACACCGAAGTTGTCCCCACCTCAAACTTGTGCTGCCCTGATAGACCCAAGGGAGCCCTACAAACTGACATCAGGAACCTGGACTGCTGACTTTTCTTTCCCAGGGAAAATGGCCGAAGGATGTGCCCAGGGGCCCCTGGCCCTGGGCTGGGGCCTCACTGCAAAGAATCCTTATATCGAAGGATGGACCCCACACCGAAGTTGTCCCCACCTCAAACTTGTGCTGCCCTGATAGACCCAAGGGAACCCTACAAACTGACATCAGGAACCTGGACTGCTGAGTTTTCTTTCCCAGGGAAAATGGAAAAAGGATGTGCCCAGGGAACCCTGGACCTGACTGCCAAAAATCCATATATCGAAGGATGGACCCCACACCGAAGTTGTCCCCACCTCAAACTTGTGCTGCCCTGATAGACCCAAGGGAGCCCTACAAACTGACATCAGGAACCTGGACTGCTTAGTTTTCTTTCCCAGGGAAAATGGCCAAAGGATGTGCCCGGGTGCCCCTGGCCCTGACTGCAAAAAATCCTTATATCGAAGGATGGACCCCACACCGAAGTTGTCCCCACCTCAAACTTGTGCTGCCCTGATAGACCCAAGGGAGCTCTACAAACTGACAACAGGAACCTGGACTGCTGAGTTTTCTTTCCCAGGGAAAATGGAAAAAGGATGTGCCCAGGGGCCCCTGGCCCTGACTGCAAAAAATCCTTATATCGAAGGATGGACCCCAGACCGAAGTTGTCCCCACCTCAAACTTGTGCTGCCCTGATAGACCCAAGGGAGCCCTACAAACTGACATCAGGAACCTGGACTGCTGAGTTTTCTTTCCCAGGGAAAATGGAAAAAGGATGTGCCCAGGGGCCCCTGGTCCAGACTGCAAAGAATCCTTATATCGAAGGATGGACCCCACACCGAAGTTGTCCCCACCTCAAACTTGTGCTGCCCTGATAGACCCAAGGGAGCCCTACAAACTGACATCAGGAACCTGGACTGCTGAGTTTTCTTTCCCAGGGAAAATGGAAAAAGGATGTGCCCAGGGGCCCCTGGCCCTGACTGCAAAAAATCCTTATATCGAAGGATGCACCCCACACCGAAGTTGTCCCCACCTCAAACTTGTGCTGCCCTGATAGACCCAAGGGAGCCCTACAAACTGACATCAGGAACCTGGACTGCTGAGTTTTCTTTCCCAGGGAAAATGGAAAAAGGATGTGCCCGGGGGCCCCTGGCCCTGACTGCAAAAAATCCTTATATCGAAGGATGGACCCCAGACCGAAGTTGTCCCCACCTCAAACTTGTGCTGCCCTGATAGACCCAAGGGAGCCCTACAAACTGACATCAGGAACCTGGACTGCTGAGTTTTCTTTCCCAGGGAAAATGGAAAAAGGTTGTGCACAGGGGCCCCTTGCCCTTACTGCAAAAAATCCTTATATCGAAGGATGGACCCCACACCGAAGTTGTCCCCACCTCAAACTTGTGCTGTCCTGATAGACCCAAGGGAGCCCTACAAACTGACATCAGGAACCTGGACTGCTGAGTTTTCTTTCCCAGGGAAAATGGAAAAAGGATGTGTCCGGGGGCCCCTGGCCCTGATTGTAAAAAATCCTTATATCGAAGGATGGACCCCACACCGAAGTTGTCCCCTCCTCAAATTTGTGCTGCTCGGATAGACCGAAGGGAGCCCTACAAACTGACATCAGGAACCTGGACTGCTGAGTTTTCTTTCCCAGGGAAAATGGCCAAAGGATGTGCCCGGGGGCCCCTGGCCCTGACTGCAAAAAATCCTTATATCGAAGGATGGACCCCACACCGAAGTTGTCCCCACCTCAAACTTGTGCTGCCCTGATAGACCCAAGGGAGCTCAACAAATTGACAACAGGAACCTGGACTGCTGAGTTTTCTTTCCCAGGGAAAATGGAAAAAGGATGTGCCCGGGGGCCCCTGGTCCAGACTGCAAAGAATCCTTATATCGAAGGATGGACCCCACACCGAAGTTGTCCCCACCTCAAACTTGTGCTGCCCTGATAGACCCAAGGGAGCCCTACAAACTGACATCAGGAACCTGGACTGCTGAGTTTTCTTTCCCAGGGAAAATGGCAAAAGGATGTGCCCGGGGGGCCCTGGCCCTGACAGCAAAGAATCCTTATATTGAAGGATGGACCCCACACCGAAGTTGTCCCCACCTCAAACTTGTGCTGCCCTGATAGACCCAAGGGAGCCCTACAAACTGACATCAGGAACCTGGACTGCTGAGTTTTCTTTCCCAGGGAAAATGGAAAAAGGATGTGCCCAGGGGCCCCTGGCCCTGACTGCAAAAAATCCTTATATCGAAGGATGGACCCCACACCGAAGTTGTCCCCTCCTCAAACTTGTGCTGCCCGGATAGACCGAAGGGAGCCCTACAAACTGACATCAGGAACCTGGACTGCTGAGTTTTCTTTCCCAGGGAAAATGGAAAAAGGATGTGCCCGGGGGCCCCTGGCCCTGACTGCAAAAAATCCTTATATCGAAGGATGGACCCCACACCGAAGTTGTCCCCACCTCAAACTTGTGCTGCCCTGATAGACCCAAGGGAGCCCTACAAACTGACATCAGGAACCTGGACTGCTGAGTTTTCTTTCCCAGGGAAATTGGAAAAAGGATGTGCCCGGGGGCCCCTGGCCTGGACTGCAAAAAATCATTATATCGAAGGATGGAGCCCACACGAAAGTTGTGCCCACCTCAAACTTGTGCTGCCCTGATAGACCCAAGGGAGCCCTACAAACTGACATCAGGAACCTGGACTGCTGAGTTTTCTTTCCCAGGGTAAATGGAAAAAGGATGTGCCCAGGGGCCCCTGGCCCTGACTGCAAAAAATCCTTATATCGGAGGATGCACCCCACACCGAAGTTGTCCCCACCTCAAACTTGTGCTGCCCTGATAGACCTAAGGGAGCCCTACAAACTGACATCAGGAACCTGGACTGCTGAGTTTTCTTTCCCAGGGAAAATGGCCAAAGGATGTGCCCAGGGGCCACTGGACCTGACTGCAAAAAATCCTTATATCGAAGGATGGACCCCACACCGAAGTTGTCCCCACCTCAAACTTGTGCTGCCCTGATAGACCCAAGGGAGCCCTACAAACTGACATCAGGAACCTGGACTGCTGAGTTTTCTTTCCCAGGGAAAATGGCAAAAGGATGTGCCCGGGGGGCTCTGGCCCTGACAGCAAAGAATCATTATATCGAAGGATGGACCCCACACCGAAGTTGTCCCCACCTCAAACTTGTGCTGCCCTGATAGACCCAAGGGAGCCCTACAAACTGACATCAGGAACCTGGACTGCTGAGTTTTCTTTCCCAGGGAAAATGGAAAAAGGATGTGCCCAGGGGCCCCTGGCCCTGACTGCAAAAAATCCTTATATCGAAGGATGGACCCCACACCGAAGATGTCCCCACCTCAAACTTGTGCTGCCCTGATAGACCCAAGGGAGCCCGACAAACTGACATCAGGAACCTGGACTGCTGAGTTTTCTTTCCCAGGGAAAATGGAAAAAGGATGTGCCCGGGGGCCCCTGGCCCTGACTGCAAAAAATCCTTATATCGAAGGATGGACCCCACACCGAAGTTGTCCCCACCTCAAACTTGTGCTGCCCTGATAGTCCTAAGGGAGCCCAACAAACTGACATCAGGAACCTGGACTGCTGAGTTTTCTTTCCCAGGGAAAATGGAAAAAGGATGTGCCCGGGGGCCCCTGGCCCTGATTGCAAAAAATCCTTATATCGAAGGATGGACCCCACACCGAAGTTGTCCCCTCCTCAAACTTGTGCTGCCCGGATAGACCGAAGGGAGCCCTACAAACTGACATCAGGAACCTGGACTGCTGAGTTTTCTTTCCCAGGGAAAATGGAAAAAGGATGTGCCCAGGGGCCCCTGGCCCTGGGCAGGGGCCTCACTGCAAAGAATCCTTATATCGAAGGATGGACCCCACACCGAAGTTGTCCCCAACTCAAACTTGTGCTGCCCTGATAGACCCAAGGGAGCCCTACAAACTGACATCAGGAACCTGGACTGCTGAGTTTTCTTTCCCAGGGAAAATGGAAAAAGGATGTGCCCAGGGGCCCCGGGCCCTGGGCAGGGGCCTCACTGCAAAGAATCCTTATATCGAAGGATGGACCCCACACCGAAGTTGTCCCCACCTCAAACTTGTGCTGCCCTGATAGACCCAAGTGAGCCCTACAAACTGACATCAGGAACCTGGACTGCTGAGTTTTCTTTCCAAGGGAAAATGGCCAAAGGGTGTGCCCAGGGGCCCCTGGCCCTGACTGCAAAGAATCCTTATATCGAAGGATGGACCCCACACGAAAGTTGTGCCCACCTCAAACTTGTGCTGCCCGGATAGACCAAAGGGAGCCCTATAAACTGACATCAGGAACCTGGACTGCTGAGTTTTCTTTCCCAGGGAAAATGGAAAAAGGATGTGCCCGGGGGGCCCTGGCCCTGACTGCAAAAAATCCTTATATCGAGGGATGGACCCCACACCGAAGTTGTCCCCACCTCAAACTTGTGCTGCCCTGATAGACCCAAGGGAGCCCTACAAACTGACATCAGGAACCTGGACTGCTGAGTTTTCTTTCCCAGGGAAAATGGAAAAAGGATGTGCCCAGGGGCCCCTGGCCCTGACTGCAAAGAATCCTTATATCGAAGGTTGGACCCCACACCGAAGATGTCCCCACCTCAAACTTGTGCTGCCCTGATAGAACCAAGGGAGCCCGACAAACTGACATCAGGAACCTGGACTGCTGAGTTTTCTTTCCAAGGGAAAATGGAAAAAGGATGTGCCCGGGGGCCCCTGGCCCTGACTGCAAAAAATCCTTATATCGAAGGATGGAGCCCACACGAAAGTTGTGCCCACCTCAAACTTGTGCTGCCCTGATAGACCCAAGGGAGCCCTACAAACTGACATCAGGAACCTGGACTGCTGAATTTTCTTTCCCAGGGAAAATGGAAAAAGGATGTTCCCGGGGGCCCCTGGCCCTGACTGCAAAACATCCTTATATCGAAGGATGGACCCCACACCGAAGTTGTCCCCACCTCAAACTTGTGCTGCCCTGATAGACCCAAGGGAGCCCTACAAACTGACATCAGGAACCTGGACTGCTGAGTTTTCTTTCCCAGGGAAAATGGCCAAAGGATGTGCCCAGGGGCCCCTGGACCTGACTGCAAAAAATCCTTATATCGAAGGATGGACCCCACACCGAAGTTGTCCCCACCTCAAACTTGTGCTGCCCTGATAGACCCAAGGGAGCCCTACAAACTGACATCAGGAACCTGGACTGCTGAGTTTTCTTTCCCAGGGAAAATGGAAAAAGGATGTGCCCGGGGGGCCCTTGTCCTGACAGCAAAAAATCCTTATATCGAAGGATGCACCCCACACCGAAGTTGTCCCCACCTCAAACTTGTGCTGCCCTGATAGACCCAAGGGAGCCCTACAAACTGACATCAGGAACCTGGACTGCTGAGTTTTCTTTCCCAGGGAAAATGGCCAAAGGATGTGCCCAGGGGCCCCTGGACCTGACTGCAAAAAATCCTTATATCGAAGGATGGACCCCACACCGAAGTTGTCCCCACCTCAAACTTGTGCTGCCCTGATAGACCCAAGGGAGCCCTACAAACTGACATCAGGAACCTGGACTGCTTAGTTTTCTTTCCCAGGGAAAATGGCCAAAGGATGTGCCCGGGTGCCCCTGGCCCTGACTGCAAAAAATCCTTATATCGAAGGATGGACCCCACACCGAAGTTGTCCCCACCTCAAACTTGTGCTGCCCTGATAGACCCAAGGGAGCTCTACAAACTGACAACAGGAACCTGGACTGCTGAGTTTTCTTTCCCAGGGAAAATGGAAAAAGGATGTGCCCAGGGGCCCCTGGCCCTGACTGCAAAAAATCCTTATATCGAAGGATGGACCCCAGACCGAAGTTGTCCCCACCTCAAACTTGTGCTGCCCTGATAGACCCAAGGGAGCCCTACAAACTGACATCAGGAACCTGGACTGCTGAGTTTTCTTTCCCAGGGAAAATGGAAAAAGGATGTGCCCGGGGGCCCCTGGCCCTGACTGCAAAAAATCCTTATATCGAAGGATGGACCCCAGACCGAAGTTGTCCCCACCTCAAACTTGTGCTGCCCTGATAGACCCAAGGGAGCCCTACAAACTGACATCAGGAACCTGGACTGCTGAGTTTTCTTTCCCAGGGAAAATGGAAAAAGGTTGTGCACAGGGGCCCCTTGCCCTTACTGCAAAAAATCCTTATATCGAAGGATGGACCCCACACCGAAGTTGTCCCCACCTCAAACTTGTGCTGTCCTGATAGACCCAAGGGAGCCCTACAAACTGACATCAGGAACCTGGACTGCTGAGTTTTCTTTCCCAGGGAAAATGGAAAAAGGATGTGCCCAGGGGCCCCTGGCCCTGGGCAGGGGCCTCACTGCAAAGAATCCTTATATCGAAGGATGGGCCCCACACCGAAGTTGTCCCCACCTCAAACTTGTGCTGCCCTGATAGACCCAAGGGAGCCCTACAAACTGACATCAGGAACCTGGACTGCTGAGTTTTCTTTCCCAGGGAAAATGGAAAAAGGATGTGCCCGGGGGCCCCTGGCCCTGACTGCAAAAAATCCTTATATCGAAGGATGGACCCCAGACCGATCTTGTCCCCACCTCAAACTTGTGCTGCCCTGATAGACCCAAGGGAGCCCTACAAACTGACATCAGGAACCTGGACTGCTGAGTTTTCTTTCCCAGGGAAAATGGAAAAAGGATGTGCCCGGGGGCCCCTGGCCTGGACTGCAAAAAATCATTATATCGAAGGATGGAGCCCACACGAAAGTTGTGCCCACCTCAAACTTGTGCTGCCCTGATAGACCCAAGGGAGCCCTACAAACTGACATCAGGATCCTGGATTGCTGAGTTTTCTTTCCAAGGGAAAATGGAAAAAGGATGTGCCCAGGGGCCCCTTGCCCTGACTGCAAAAAATCCTTATATCGAAGGATGCACCCCACACCGAAGTTGTCCCCACCTCAAACTTGTGCTGCCCTGATAGACCCAAGGGAGCCCTACAAACTGACATCAGGAACCTGGACTGCTGAGTTTTCTTTCCCAGGGAAAATGGAAAAAGGATGTGCCCGGGGGCCCCTGGCCCTGACTGCAAAAAATCCTTATATCGAAGGATGGACCCCACACCGAAGTTGTCCCCACCTCAAACTTGTGCTGCCCTGATAGACCCAAGGGAGCCCTACAAACTGACATCAGGAACCTGGACTGCTGAGTTTTCTTTCCCAGGGAAAATGGAAAAAGGATGTGCCCAGGGGCCCCTGGCCCTGACTGCAAAAAATCCTTATATCGAAGGATGGACCCCACACCGAAGTTGTCCCCACCTCAAACTTGTGCTGCCCTGATAGACCCAAGGGAGCCCTACAAACTGACATCAGGAACCTGGACTGCTGAGTTTTCTTTCCCAGGGAAAATGGCCAAAGGATGTGCCCAGGGGCCCCTGGCACTGGGCAGGAACCTCACTGCAAAAAATCCTTATATCGAAGGATGGACCCCACACCCAAGTTGTCCCCACCTTAAAACTGTGCTGCCCTGATAGACCCAAGGGAGCCCTACAAACTGACATCAGGAACCTGGACTGCTGAGTTTTCTTTCCCAGGGAAAATGGAAAAAGGTTGTGCACAGGGGCCCCTTGCCCTGACTGCAAAAAATCCTTATATCGAAGGATGGACCCCACACCGAAGTTGTCCCCACCTCAAACTTGTGCTGTCCTGATAGACCCAAGGGAGCCCTACAAACTGACATCAGGAACCTGGACTGCTGAGTTTTCTTTCCCAGGGAAAATGGAAAAAGGATGTGCCCAGGGGCCCCTGGCCCTGGGCAGGGGCCTCACTGCAAAGAATCCTTATATCGAAGGATGGGCCCCACACCGAAGTTGTCCCCACCTCAAACTTGTGCTGCCCTGATAGACCCAAGGGAGCCCTACAAACTGACATCAGGAACCTGGACTGCTGAGTTTTCTTTCCCAGGGAAAATGGCCAAAGGATGTGCCCAGGGGCCCCTGGACCTGACTGCAAAAAATCCTTATATCGAAGGATGGACCCCACACTGAAGTTGTCCCCACCTCAAACTTGTGCTGCCCTGATAGACCCAAGGGAGCCCTACAAACTGACATCAGGAACCTGGACTGCTGAGTTTTCTTTCCCAGGGAAAATGGAAAAAGGATGTGCCCAGGGGCCCCTGGCCCTGACTGCAAAAAATCCTTATATCGAAGGATGCACCCCACACCGAAGTTGTCCCCACCTCAAACTTGTGCTGCCCTGATAGACCCAAGGGAGCCCTACAAACTGACATCAGGAACCTGGACTGCTGAGTTTTCTTTCCCAGGGAAAATGGAAAAAGGATGTGCCCGGGGGCCCCTGGCCCTGACTTCAAAAAATCCTTATATCGAAGGATGGACCCCAGACCGATCTTGTCCCCACCTCAAACTTGTGCTGCCCTGATAGACCCAAGGGAGCCCTACAAACTGACATCAGGAACCTGGACTGCTGAGTTTTCTTTCCCAGGGAAAATGGAAAAAGGATGTGCTTGGGGGCCCCTGGCCTGGACTGCAAAAAATCATTATATCGAAGGATGGAGCCCACACGAAAGTTGTGCCCACCTCAAACTTGTGCTGCCCTGATAGACCCAAGGGAGCCCTACAAACTGACATCAGGAACCTGGACTGCTGAGTTTTCTTTCCCAGGGAAAATGGAAAAAGGATGTGCTCGGGGGACCCTGGCCCTGACTGCAAAACATCCTTATATCGAAGGATGGACCCCACACCGAAGTTGTCCCCACCTCAAACTTGTGCTGCCCTGATAGACCCAAGCGAACCCTACAAACTGACATCAGGAACCTGGACTGCTGAGTTTTCTTTCCCAGGGAAAATGGAAAAAGGATGTGCCATGGGGCCCCTGGTCCAGACTGCTAAGAATCCTTATATCGAAGGATGGACCCCACACCGAAGTTGTGCCCACCTCAAACTTGTGCTGCCCTGGTAGACCCAAGGGAGCCCTACAAACTGACATCAGGAACCTGGACTGCTGAGTTTTCTTTCCCAGGGAAAATGGAAAAAGGATGTGCCCAGGGGCCCATGCCCCTGACTGCAAAAAATCCTTATATCGAAGGATGCACCCCACACCGAAGTTGTCCCCACCTCAAACTTGTGCTGCCCTGATAGACCCAAGGGAGCCCTACAAACTGACATCAGGAACCTGGACTGCTGAGTTTTCTTTCCCAGGGAAAATGGAAAAAGGATGTGCCCGAGGGCCCCTGGCCCTGACTGCAAAAAATCCTTATATCGAAGGATGCACCCCACACCGAAGTTGTCCCCACCTCAAACTTGTGCTGCCCTGATAGACCCAAGGGAGCCCTACAAACTGACATCAGGAACCTGGACTGCTGAGTTTTCTTTCCCAGGGAAAATGGAAAAAGGATGTGCCCGGGGGCCCCTGGCACTGGGCAGGCACCTCACTGCAAAAAATCCTTATATCGAAGGATGGAGCCCACACCGAAGTTGTCCCCACCTCAAACTTGTGCTGCCCTGATAGACCCAAGGGAGCCCTACAAACTGACATCAGGAACCTGGACTGCTGAGTTTTCTTTCCCAGGGAAAATGGAAAAAGGATGTGCCCGGGGGCCCCTGGCCCTGACTGCAAAAAATCCTTATATCGAAGGATGGACCCCACACCGAAGTTGTCCCCACCTCAAACTTGTGCTGCCCTGATAGACCCAAGGGAGCCCTACAAACTGACATCAGGAACCTGGACTGCTGAGTTTTCTTTCCCAGGGAAAATGGAAAAAGGATGTGCCCGGGGGCCCCTGGCCCTGACTGCAAAAAATCCTTATATCGAAGGATGGACCCCACACCGAAGTTGTCCCCACCTCAAACTTGTGCTGCCCTGATAGACCCAAGGGAGCCCTACAAACTGACATCAGGAACCTGGACTGCTGAGTTTTCTTTCCCAGGGAAAATGGAAAAAGGATGTGCCCAGGGGCCCCTGGCCCTGACTGCAAAAAATCATTATATCGAAGGATGGAGCCCACACGAAAGTTGTGCCCACCTCAAACTTGTGCTGCCCTGATAGACCCAAGGGAGCCCTACAAACTGACATCAGGAACCTGGACTGCTGAGTTTTCTTTCCCAGGGAAAATGGAAAAAGGATGTGCCCAGGGGCCCATGCCCCTGACTGCAAAAAATCCTTATATCGAAGGATGGACCCCAGACCGAAGTTGTCCCCACCTCAAACTTGTGCTGCCCTGATAGACCCAAGGGAGCCCTACAAACTGACATCAGGAACTTGGACTGCTGAGTTTTCTTTCCCAGGGAAAATGGAAAAAGGGTGTGCCCAGGGGCCCCTTGCCTGGACTGCAAAAAATCATTATATCGAAGGATGGAGCCCACACGAAAGTTGTCCCCACCTCAAACTTGTGCTGCCCTGATAGACCCAAGGGAGCCCTACAAACTGACATCAGGAACCTGGACTGCTGAGTTTTCTTTCCCAGGGAAAATGGAAAAAGGATGTGCCCAGGGGCCCCTGGCCCTGGGCAGGGGCCTCACTGCAAAAAATCCTTATATCGAAGGATGGACCCCAGACCGAAGTTGTCCCCACCTCAAACTTGTGCTGCCCTGATAGACCCAAGGGAGCCCTACAAACTGACATCAGGAACCTGGATTGCTGAGTTTTCTTTCCCAGGGAAAATGGAAAAAGGATGTGCCCGGGGGCCCCTGGCCCTGACTGCAAAAAATCCTTATATCGAAGGATGGACCCCACACCAAAGTTGTCCCCACCTCAAACTTGTGCTGCCCTGATAGACCCAAGGGAGCCCTACAAACTGACATCAGGAACCTGGACTGCTGAGTTTTCTTTCCCAGGGAAAATGGCCAAAGGATGTGCCCAGGGGCCCCTGGCCCTGACTGCAAAAAATCCTTATATCGAAGGATGGACCCCACACCGAAGTTGTCCCCACCTCAAACTTGTGCTGCCCTGATAGACCGAAGGGAGCCCTACAAACTGACATCAGGAACCTGGACTGCTGAGTTTTCTTTCCCAGGGAAAATGGCAAAAGGATGTGCCCGGGGGGCCCTGGCCCTGACAGCAAAAAATCCTTATATCGAAGGATGGACCCCACACCGAAGTTGTCCCCACCTCAAACTTGTGCTGCCCTGATAGACCCAAGGGAGCTCTACAAACTGACATCAGGAACCTGGACTGCTGAGTTTTCTTTCCCAGGGAAAATGGCCAAAGGATGTGCCCAGGGGCCCCTGGTCCTGACTGCAAAAAATCCTTATATCGAAGGATGGACCCCACACCGAAGTTGTCCCCACCTCAAACTTGTGCTGCCCTGATAGACCCAAGGGAGCCCTACAAACTGACATCAGGAACCTGGACTGCTGAGTTTTCTTTCCCAGGGAAAATGGAAAAAGGATGTGCCCGGGGGCCCCTGGCCCTGACTGCAAAAAATCCTTATATCGAAGGATGGACCCCACACCGAAGTTGTCCCCACCTCAAACTTGTGCTGCCCTGATAGACCCAAGGGAGCCCTACAAACTGACATCAGGAACCTGGACTGCTGAGTTTTCTTTCCCAGGGAAAATGGAAAAAGGATGTGCCCAGGGGCCCCTTGCCTGGACTGCAAAAAATCATTATATCGAAGGATGGAGCCCACACGAAAGTTGTGCCCACCTCAAACTTGTGCTGCCCTGATAGACCCAAGGGAGCCCTACAAACTGACATCAGGAACCTGGACTGCTGAGTTTTCTTTCCCAGGGAAAATGGAAAAAGGATGTGCTCGGGGGACCCTGGCCCTGACTGCAAAACATCCTTATATCGAAGGATGGACCCCACACCGAAGTTGTCCCCACCTCAAACTTGTGCTGCCCTGATAGACCCAAGCGAACCCTACAAACTGACATCAGGAACCTGGACTGCTGAGTTTTCTTTCCCAGGGAAAATGGAAAAAGGATGTGCCATGGGGCCCCTGGTCCAGACTGCTAAGAATCCTTATATCGAAGGATGGAGCCCACACCGAAGTTGTGCCCACCTCAAACTTGTGCTGCCCTGGTAGACCCAAGGGAGCCCTACAAACTGACATCAGGAACCTGGACTGCTGAGTTTTCTTTCCCAGGGAAAATGGAAAAAGGATGTGCCCAGGGGCCCATGCCCCTGACTGCAAAAAATCCTTATATCGAAGGATGGACCCCACACCGAAGTTGTCCCCACCTCAAACTTGTGCTGCCCTGATAGACCCAAGGGAGCCCTACAAACTGACATCAGGAACCTGGACTGCTGAGTTTTCTTTCCCAGGGAAAATGGAAAAAGGATGTGCCCGAGGGCCCCTGGCCCTGACTGCAAAAAATCCTTATATCGAAGGATGCACCCCACACCGAAGTTGTCCCCACCTCAAACTTGTGCTGCCCTGATAGACCCAAGGGAGCCCTACAAACTGACATCAGGAACCTGGACTGCTGAGTTTTCTTTCCCAGGGAAAATGGAAAAAGGATGTGCCCGGGGGCCCCTGGCCCTGACTGCAAAAAATCCTTATATCGAAGGATGGACCCCACACCGAAGTTGTCCCCACCTCAAACTTGTGCTGCCCTGATAGACCCAAGGGAGCCCTACAAACTGACATCAGGAACCTGGACTGCTGAGTTTTCTTTCCCAGGGAAAATGGAAAAAGGATGTGCCCAGGGGCCCCTTGCCTGGACTGCAAAAAATCATTATATCGAAGGATGGAGCCCACACGAAAGTTGTGCCCACCTCAAACTTGTGCTGCCCTGATAGACCCAAGGGAGCCCTACAAACTGACATCAGGAACCTGGACTGCTGAGTTTTCTTTCCCAGGGAAAATGGAAAAAGGATGTGCCCGGGGGCCCCTGGCCCTGACTGCAAAAAATCCTTATATCGAAGGATGGACCCCACACCGAAGTTGTCCCCACCTCAAACTTGTGCTGCCCTGATAGACCCAAGGGAGCCCTACAAACTGACATCAGGAACCTGGACTGCTGAGTTTTCTTTCCCAGGGAAAATGGAAAAAGGATGTGCCCAGGGGCCCCTGGCCCTGACTGCAAAAAATCCTTATATCGAAGGATGGACCCCACACCGAAGTTGTCCCCACCTCAAACTTGTGCTGCCCTGATAGACCCAAGGGAGCCCTACAAACTGACATCAGGAACCTGGACTGCTGAGTTTTCTTTCCCAGGGAAAATGGAAAAAGGATGTGCCCAGGGGCCCCTGGCCCTGACTGCAAAAAATCCTTATATCGAAGGATGGACCCCACACCGAAGTTGTCCCCACCTCAAACTTGTGCTGCCCTGATAGACCCAAGGGAGCCCTACAAACTGACATCAGGAACCTGGACTGCTGAGTTTTCTTTCCCAGGGAAAATGGAAAAAGGATGTGCCTGGGGGCCCCTGGCCCTGACTGCAAAAAATCCTTATATCGAAGGATGGAGCCCACACCGAAGTTGTCCCCACCTCAAACTTGTGCTGCCCTGATAGACCCAAGGGAGCCCTACAAACTGACATCAGGAACCTGGACTGCTGAGTTTTCTTTCCCAGGGAAAATGGAAAAAGGATGTGCCCGGGGGCCCCTGGCCCTGACTGCAAAAAATCCTTATATCGAAGGATGGAGGCCAGACCGAAGTTGTCCCCACCTCAAACTTGTGCTGCCCTGATAGACCCAAGGGAGCCCTACAAACTGACATCAGGAACTTGGACTGCGGAGTTTTCTTTCCCAGGGAAAATGGAAAAAGGATGTGCCCGGGGGGCCCTTGCCCTGACAGCAAAAAATCCTTATATCGAAGGATGGACCCCACACCGAAGTTGTCCCCACCTCAAACTTGTGCTGCCCTCATACACCCAAGGGAGCCCTACAAACTGACATCAGGAACCTGGACTGCTGAGTTTTCTTTCCCAGGGAAAATGGAAAAAGGATGTGCCCAGGGGCCCCTGGCCTGGACTGCAAAAAATCATTATATCGAAGGATGGACCCCACAGGAAAGTTGTGCCCACCTCAAACTTGTGCTGCCCTGATAGACCCAAGGGAGCCCTACAAACTGACATCAGGAACCTGGACTGCTGAGTTTTCTTTCCCAGGGAAAATGGAAAAAGGATGTGCCCGGGGGCCCCTGGCCCTGACTGCAAAAAATCCTTATATCGAAGGATGGACCCCACACCGAAGTTGTCCCCACCTCAAACTTGTGCTGCCCTGATAGACCCAAGGGAGCCCTACAAACTGACATCAGGAACCTGGACTGCTGAGTTTTCTTTCCCAGGGAAAATGGAAAAAGGATGTGCCCGGGGGCCCCTGGCACTGGGCAGGCACCTCACTGCAAAAAATCCTTATATCGAAGGATGGAGCCCACACCGAAGTTGTCCCCACCTCAAACTTGTGCTGCCCTGATAGACCCAAGGGAGCCCTACAAACTGACATCAGGAACCTGGACTGCTGAGTTTTCTTTCCCAGGGAAAATGGAAAAAGGATGTGCCCAGGGGCCCCTGGCCCTGACTGCAAAAAATCCTTATATCGAAGGATGGACCCCACACCGAAGTTGTCCCCACCTCAAACTTGTGCTGCCCTGATAGACCCAAGGGAGCCCTACAAACTGACATCAGGAACCTGGACTGCTGAGTTTTCTTTCCCAGGGAAAATGGAAAAAGGATGTGCCCAGGGGCCCCTGGCCCTGACTGCAAAAAATCCTTATATCGAAGGATGGACCCCACACCGAAGTTGTCCCCACCTCAAACTTGTGCTGCCCTGATAGACCCAAGGGAGCCCTACAAACTGACATCAGGAACCTGGACTGCTGAGTTTTCTTTCCCAGGGAAAATGGAAAAAGGATGTGCCTGGGGGCCCCTGGCCCTGACTGCAAAAAATCCTTATATCGAAGGATGGAGCCCACACCGAAGTTGTCCCCACCTCAAACTTGTGCTGCCCTGATAGACCCAAGGGAGCCCTACAAACTGACATCAGGAACCTGGACTGCTGAGTTTTCTTTCCCAGGGAAAATGGAAAAAGGATGTGCCCGGGGGCCCCTGGCCCTGACTGCAAAAAATCCTTATATCGAAGGATGGAGGCCAGACCGAAGTTGTCCCCACCTCAAACTTGTGCTGCCCTGATAGACCCAAGGGAGCCCTACAAACTGACATCAGGAACTTGGACTGCGGAGTTTTCTTTCCCAGGGAAAATGGAAAAAGGATGTGCCCGGGGGGCCCTTGCCCTGACAGCAAAAAATCCTTATATCGAAGGATGGACCCCACACCGAAGTTGTCCCCACCTCAAACTTGTGCTGCCCTCATACACCCAAGGGAGCCCTACAAACTGACATCAGGAACCTGGACTGCTGAGTTTTCTTTCCCAGGGAAAATGGAAAAAGGATGTGCCCAGGGGCCCCTGGCCTGGACTGCAAAAAATCATTATATCGAAGGATGGACCCCACAGGAAAGTTGTGCCCACCTCAAACTTGTGCTGCCCTGATAGACCCAAGGGAGCCCTACAAACTGACATCAGGAACCTGGACTGCTGAGTTTTCTTTCCCAGGGAAAATGGAAAAAGGATGTGCCCGGGGGCCCCTGGCCCTGACTGCAAAAAATCCTTATATCGAAGGATGGACCCCACACCGAAGTTGTCCCCACCTCAAACTTGTGCTGCCCTGATAGACCCAAGGGAGCCCTACAAACTGACATCAGGAACCTGGACTGCTGAGTTTTCTTTCCCAGGGAAAATGGAAAAAGGATGTGCCCGGGGGCCCCTGGCACTGGGCAGGCACCTCACTGCAAAAAATCCTTATATCGAAGGATGGAGCCCACACCGAAGTTGTCCCCACCTCAAACTTGTGCTGCCCTGATAGACCCAAGGGAGCCCTACAAACTGACATCAGGAACCTGGACTGCTGAGTTTTCTTTCCCAGGGAAAATGGAAAAAGGATGTGCCCGGGGGCCCCTGGCCCTGACTGCAAAAAATCCTTATATCGAAGGATGGACCCCACACCGAAGTTGTCCCCACCTCAAACTTGTGCTGCCCTGATAGACCCAAGGGAGCCCTACAAACTGACATCAGGAACCTGGACTGCTGAGTTTTCTTTCCCAGGGAAAATGGAAAAAGGATGTGCCCGGGGGCCCCTGGCCCTGACTGCAAAAAATCCTTATATCGAAGGATGGACCCCACACCGAAGTTGTCCCCACCTCAAACTTGTGCTGCCCTGATAGACCCAAGGGAGCCCTACAAACTGACATCAGGAACCTGGACTGCTGAGTTTTCTTTCCCAGGGAAAATGGAAAAAGGATGTGCCCAGGGGCCCCTGGCCCTGACTGCAAAAAATCATTATATCGAAGGATGGACCCCACACCGAAGTTGTCCCCACCTCAAACTTGTGCTGCCCTGATAGACCCAAGGGAGCCCTACAAACTGACATCAGGAACCTGGACTGCTGAGTTTTCTTTCCCAGGGAAAATGGAAAAAGGATGTGCCCAGGGGCCCATGCCCCTGACTGCAAAAAATCCTTATATCGAAGGATGGACCCCAGACCGAAGTTGTCCCCACCTCAAACTTGTGCTGCCCTGATAGACCCAAGGGAGCCCTACAAACTGACATCAGGAACTTGGACTGCTGAGTTTTCTTTCCCAGGGAAAATGGAAAAAGGGTGTGCCCAGGGGCCCCTTGCCTGGACTGCAAAAAATCATTATATCGAAGGATGGAGCCCACACGAAAGTTGTCCCCACCTCAAACTTGTGCTGCCCTGATAGACCCAAGGGAGCCCTACAAACTGACATCAGGAACCTGGACTGCTGAGTTTTCTTTCCCAGGGAAAATGGAAAAAGGATGTGCCCAGGGGCCCCTGGCCCTGGGCAGGGGCCTCACTGCAAAAAATCCTTATATCGAAGGATGGACCCCAGACCGAAGTTGTCCCCACCTCAAACTTGTGCTGCCCTGATAGACCCAAGGGAGCCCTACAAACTGACATCAGGAACCTGGATTGCTGAGTTTTCTTTCCCAGGGAAAATGGAAAAAGGATGTGCCCGGGGGCCCCTGGCCCTGACTGCAAAAAATCCTTATATCGAAGGATGGACCCCACACCAAAGTTGTCCCCACCTCAAACTTGTGCTGCCCTGATAGACCCAAGGGAGCCCTACAAACTGACATCAGGAACCTGGACTGCGGAGTTTTCTTTCCCAGGGAAAATGGCCAAAGGATGTGCCCAGGGGCCCCTGGCCCTGACTGCAAAAAATCCTTATATCGAAGGATGGACCCCACACCGAAGTTGTCCCCACCTCAAACTTGTGCTGCCCTGATAGACCGAAGGGAGCCCTACAAACTGACATCAGGAACCTGGACTGCTGAGTTTTCTTTCCCAGGGAAAATGGCAAAAGGATGTGCCCGGGGGGCCCTGGCCCTGACAGCAAAAAATCCTTATATCGAAGGATGGACCCCACACCGAAGTTGTCCCCACCTCAAACTTGTGCTGCCCTGATAGACCCAAGGGAGCCCTACAAACTGACATCAGGAACCTGGACTGCTGAGTTTTCTTTCCCAGGGAAAATGGCCAAAGGATGTGCCCAGGGGCCCCTGGTCCTGACTGCAAAAAATCCTTATATCGAAGGATGGACCCCACACCGAAGTTGTCCCCACCTCAAACTTGTGCTGCCCTGATAGACCCAAGGGAGCCCTACAAACTGACATCAGGAACCTGGACTGCTGAGTTTTCTTTCCCAGGGAAAATGGAAAAAGGATGTGCCCGGGGGCCCCTGGCCCTGACTGCAAAAAATCCTTATATCGAAGGATGGACCCCACACCGAAGTTGTCCCCACCTCAAACTTGTGCTGCCCTGATAGACCCAAGGGAGCCCTACAAACTGACATCAGGAACCTGGACTGCTGAGTTTTCTTTCCCAGGGAAAATGGAAAAAGGATGTGCCCAGGGGCCCCTTGCCTGGACTGCAAAAAATCATTATATCGAAGGATGGAGCCCACACGAAAGTTGTGCCCACCTCAAACTTGTGCTGCCCTGATAGACCCAAGGGAGCCCTACAAACTGACATCAGGAACCTGGACTGCTGAGTTTTCTTTCCCAGGGAAAATGGAAAAAGGATGTGCTCGGGGGACCCTGGCCCTGACTGCAAAACATCCTTATATCGAAGGATGGACCCCACACCGAAGTTGTCCCCACCTCAAACTTGTGCTGCCCTGATAGACCCAAGCGAACCCTACAAACTGACATCAGGAACCTGGACTGCTGAGTTTTCTTTCCCAGGGAAAATGGAAAAAGGATGTGCCATGGGGCCCCTGGTCCAGACTGCTAAGAATCCTTATATCGAAGGATGGACCCCACACCGAAGTTGTGCCCACCTCAAACTTGTGCTGCCCTGGTAGACCCAAGGGAGCCCTACAAACTGACATCAGGAACCTGGACTGCTGAGTTTTCTTTCCCAGGGAAAATGGAAAAAGGATGTGCCCAGGGGCCCATGCCCCTGACTGCAAAAAATCCTTATATCGAAGGATGGACCCCACACCGAAGTTGTCCCCACCTCAAACTTGTGCTGCCCTGATAGACCCAAGGGAGCCCTACAAACTGACATCAGGAACCTGGACTGCTGAGTTTTCTTTCCCAGGGAAAATGGAAAAAGGATGTGCCCGAGGGCCCCTGGCCCTGACTGCAAAAAATCCTTATATCGAAGGATGCACCCCACACCGAAGTTGTCCCCACCTCAAACTTGTGCTGCCCTGATAGACCCAAGGGAGCCCTACAAACTGACATCAGGAACCTGGACTGCTGAGTTTTCTTTCCCAGGGAAAATGGAAAAAGGATGTGCCCGGGGGCCCCTGGCACTGGGCAGGCACCTCACTGCAAAAAATCCTTATATCGAAGGATGGAGCCCACACCGAAGTTGTCCCCACCTCAAACTTGTGCTGCCCTGATAGACCCAAGGGAGCCCTACAAACTGACATCAGGAACCTGGACTGCTGAGTTTTCTTTCCCAGGGAAAATGGAAAAAGGATGTGCCCGGGGGCCCCTGGCCCTGACTGCAAAAAATCCTTATATCGAAGGATGGACCCCACACCGAAGTTGTCCCCACCTCAAACTTGTGCTGCCCTGATAGACCCAAGGGAGCCCTACAAACTGACATCAGGAACCTGGACTGCTGAGTTTTCTTTCCCAGGGAAAATGGAAAAAGGATGTGCCCGGGGGCCCCTGGCCCTGACTGCAAAAAATCCTTATATCGAAGGATGGACCCCACACCGAAGTTGTCCCCACCTCAAACTTGTGCTGCCCTGATAGACCCAAGGGAGCCCTACAAACTGACATCAGGAACCTGGACTGCTGAGTTTTCTTTCCCAGGGAAAATGGAAAAAGGATGTGCCCGGGGGCCCCTGGCCCTGACTGCAAAAAATCATTATATCGAAGGATGGAGCCCACACGAAAGTTGTGCCCACCTCAAACTTGTGCTGCCCTGATAGACCCAAGGGAGCCCTACAAACTGACATCAGGAACCTGGACTGCTGAGTTTTCTTTCCCAGGGAAAATGGAAAAAGGATGTGCCCAGGGGCCCATGCCCCTGACTGCAAAAAATCCTTATATCGAAGGATGGACCCCAGACCGAAGTTGTCCCCACCTCAAACTTGTGCTGCCCTGATAGACCCAAGGGAGCCCTACAAACTGACATCAGGAACTTGGACTGCTGAGTTTTCTTTCCCAGGGAAAATGGAAAAAGGGTGTGCCCAGGGGCCCCTTGCCTGGACTGCAAAAAATCATTATATCGAAGGATGGAGCCCACACGAAAGTTGTCCCCACCTCAAACTTGTGCTGCCCTGATAGACCCAAGGGAGCCCTACAAACTGACATCAGGAACCTGGACTGCTGAGTTTTCTTTCCCAGGGAAAATGGAAAAAGGATGTGCCCAGGGGCCCCTGGCCCTGGGCAGGGGCCTCACTGCAAAAAATCCTTATATCGAAGGATGGACCCCAGACCGAAGTTGTCCCCACCTCAAACTTGTGCTGCCCTGATAGACCCAAGGGAGCCCTACAAACTGACATCAGGAACCTGGACTGCTGAGTTTTCTTTCCCAGGGAAAATGGCCAAAGGATGTGCCCAGGGGCCCCTGGTCCTGACTGCAAAAAATCCTTATATCGAAGGATGGACCCCACATTAAAGTTGTCCCCACCTCAAACTTGTGCTGCCCTGATAGACCCAAGGGAGCCCTACAAACTGACATCAGGAACCTGGACTGCTGAGTTTTCTTTCCCAGGGAAAATGGAAAAAGGATGTGCCCGGGGGCCCCTGGCCCTGACTGCAAAAAATCCTTATATCGAAGGATGGACCCCACACCGAAGTTGTCCCCACCTCAAACTTGTGCTGCCCTGATAGACCCAAGGGAGCCCTACAAACTGACATCAGGAACCTGGACTGCTGAGTTTTCTTTCCCAGGGAAAATGGAAAAAGGATGTGCCCAGGGGCCCCTTGCCTGGACTGCAAAAAATCATTATATCGAAGGATGGAGCCCACACGAAAGTTGTGCCCACCTCAAACTTGTGCTGCCCTGATAGACCCAAGGGAGCCCTACAAACTGACATCAGGAACCTGGACTGCAGAGTTTTCTTTCCCAGGGAAAATGGAAAAAGGATGTGCCCGGGGGCCCCTGGCCCTGACTGCAAAAAATCCTTATATCGAAGGATGGACCCCACACCGAAGTTGTCCCCACCTCAAACTTGTGCTGCCCTGATAGACCCAAGGGAGCCCTACAAACTGACATCAGGAACCTGGACTGCTGAGTTTTCTTTCCCAGGGAAAATGGAAAAAGGATGTGCCCAGGGGCCCCTGGCCCTGACTGCAAAAAATCCTTATATCGAAGGATGGACCCCACACCGAAGTTGTCCCCACCTCAAACTTGTGCTGCCCTGATAGACCCAAGGGAGCCCTACAAACTGACATCAGGAACCTGGACTGCTGAGTTTTCTTTCCCAGGGAAAATGGAAAAAGGATGTGCCCAGGGGCCCCTGGCCCTGACTGCAAAAAATCCTTATATCGAAGGATGGACCCCACACCGAAGTTGTCCCCACCTCAAACTTGTGCTGCCCTGATAGACCCAAGGGAGCCCTACAAACTGACATCAGGAACCTGGACTGCTGAGTTTTCTTTCCCAGGGAAAATGGAAAAAGGATGTGCCCGGGGGCCCCTGGCCCTGACTGCAAAAAATCCTTATATCGAAGGATGGAGGCCAGACCGAAGTTGTCCCCACCTCAAACTTGTGCTGCCCTGATAGACCCAAGGGAGCCCTACAAACTGACATCAGGAACTTGGACTGCGGAGTTTTCTTTCCCAGGGAAAATGGAAAAAGGGTGTGCCCAGGGGCCCCTTGCCTGGACTGCAAAAAATCATTATATCGAAGGATGGAGCCCACACGAAAGTTGTGCCCACCTCAAACTTGTGCTGCTCTGATAGACCCAAGGGAGCCCTACAAACTGACATCAGGAACCTGGACTGCTGAGTTTTCTTTCCCAGGGAAAATGGAAAAAGGATGTGCCCGGGGGCCCCTGGCGCTGACTGCAAAAAATCCTTATATCGAAGGATGGACCCCACACCAAAGTTGTCCCCACCTCAAACTTGTGCTGCCCTGATAGACCCAAGGGAGCCCTACAAACTGACATCAGGAACCTGGACTGCTGAGTTTTCTTTCCCAGGGAAAATGGAAAAAGGATGTGCCCGGGGGGCCCTTGCCCTGACAGCAAAAAATCCTTATATCGAAGGATGGACCCCACACCGAAGTTGTCCCCACCTCAAACTTGTGCTGCCCTCATACACCCAAGGGAGCCCTACAAACTGACATCAGGAACCTGGACTGCTGAGTTTTCTTTCCCAGGGAAAATGGAAAAAGGATGTGCCCAGGGGCCCCTGGCCTGGACTGCAAAAAATCATTATATCGAAGGATGGACCCCACAGGAAAGTTGTGCCCACCTCAAACTTGTGCTGCCCTGATAGACCCAAGGGAGCCCTACAAACTGACATCAGGAACCTGGACTGCTGAGTTTTCTTTCCCAGGGAAAATGGAAAAAGGATGTGCCCGGGGGCCCCTGGCCCTGACTGCAAAAAATCCTTATATCGAAGGATGGACCCCACACCGAAGTTGTCCCCACCTCAAACTTGTGCTGCCCTGATAGACCCAAGGGAGCCCTACAAACTGACATCAGGAACCTGGACTGCTGAGTTTTCTTTCCCAGGGAAAATGGAAAAAGGATGTGCCCAGGGGCCCATGCCCCTGACTGCAAAAAATCCTTATATCGAAGGATGCACCCCACACCAAAGTTGTCCCCACCTCAAACTTGTGCTGCCCTGATAGACCCAAGGGAGCCCTACAAACTGACATCAGGAACCTGGACTGCTGAGTTTTCTTTCCTAGGGAAAATGGCCAAAGGATGTGCCCAGGGGCCCCTGGCACTGGGCAGGGACCTCACTGCAAAAAATCCTTATATCGAAGGATGGACCCCACACCGAAGTTGTCCCCACCTCAAACTTGTGCTGCCCTGATAGACCCAAGGGAGCCCTACAAACTGACATCAGGAACCTGGACTGCTGAGTTTTCTTTCCCAGGGAAAATGGAAAAAGGATGTGCCCAGGGGCCCCTGGCACTGGGCAGGAACCTCACTGCAAAAAATCCTTATATCGAAGGATGGACCCCACACCCAAGTTGTCCCCACCTTAAAACTGTGCTGCCCTGATAGACCCAAGGGAGCCCTACAAACTGACATCAGGAACTTGGACTGATGAGTTTCCTTTCACAGATAAAATGGCCAAAGGTTGTGCCCAGGGGCCCCTAGCCCTGACTGCAAAAAAAATCCTTAAATCGAAGGATGGACCCCAGACCGAAGTTGTCCCCACCTCAAACTTGTGCTGCCCTGATAGACCCAAGGGAGCCCTACAAACTGACATCAGGAACCTGGACTGCTGAGTTTTCTTTCCCAGGGAAAATGGAAAAAGGATGTGCCCAGGGGCCCCTGGCCCTGACTGCAAAGAATCCTTATATCGAAGGATGGACCCCACACCGAAGTTGTCCCCACCTCAAACTTGTGCTGCCCTGATAGACCCAAGGGAGCCCTACAAACTGACATCAGGAACCTGGACTGCTGACTTTTCTTTCCCAGGGAAAATGGAAAAAGGATGTGCCCAGGGAACCCTGGACCTGACTGCCAAAAATTCTTACATCGAAGGATGGACCCCACACCGAAGTTGTCCCCACCTCAAACTTTTGCTGCCCTGATAGACCCAAGGGAGCCCTACAAACTGACATCAGGAACCTGGACTGCTGAGTTCTCTTTCCCAGGGAAAATGGAAAAAGGATGTGCCCAGGGGCCCCTGGCCCTGACTGCAAAAAATCCTTATATCGAAGGATGGACCCCACACCGAAGTTGTCCCCACCTCAAACTTGTGCTGCCCTGATAGACCCAAGGGAGCCCTACAAACTGACATCAGGAACCTGGACTGCTGAGTTTTCTTTCCCAGGGAAAATGGAAAAAGGGTGTGCCCAGGGGCCCCTGGCCCTGACTGCAAAAAATCCTTATATCGAAGGATGGACCCCACACCGAAGATGTCCCCACCTCAAACTTGTGCTGCCCTGATAGACCCAAGGGAGCCCTACAAACTGACATCAGGAACCTGGACTGCTGAGTTTTCTTTCCCAGGGAAAATGGAAAAAGGATGTGCCCAGGGGCCCCTGGACATGGGCTGGGGGCACACTGCAAAGAATCCTTATATCGAAGGATGGAGCCCACACCGAAGTTGTCCCCACCTCAAACTTGTGCTGCCCTGATAGACCCAAGGGAGCCCTACAAACTGACATCAGGAACCTGGACTGCTGAGTTTTCTTTCCCAGGGAAAATGGAAAAAGGATGTGCCCAGGGGCCCCTGGCCCTGACTGCAAAGAATCCTTATAACGAAGGATGGACCCCACACCGAAGTTGTCCCCACCTCAAACTTGTGCTGCCCTGATAGACCCAAGGGAGCCCTACAAACTGACATCAGGAACCTGGACTGCTGAGTTTTCTTTCCCAGGGAAAATGGAAAAAGGGTGTGCCCAGGGGCCCCTGGCCCTGACTGCAAAAAATCCTTATATCGAAGGATGGACCCCACACCGAAGATGTCCCCACCTCAAACTTGTGCTGCCCTCATACACCCAAGGGAGCCCTACAAACTGACATCAGGAACCTGGACTGCTGAGTTTTCTTTCCCAGGGAAAATGGAAAAAGGATGTGCCCAGGGGCCCCTGGCCCTGACTGCAAAGAATCCTTATAACGAAGGATGGACCCCACACCGAAGTTGTCCCCACCTCAAACTTGTGCTGCCCTGATAGACCCAAGGGAGCCCTACAAACTGACATCAGGAACCTGGACTGCTGAGTTTTCTTTCCCAGGGAAAATGGAAAAAGGATGTGCCCAGGGGCCCCTGGACATGGGCTGGGGCCTCACTGCAAAGAATCCTTATATCGAAGGATGGACCCCACACCGAAGATGTCCCCACCTCAAACTTGTGCTGCCCTGATAGACCCAAGGGAGCCCTACAAACTGACATCAGGAACCTGGACTGCTGAGTTTTCTTTCCCAGGGAAAATGGAAAAAGGATGTGCCCAGGGGCCCCTGGCCCTGGGACCCTGGCCCTGACTGCAAAAAATCCTTATATCGAAGGATGGACCCCACACCGAAGTTGTCCCCACCTCAAACTTGTGCTGCCCTGATAGACCCAAGGGAGCCCTACAGACTGACATCAGGAACCTGGACTGCTGACTTTTCTTTCCCAGGGAAAATGGAAAAAGGATGTGCCCAGGGGCCTCTGGCCCTGGGCTGGGGCCTCACTGCAAAAAATCCTTATATCGAAGGATGGACCCCACACCGAAGTTGTCCCCACCTCAAACTTGTGCTGCCCTGATAGACCCAAGGGCGCCCTACAAACTGACATCAGGAACCTGGACTGCTGAGTTTTCTTTCCCAGGGAAAATGGCCAAAGGATGTGCCCAGAGGCCCCTGGCCCTGACTGCAAAGAATCCCTATATCGAAGGATGGACCCCACACCAAAGTTGTCCCCACCTCAAACTTGTCCTGCCCTGATAGACCCAAGGGAGACCTACAAACTGACATCAGGAACCTGGACTGCTGAGTTTTCTTTCCCAGGGAAAATGGAAAAAGGATGTGCCCAGGGGCCCCTGGCCCTGACTGCAAAGAATCCTTATAACGAAGGATGGACCCCACACCGAAGTTGTCCCCACCTCAAACTTGTGCTGCCCTGATAGACCCAAGGGAGCCCTACAAACTGACATCAGGAACCTGGACTGCTGAGTTTTCTTTCCCAGGGAAAATGGAAAAAGGATGTGCCCAGGGGCCCCTGGACATGGGCTGGGGCCTCACTGCAAAGAATCCTTATATTGAAGGATGGACCCCACACCGAAGTTGTCCCCACCTCAAACTTGTGCTGCCCTGATAGACCCAAGGGAGCCCTACAAACTGACATCAGGAACCTGGACTGCTGACTTTTCTTTCCCAGGGAAAATGGAAAAAGGTTGTGCCCAGGGGCCCCTGGCCCTGGGCTGGGGCCTCACTGCAAAGAATCCTTATATCGAAGGATGGACCCCACATCGAAGTTGTCCCC
Source organism: Lonchura striata (assembly GCF_050655825.1). Classification (NCBI taxonomy): domain Eukaryota; kingdom Metazoa; phylum Chordata; class Aves; order Passeriformes; family Estrildidae; genus Lonchura; species Lonchura striata. The sequence continues at coordinate 6,389,826 of NC_140718.1, read as the reverse complement.
ACCTCAAACTTGTGCTGCCCTGATAGACCCAAGGGAACCCTACAAACTGACATCAGGAACCTGGACTGCTGAGTTTTCTTTCCCAGGGAAAATGGAAAAAGGATGTGCCCAGGGGCCCCTGGCCCTGACTGCAAAGAATCCATATATCGAAGGATGGACCCCACACCGAAGTTGTCCCCACCTCAAACTTGTGCTGCCCTGATAGACCCAAGGGAGCCCTACAAACTGACATCAGGAACCTGGATTGCTGAGTTTTCTTTCCCAGGGAAAATGGAAAAAGGATGTGCCCAGGGGCCCCTGGACATGGGCTGGGGCCTCACTGCAAAGAATCCTTATATCGAAGGATGGACCCCACACCGAAGATGTCCCCACCTCAAACTTGTGCTGCCCTGATAGACCCATGGGAGCCCTACAAACTGACATCAGGAACCTGGACTGCTGAGTTTTCTTTCCCAGGGAAAATGGAAAAAGGGTGTGCCCAGGGGCCCCTGGCCCTGACTGCAAAAAATCCTTATATCGAAGGATGGACCCCACACCGAAGATGTCCCCACCTCAAACTTGTGCTGCCCTCATACACCCAAGGGAGCCCTACAAACTGACATCAGGAACCTGGACTGCTGAGTTTTCTTTCCCAGGGAAAATGGAAAAAGGATGTGCCCAGGGGCCCCTGGACATGGGCTGGGGGCACACTGCAAAGAATCCTTATATCGAAGGATGGACCCCACACCGAAGTTGTCCCCACCTCAAACTTGTGCTGCCCTGATAGACCCAAGGGAGCCCTACAAACTGACATCAGGAACCTGGACTGCTGAGTTTTCTTTCCCAGGGAAAATGGAAAAAGGATGTGCCCAGGGGCCCCTGGCCCTGACTGCAAAGAATCCTTATAACGAAGGATGGACCCCACACCGAAGTTGTCCCCACCTCAAACTTGTGCTGCCCTGATAGACCCAAGGGAGCCCTACAAACTGACATCAGGAACCTGGACTGCTGAGTTTTCTTTCCCAGGGAAAATGGAAAAAGGGTGTGCCCAGGGGCCCCTGGCCCTGACTGCAAAAAATCCTTATATCGAAGGATGGACCCCACACCGAAGATGTCCCCACCTCAAACTTGTGCTGCCCTCATACACCCAAGGGAGCCCTACAAACTGACATCAGGAACCTGGACTGCTGAGTTTTCTTTCCCAGGGAAAATGGAAAAAGGATGTGCCCAGGGGCCCCTGGCCCTGACTGCAAAGAATCCTTATAACGAAGGATGGACCCCACACCGAAGTTGTCCCCACCTCAAACTTGTGCTGCCCTGATAGACCCAAGGGAGCCCTACAAACTGACATCAGGAACCTGGATTGCTGAGTTTTCTTTCCCAGGGAAAATGGAAAAAGGATGTGCCCAGGGGCCCCTGGACATGGGCTGGGGCCTCACTGCAAAGAATCCTTATATCGAAGGATGGACCCCACACCGAAGATGTCCCCACCTCAAACTTGTGCTGCCCTGATAGACCCAAGGGAGCCCTACAAACTGACATCAGGAACCTGGACTGCTGAGTTTTCTTTCCCAGGGAAAATGGAAAAAGGATGTGCCCAGGGGCCCCTGGACATGGGCTGGGGGCACACTGCAAAGAATCCTTATATCGAAGGATGGACCCCACACCGAAGTTGTCCCCACCTCAAACTTGTGCTGCCCTGATAGACCCAAGGGAACCCTACAAACTGACATCAGGAACCTGGACTGCTGAGTTTTCTTTCCCAGGGAAAATGGAAAAAGGATGTGCCCAGGGGCCCCTGGCCCTGGGACCCTGGCCCTGACTGCAAAAAATCCTTATATCGAAGGATGGACCCCACACCGAAGTTGTCCCCACCTCAAACTTGTGCTGCCCTGATAGACCCAAGGGAGCCCTACAGACTGACATCAGGAACCTGGACTGCTGACTTTTCTTTCCCAGGGAAAATGGAAAAAGGATGTGCCCAGGGGCCCCTGGCCCTGGGCTGGGGCCTCACTGCAAAGAATCCTTATATCGAAGGATGGACCCCACACCGAAGTTGTCCCCACCTCAAACTTGTGCTGCCCTGATAGACCCAAGGGAGCCCTACAAACTGACATCAGGAACCTGGACTGCTGAGTTTTCTTTCCCAGGGAAAATGGCCAAAGGATGTGCCCAGAGGCCCCTGGCCATGACTGCAAAAAATCCTTATATCGAAGGATGGACCCCACACCGAAGTTGTCCCCACCTCAAACTTGTGCTGCCCTGATAGACCCAAGGGAGCCCTACAAACTGACATCAGGAACCTGGACTGCTGAGTTTTCTTTCCCAGGGAAAATGGAAAAAGGATGTGCCCAGGGGCCCATGCCCCTGACTGCAAAAAATCCTTATATCGAAGGATGCACCCCACACCAAAGTTGTCCCCACCTCAAACTTGTGCTGCCCTGATAGACCCAAGGGAGCCCTACAAACTGACATCAGGAACCTGGACTGCTGAGTTTTCTTTCCTAGGGAAAATGGCCAAAGGATGTGCCCAGGGGCCCCTGGCACTGGGCAGGGACCTCACTGCAAAAAATCCTTATATCGAAGGATGGACCCCACACCGAAGTTGTCCCCACCTCAAACTTGTGCTGCCCTGATAGACCCAAGGGAGCCCTACAAACTGACATCAGGAACCTGGACTGCTGAGTTTTCTTTCCCAGGGAAAATGGAAAAAGGATGTGCCCAGGGGCCCCTGGCCCTGACTGCAAAGAATCCTTATATCGAAGGATGGACCCCACACCGAAGTTGTCCCCACCTCAAACTTGTGCTGCCCTGATAGACCCAAGGGAGCCCTACAAACTGACATCAGGAACCTGGACTGCTGACTTTTCTTTCCCAGGGAAAATGGAAAAAGGATGTGCCCAGGGAACCCTGGACCTGACTGCCAAAAATTCTTACATCGAAGGATGGACCCCACACCGAAGTTGTCCCCACCTCAAACTTTTGCTGCCCTGATAGACCCAAGGGAGCCCTACAAACTGACATCAGGAACCTGGACTGCTGAGTTTTCTTTCCCAGGGAAAATGGAAAAAGGATGTGCCCAGGGGCCCCTGGCCCTGACTGCAAAGAATCCTTATAACGAAGGATGGACCTCACACCGAAGTTGTCCCCACCTCAAACTTGTGCTGCCCTTATAGACCCAAGGGAGCCCTACAAACTGACATCAGGAACCTGGACTGCTGAGTTTTCTTTCCCAGGGAAAATGGAAAAAGGATGTGCCCAGGGGCCCCTGGCCCTGACTGCAAAAAATCCTTATATCGAAGGATGGACCCCACACCGAAGTTGTCCCCACCTCAAACTTGTGCTGCCCTGATAGACCCAAGGGAGCCCTACAAACTGACATCAGGAACCTGGACTGCTGAGTTTTCTTTCCCAGGGAAAATGGAAAAAGGGTGTGCCCAGGGGCCCCTGGCCCTGACTGCAAAAAATCCTTATATCGAAGGATGGACCCCACACCGAAGATGTCCCCACCTCAAACTTGTGCTGCCCTGATAGACCCAAGGGAGCCCTACAAACTGACATCAGGAACCTGGACTGCTGAGTTTTCTTTCCCAGGGAAAATGGAAAAAGGATGTGCCCAGGGGCCCCTGGACATGGGCTGGGGGCACACTGCAAAGAATCCTTATATCGAAGGATGGACCCCACACCGAAGTTGTCCCCACCTCAAACTTGTGCTGCCCTGATAGACCCAAGGGAGCCCTACAAACTGACATCAGGAACCTGGACTGCTGAGTTTTCTTTCCCAGGGAAAATGGAAAAAGGATGTGCCCAGGGGCCCCTGGCCCTGACTGCAAAGAATCCTTATAACGAAGGATGGACCCCACACCGAAGTTGTCCCCACCTCAAACTTGTGCTGCCCTGATAGACCCAAGGGAGCCCTACAAACTGACATCAGGAACCTGGACTGCTGAGTTTTCTTTCCCAGGGAAAATGGAAAAAGGATGTGCCCAGGGGCCCCTGGCCCTGACTGCAAAAAATCCTTATATCGAAGGATGGACCCCACACCGAAGATGTCCCCACCTCAAACTTGTGCTGCCCTCATACACCCAAGGGAGCCCTACAAACTGACATCAGGAACCTGGACTGCTGAGTTTTCTTTCCCAGGGAAAATGGAAAAAGGATGTGCCCAGGGGCCCCTGGCCCTGACTGCAAAGAATCCTTATATTGAAGGATGGACCCCACACCGAAGTTGTCCCCACCTCAAACTTGTGCTGCCCTGATAGACCCAAGGGAGCCCTACAAACTGACATCAGGAACCTGGATTGCTGAGTTTTCTTTCCCAGGGAAAATGGAAAAAGGATGTGCCCAGGGGCCCCTGGACATGGGCTGGGGCCTCACTGCAAAGAATCCTTATATCGAAGGATGGACCCCACACCGAAGATGTCCCCACCTCAAACTTGTGCTGCCCTGATAGACCCAAGGGAGCCCTACAAACTGACATCAGGAACCTGGACTGCTGAGTTTTCTTTCCCAGGGAAAATGGAAAAAGGATGTGCCCAGGGGCCCCTGGCCCTGGGACCCTGGCCCTAACTGCAAAAAATCCTTATATCGAAGGATGGACCCCACACCGAAGTTGTCCCCACCTCAAACTTGTGCTGCCCTGATAGACCCAAGGGAGCCCTACAAACTGACATCAGGAACCTGGACTGCTGACTTTTCTTTCCCAGGGAAAATGGAAAAAGGATGTGCCCAGGGAACCCTGGACCTGACTGCCAAAAATTCTTACATCGAAGGATGGACCCCACACCGAAGTTGTCCCCACCTCAAACTTTTGCTGCCCTGATAGACCCAAGGGAGCCCTACAAACTGACATCAGGAACCTGGACTGCTGAGTTTTCTTTCCCAGGGAAAATGGAAAAAGGATGTGCCCAGGGGCCCCTGGCCCTGACTGCAAAGAATCCTTATAACGAAGGATGGACCTCACACCGAAGTTGTCCCCACCTCAAACTTGTGCTGCCCTTATAGACCCAAGGGAGCCCTACAAACTGACATCAGGAACCTGGACTGCTGAGTTTTCTTTCCCAGGGAAAATGGAAAAAGGATGTGCCCAGGGGCCCCTGGCCCTGACTGCAAAAAATCCTTATATCGAAGGATGGACCCCACACCAAAGTTGTCCCCACCTCAAACTTGTGCTGCCCTGATAGACCCAAGGGAGCCCTACAAACTGACATCAGGAACCTGGACTGCTGAGTTTTCTTTCCCAGGGAAAATGGAAAAAGGGTGTGCCCAGGGGCCCCTGGCCCTGACTGCAAAAAATCCTTATATCGAAGGATGGACCCCACACCGAAGATGTCCCCACCTCAAACTTGTGCTGCCCTGATAGACCCAAGGGAGCCCTACAAACTGACATCAGGAACCTGGACTGCTGAGTTTTCTTTCCCAGGGAAAATGGAAAAAGGATGTGCCCAGGGGCCCCTGGACATGGGCTGGGGGCACACTGCAAAGAATCCTTATATCGAAGGATGGACCCCACACCGAAGTTGTCCCCACCTCAAACTTGTGCTGCCCTGATAGACCCAAGGGAGCCCTACAAACTGACATCAGGAACCTGGACTGCTGAGTTTTCTTTCCCAGGGAAAATGGAAAAAGGATGTGCCCAGGGGCCCCTGGCCCTGACTGCAAAGAATCCTTATAACGAAGGATGGACCCCACACCGAAGTTGTCCCCACCTCAAACTTGTGCTGCCCTGATAGACCCAAGGGAGCCCTACAAACTGACATCAGGAACCTGGACTGCTGAGTTTTCTTTCCCAGGGAAAATGGAAAAAGGATGTGCCCAGGGGCCCCTGGCCCTGACTGCAAAAAATCCTTATATCGAAGGATGGACCCCACACCGAAGATGTCCCCACCTCAAACTTGTGCTGCCCTCATACACCCAAGGGAGCCCTACAAACTGACATCAGGAACCTGGACTGCTGAGTTTTCTTTCCCAGGGAAAATGGAAAAAGGATGTGCCCAGGGGCCCCTGGCCCTGACTGCAAAGAATCCTTATATTGAAGGATGGACCCCACACCGAAGTTGTCCCCACCTCAAACTTGTGCTGCCCTGATAGACCCAAGGGAGCCCTACAAACTGACATCAGGAACCTGGATTGCTGAGTTTTCTTTCCCAGGGAAAATGGAAAAAGGATGTGCCCAGGGGCCCCTGGACATGGGCTGGGGCCTCACTGCAAAGAATCCTTATATCGAAGGATGGACCCCACACCGAAGATGTCCCCACCTCAAACTTGTGCTGCCCTGATAGACCCAAGGGAGCCCTACAAACTGACATCAGGAACCTGGACTGCTGAGTTTTCTTTCCCAGGGAAAATGGAAAAAGGATGTGCCCAGGGGCCCCTGGCCCTGGGACCCTGGCCCTGACTGCAAAAAATCCTTATATCGAAGGATGGACCCCACACCGAAGTTGTCCCCACCTCAAACTTGTGCTGCCCTGATAGACCCAAGGGAGCCCTACAGACTGACATCAGGAACCTGGATTGCTGACTTTTCTTTCCCAGGGAAAATGGAAAAAGGATGTGCCCAGGGGCCCCTGGCCCTGGGCTGGGGCCTCACTGCAAAGAATCCTTATATCGAAGGATGGACCCCACATCGAAGTTGTCCCCACCTCAAACTTGTGCTGCCCTGATAGACCCAAGGGAGCCCTACAAACTGACATCAGGAACCTGGACTGCTGAGTTTTCTTTCCCAGGGAAAATGGAAAAAGGATGTGCCCAGGGGCCCCTGGCCCTGACTGCAAAAAATCCTTATATCGAAGGATGGACCCCACACCGAAGTTGTCCCCACCTCAAACTTGTGCTGCCCTGATAGACCCAAGGGCGCCCTACAAACTGACATCAGGAACCTGGACTGCTGAGTTTTCTTTCCCAGGGAAAATGGCCAAAGGGTGTGCCCAGAGGCCCCTGGCCCTGACTGCAAAGAATCCCTATATCGAAGGATGGACCCCACACCAAAGTTGTCCCCACCTCAAACTTGTCCTGCCCTGATAGACCCAAGGGAGACCTACAAACTGACATCAGGAACCTGGACTGCTGAGTTTTCTTTCCCAGGGAAAATGGAAAAAGGATGTGCCCAGGGGCCCCTGGCCCTGACTGCAAAGAATCCTTATAACGAAGGATGGACCCCACACCGAAGTTGTCCCCACCTCAAACTTGTGCTGCCCTGATAGACCCAAGGGAGCCCTACAAACTGACATCAGGAACCTGGACTGCTGAGTTTTCTTTCCCAGGGAAAATGGAAAAAGGATGTGCCCAGGGGCCCCTGGACATGGGCTGGGGCCTCACTGCAAAGAATCCTTATATTGAAGGATGGACCCCACACCGAAGTTGTCCCCACCTCAAACTTGTGCTGCCCTGATAGACCCAAGGGAGCCCTACAAACTGACATCAGGAACCTGGACTGCTGACTTTTCTTTCCCAGGGAAAATGGAAAAAGGATGTGCCCAGGGGCCCCTGGCCCTGGGCTGGGGCCTCACTGCAAAGAATCCTTATATCGAAGGATGGACCCCACACCGAAGTTGTCCCCACCTCAAACTTGTGCTGCCCTGATAGACCCAAGGGAACCCTACAAACTGACATCAGGAACCTGGACTGCTGAGTTTTCTTTCCCAGGGAAAATGGAAAAAGGATGTGCCCAGGGGCCCCTGGCCCTGACTGCAAAGAATCCTTATATCGAAGGATGGACCCCACACCGAAGTTGTCCCCACCTCAAACTTGTGCTGCCCTGATAGACCCAAGGGAGCCCTACAAACTGACATCAGGAACCTGGATTGCTGAGTTTTCTTTCCCAGGGAAAATGGAAAAAGGATGTGCCCAGGGGCCCCTGGACATGGGCTGGGGCCTCACTGCAAAGAATCCTTATATCGAAGGATGGACCCCACACCGAAGATGTCCCCACCTCAAACTTGTGCTGCCCTGATAGACCCATGGGAGCCCTACAAACTGACATCAGGAACCTGGACTGCTGAGTTTTCTTTCCCAGGGAAAATGGAAAAAGGATGTGCCCAGGGGCCCCTGGACATGGGCTGGGGGCACACTGCAAAGAATCCTTATATCGAAGGATGGACCCCACACCGAAGTTGTCCCCACCTCAAACTTGTGCTGCCCTGATAGACCCAAGGGAACCCTACAAACTGACATCAGGAACCTGGACTGCTGAGTTTTCTTTCCCAGGGAAAATGGAAAAAGGATGTGCCCAGGGGCCCCTGGCCCTGGGCTGGGGCCTCACTGCAAAGAATCCTTATATTGAAGGATGGACCCCACACCGAAGTTGTCCCCACCTCAAACTTGTGCTGCACTGATAGACTCAAGGGAGCCCTACAAACTGACATCAGGAACCTGGACTGCTGAGTTTTCTTTCCCAGGGAAAATGGAAAAAGGATGTGCCCAGGGGCCCCTGGCCCTGGGACCCTGGCCCTGACTGCAAAAAATCCTTATATCGAAGGATGGACCCCACACCGAAGTTGTCCCCACCTCAAACTTGTGCTGCCCTGATAGACCCAAGGGAACCCTACAAACTGACATCAGGAACCTGGACTGCTGACTTTTCTTTCCCAGGGAAAATGGAAAAAGGATGTGCCCAGGGGCCCCTGGCCCTGACTGCAAAGAATCCTTATAACGAAGGATGGACCCCACACCGAAGTTGTCCCCACCTCAAACTTGTGCTGCCCTGATAGACCCAAGGGAGCCCTACAAACTGACATCAGGATCCTGCATTGCTGAGTTTTCTTTCCCAGGGAAAATGGAAAAAGGATGTGCCCAGGGGCCCCTGGATATGGGCTGGGGCCTCACTGCAAAGAATCCTTATATCGAAGGATGGACCCCACACCGAAGTTGTCCCCACCTCAAACTTGTGCTGCCCTGATAGACCCAAGGGAGCCCTACAAACTGACATCAGGAACCTGGACTGCTGAGTTTTCTTTCCCAGGGAAAATGGAAAAAGGATGTGCCCAGGGGCCCCGGGCCCTGACTGCAAAGAATCCATATATCGAAGGATGGACCCCACACCGAAGTTGTCCCCACCTCAAACTTGTGCTGCCCTGATAGACCCAAGGGAGCCCTACAAACTGACATCAGGAACCTGGATTGCTGAGTTTTCTTTCCCAGGGAAAATGGAAAAAGGATGTGCCCAGGGGCCCCTGGACATGGGCTGGGGCCTCACTGCAAAGAATCCTTATATCGAAGGATGGACCCCACACCGAAGATGTCCCCACCTCAAACTTGTGCTGCCCTGATAGACCCATGGGAGCCCTACAAACTGACATCAGGAACCTGGACTGCTGAGTTTTCTTTCCCAGGGAAAATGGAAAAAGGGTGTGCCCAGGGGCCCCTGGCCCTGACTGCAAAAAATCCTTATATCGAAGGATGGACCCCACACCGAAGATGTCCCCACCTCAAACTTGTGCTGCCCTCATACACCCAAGGGAGCCCTACAAACTGACATCAGGAACCTGGACTGCTGAGTTTTCTTTCCCAGGGAAAATGGAAAAAGGATGTGCCCAGGGGCCCCTGGACATGGGCTGGGGGCACACTGCAAAGAATCCTTATATCGAAGGATGGACCCCACACCGAAGTTGTCCCCACCTCAAACTTGTGCTGCCCTGATAGACCCAAGGGAGCCCTACAAACTGACATCAGGAACCTGGACTGCTGAGTTTTCTTTCCCAGGGAAAATGGAAAAAGGATGTGCCCAGGGGCCCCTGGCCCTGACTGCAAAGAATCCTTATAACGAAGGATGGACCCCACACCGAAGTTGTCCCCACCTCAAACTTGTGCTGCCCTGATAGACCCAAGGGAGCCCTACAAACTGACATCAGGAACCTGGATTGCTGAGTTTTCTTTCCCAGGGAAAATGGAAAAAGGATGTGCCCAGGGGCCCCTGGACATGGGCTGGGGCCTCACTGCAAAGAATCCTTATATCGAAGGATGGACCCCACACCGAAGATGTCCCCACCTCAAACTTGTGCTGCCCTGATAGACCCAAGGGAGCCCTACAAACTGACATCAGGAACCTGGACTGCTGAGTTTTCTTTCCCAGGGAAAATGGAAAAAGGATGTGCCCAGGGGCCCCTGGACATGGGCTGGGGGCACACTGCAAAGAATCCTTATATCGAAGGATGGACCCCACACCGAAGTTGTCCCCACCTCAAACTTGTGCTGCCCTGATAGACCCAAGGGAACCCTACAAACTGACATCAGGAACCTGGACTGCTGAGTTTTCTTTCCCAGGGAAAATGGAAAAAGGATGTGCCCAGGGGCCCCTGGCCCTGGGCTGGGGCCTCACTGCAAAGAATCCTTATATTGAAGGATGGACCCCACACCGAAGTTGTCCCCACCTCAAACTTGTGCTGCCCTGATAGACCCAAGGGAGCCCTACAAACTGACATCAGGAACCTGGACTGCTGAGTTTTCTTTCCCAGGGAAAATGGAAAAAGGATGTGCCCAGGGGCCCCTGGCCCTGGGACCCTGGCCCTGACTGCAAAAAATCCTTATATCGAAGGATGGACCCCACACCGAAGTTGTCCCCACCTCAAACTTGTGCTGCCCTGATAGACCCAAGGGAGCCCTACAGACTGACATCAGGAACCTGGACTGCTGACTTTTCTTTCCCAGGGAAAATGGAAAAAGGATGTGCCCAGGGGCCCCTGGCCCTGGGCTGGGGCCTCACTGCAAAGAATCCTTATATCGAAGGATGGACCCCACATCGAAGTTGTCCCCACCTCAAAATTGTGCTTGCCTGATAGACCCAAGGGAGCCCTACAAACTGACATCAGGAACCTGGACTGCTGAGTTTTCTTTCCCAGGGAAAATGGAAAAAGGATGTGCCCAGGGGCCCCTGGCCCTGACTGCAAAAAATCCTTATATCGAAGGATGGACCCCACACCGAAGTTGTCCCCACCTCAAACTTGTGCTGCCCTGATAGACCCAAGGGCGCCCTACAAACTGACATCAGGAACCTGGACTGCTGAGTTTTCTTTCCCAGGGAAAATGGCCAAAGGATGTGCCCAGAGGCCCCTGGCCATGACTGCAAAAAATCCTTATATCGAAGGATGGACCCCACACCGAAGTTGTCCCCACCTCAAACTTGTGCTGCCCTGATAGACCCAAGGGAGCCCTACAAACTGACATCAGGAACCTGGACTGCTGAGTTTTCTTTCCCAGGGAAAATGGAAAAAGGATGTGCCCAGGGGCCCATGCCCCTGACTGCAAAAAATCCTTATATCGAAGGATGCACCCCACACCAAAGTTGTCCCCACCTCAAACTTGTGCTGCCCTGATAGACCCAAGGGAGCCCTACAAACTGACATCAGGAACCTGGACTGCTGAGTTTTCTTTCCTAGGGAAAATGGCCAAAGGATGTGCCCAGGGGCCCCTGGCACTGGGCAGGGACCTCACTGCAAAAAATCCTTATATCGAAGGATGGACCCCACACCGAAGTTGTCCCCACCTCAAACTTGTGCTGCCCTGATAGACCCAAGGGAGCCCTACAAACTGACATCAGGAACCTGGACTGCTGAGTTTTCTTTCCCAGGGAAAATGGAAAAAGGATGTGCCCAGGGGCCCCTGGCACTGGGCAGGAACCTCACTGCAAAAAATCCTTATATCGAAGGATGGACCCCACACCCAAGTTGTCCCCACCTTAAAACTGTGCTGCCCTGATAGACCCAAGGGAGCCCTACAAACTGACATCAGGAACTTGGACTGATGAGTTTCCTTTCACAGATAAAATGGCCAAAGGTTGTGCCCAGGGGCCCCTAGCCCTGACTGCAAAAAAAATCCTTAAATCGAAGGATGGACCCCAGACCGAAGTTGTCCCCACCTCAAACTTGTGCTGCCCTGATAGACCCAAGGGAGCCCTACAAACTGACATCAGGAACCTGGACTGCTGAGTTTTCTTTCCCAGGGAAAATGGAAAAAGGATGTGCCCAGGGGCCCCTGGCCCTGACTGCAAAGAATCCTTATATCGAAGGATGGACCCCACACCGAAGTTGTCCCCACCTCAAACTTGTGCTGCCCTGATAGACCCAAGGGAGCCCTACAAACTGACATCAGGAACCTGGACTGCTGACTTTTCTTTCCCAGGGAAAATGGAAAAAGGATGTGCCCAGGGAACCCTGGACCTGACTGCCAAAAATTCTTACATCGAAGGATGGACCCCACACCGAAGTTGTCCCCACCTCAAACTTTTGCTGCCCTGATAGACCCAAGGGAGCCCTACAAACTGACATCAGGAACCTGGACTGCTGAGTTTTCTTTCCCAGGGAAAATGGAAAAAGGATGTGCCCAGGGGCCCCTGGCCCTGACTGCAAAGAATCCTTATAACGAAGGATGGACCTCACACCGAAGTTGTCCCCACCTCAAACTTGTGCTGCCCTTATAGACCCAAGGGAGCCCTACAAACTGACATCAGGAACCTGGACTGCTGAGTTTTCTTTCCCAGGGAAAATGGAAAAAGGATGTGCCCAGGGGCCCCTGGCCCTGACTGCAAAAAATCCTTATATCGAAGGATGGACCCCACACCGAAGTTGTCCCCACCTCAAACTTGTGCTGCCCTGATAGACCCAAGGGAGCCCTACAAACTGACATCAGGAACCTGGACTGCTGAGTTTTCTTTCCCAGGGAAAATGGAAAAAGGGTGTGCCCAGGGGCCCCTGGCCCTGACTGCAAAAAATCCTTATATCGAAGGATGGACCCCACACCGAAGATGTCCCCACCTCAAACTTGTGCTGCCCTGATAGACCCAAGGGAGCCCTACAAACTGACATCAGGAACCTGGACTGCTGAGTTTTCTTTCCCAGGGAAAATGGAAAAAGGATGTGCCCAGGGGCCCCTGGACATGGGCTGGGGGCACACTGCAAAGAATCCTTATATCGAAGGATGGACCCCACACCGAAGTTGTCCCCACCTCAAACTTGTGCTGCCCTGATAGACCCAAGGGAGCCCTACAAACTGACATCAGGAACCTGGACTGCTGAGTTTTCTTTCCCAGGGAAAATGGAAAAAGGATGTGCCCAGGGGCCCCTGGCCCTGACTGCAAAGAATCCTTATAACGAAGGATGGACCCCACACCGAAGTTGTCCCCACCTCAAACTTGTGCTGCCCTGATAGACCCAAGGGAGCCCTACAAACTGACATCAGGAACCTGGACTGCTGAGTTTTCTTTCCCAGGGAAAATGGAAAAAGGATGTGCCCAGGGGCCCCTGGCCCTGACTGCAAAAAATCCTTATATCGAAGGATGGACCCCACACCGAAGATGTCCCCACCTCAAACTTGTGCTGCCCTCATACACCCAAGGGAGCCCTACAAACTGACATCAGGAACCTGGACTGCTGAGTTTTCTTTCCCAGGGAAAATGGAAAAAGGATGTGCCCAGGGGCCCCTGGCCCTGACTGCAAAGAATCCTTATATTGAAGGATGGACCCCACACCGAAGTTGTCCCCACCTCAAACTTGTGCTGCCCTGATAGACCCAAGGGAGCCCTACAAACTGACATCAGGAACCTGGATTGCTGAGTTTTCTTTCCCAGGGAAAATGGAAAAAGGATGTGCCCAGGGGCCCCTGGACATGGGCTGGGGCCTCACTGCAAAGAATCCTTATATCGAAGGATGGACCCCACACCGAAGATGTCCCCACCTCAAACTTGTGCTGCCCTGATAGACCCAAGGGAGCCCTACAAACTGACATCAGGAACCTGGACTGCTGAGTTTTCTTTCCCAGGGAAAATGGAAAAAGGATGTGCCCAGGGGCCCCTGGCCCTGGGACCCTGGCCCTGACTGCAAAAAATCCTTATATCGAAGGATGGACCCCACACCGAAGTTGTCCCCACCTCAAACTTGTGCTGCCCTGATAGACCCAAGGGAGCCCTACAGACTGACATCAGGAACCTGGACTGCTGACTTTTCTTTCCCAGGGAAAATGGAAAAAGGATGTGCCCAGGGGCCCCTGGCCCTGGGCTGGGGCCTCACTGCAAAGAATCCTTATATCGAAGGATGGACCCCACACCGAAGTTGTCCCCACCTCAAACTTGTGCTGCCCTGATAGACCCAAGGGAGCCCTACAAACTGACATCAGGAACCTGGACTGCTGAGTTTTCTTTCCCAGGGAAAATGGAAAAAGGATGTGCCCAGGGGCCCCTGGCCCTGACTGCAAAAAATCCTTATATCGAAGGATGGACCCCACACCGAAGTTGTCCCCACCTCAAACTTGTGCTGCCCTGATAGACCCAAGGGCGCCCTACAAACTGACATCAGGAACCTGGACTGCTGAGTTTTCTTTCCCAGGGAAAATGGCCAAAGGATGTGCCCAGAGGCCCCTGGCCCTGACTGCAAAGAATCCCTATATCGAAGGATGGACCCCACACCAAAGTTGTCCCCACCTCAAACTTGTGCTGCCCTGATAGACCCAAGGGAGCCCTACAAACTGACATCAGGAACCTGGACTGCTGAGTTTTCTTTCCCAGGGAAAATGGAAAAAGGATGTGCCCAGGGGCCCCTGGCCCTGACTGCAAAGAATCCTTATAACGAAGGATGGACCCCACACCGAAGTTGTCCCCACCTCAAACTTGTGCTGCCCTGATAGACCCAAGGGAGCCCTACAAACTGACATCAGGAACCTGGACTGCTGAGTTTTCTTTCCCAGGGAAAATGGAAAAAGGGTGTGCCCAGGGGCCCCTGGCCCTGACTGCAAAAAATCCTTATATCGAAGGATGGACCCCACACCGAAGATGTCCCCACCTCAAACTTGTGCTGCCCTCATACACCCAAGGGAGCCCTACAAACTGACATCAGGAACCTGGACTGCTGAGTTTTCTTTCCCAGGGAAAATGGAAAAAGGATGTGCCCAGGGGCCCCTGGCCCTGACTGCAAAGAATCCTTATAACGAAGGATGGACCCCACACCGAAGTTGTCCCCACCTCAAACTTGTGCTGCCCTGATAGACCCAAGGGAGCCCTACAAACTGACATCAGGAACCTGGATTGCTGAGTTTTCTTTCCCAGGGAAAATGGAAAAAGGATGTGCCCAGGGGCCCCTGGACATGGGCTGGGGCCTCACTGCAAAGAATCCTTATATCGAAGGATGGACCCCACACCGAAGATGTCCCCACCTCAAACTTGTGCTGCCCTGATAGACCCAAGGGAGCCCTACAAACTGACATCAGGAACCTGGACTGCTGAGTTTTCTTTCCCAGGGAAAATGGAAAAATGATGTGCCCAGGGGCCCCTGACCCTGACTGCAAAAAATCCTTATATCGATGGATGGACCCCACACCGAAGTTGTCCCCACCTCAAACTTGTGCTGCCCTGATAGACCCAAGGGAGCCCTACAAACTGACATCAGCAACCTGGACTGCTGAGTTTTCTTTCCCAGGGAAAATGGAAAAAGGATGTGCCCAGGGGCCCCTGGCCCTGACTGCAAAAAATCCTTATATCGAAGGATGGACCCCACACCGAAGTTGTCCCCACCTCAAACTTGTGCTGCCCTGATAGACCCAAGGGCGCCCTACAAACTGACATCAGGAACCTGGACTGCTGAGTTTTCTTTCCCAGGGAAAATGGCCAAAGGGTGTGCCCAGAGGCCCCTGGCCCTGACTGCAAAGAATCCCTATATCGAAGGATGGACCCCACACCAAAGTTGTCCCCACCTCAAACTTGTCCTGCCCTGATAGACCCAAGGGAGACCTACAAACTGACATCAGGAACCTGGACTGCTGAGTTTTCTTTCCCAGGGAAAATGGAAAAAGGATGTGCCCAGGGGCCCCTGGCCCTGACTGCAAAGAATCCTTATAACGAAGGATGGACCCCACACCGAAGTTGTCCCCACCTCAAACTTGTGCTGCCCTGATAGACCCAAGGGAGCCCTACAAACTGACATCAGGAACCTGGACTGCTGAGTTTTCTTTCCCAGGGAAAATGGAAAAAGGATGTGCCCAGGGGCCCCTGGACATGGGCTGGGGCCTCACTGCAAAGAATCCTTATATTGAAGGATGGACCCCACACCGAAGTTGTCCCCACCTCAAACTTGTGCTGCCCTGATAGACCCAAGGGAGCCCTACAAACTGACATCAGGAACCTGGACTGCTGACTTTTCTTTCCCAGGGAAAATGGAAAAAGGATGTGCCCAGGGGCCCCTGGCCCTGGGCTGGGGCCTCACTGCAAAGAATCCTTATATCGAAGGATGGACCCCACACCGAAGTTGTCCCCACCTCAAACTTGTGCTGCCCTGATAGACCCAAGGGAACCCTACAAACTGACATCAGGAACCTGGACTGCTGAGTTTTCTTTCCCAGGGAAAATGGAAAAAGGATGTGCCCAGGGGCCCCTGGCCCTGACTGCAAAAAATCCTTATATCGAAGGATGGACCCCACACCGAAGTTGTCCCCACCTCAAACTTGTGCTGCCCTGATAGACCCAAGGGAGCCCTACAAACTGACATCAGGAACCTGGACTGCTGAGTTTTCTTTCCCAGGGAAAATGGCCAAAGGATGTGCCCAGAGGCCCCTGGCCCTGACTGCAAAGAATCCCTATATCGAAGGATGGACCCCACACCAAAGTTGTCCCCACCTCAAACTTGTGCTGCCCTGATAGACCCAAGGGAGCCCTACAAACTGACATCAGGAACCTGGACTGCTGAGTTTTCTTTCCCAGGGAAAATGGAAAAAGGATGTGCCCAGGGGCCCCTGGCCCTGACTGCAAAGAATCCTTATAACGAAGGATGGACCCCACACCGAAGTTGTCCCCACCTCAAACTTGTGCTGCCCTGATAGACCCATGGGAGCCCTACAAACTGACATCAGGAACCTGGACTGCTGAGTTTTCTTTCCCAGGGAAAATGGAAAAAGGATGTGCCCAGGGGCCCCTGGACATGGGCTGGGGGCACACTGCAAAGAATCCTTATATCGAAGGATGGACCCCACACCGAAGTTGTCCCCACCTCAAACTTGTGCTGCCCTGATAGACCCAAGGGAACCCTACAAACTGACATCAGGAACCTGGACTGCTGAGTTTTCTTTCCCAGGGAAAATGGAAAAAGGATGTGCCCAGGGGCCCCTGGCCCTGGGCTGGGGCCTCACTGCAAAGAATCCTTATATTGAAGGATGGACCCCACACCGAAGTTGTCCCCACCTCAAACTTGTGCTGCACTGATAGACTCAAGGGAGCCCTACAAACTGACATCAGGAACCTGGACTGCTGAGTTTTCTTTCCCAGGGAAAATGGAAAAAGGATGTGCCCAGGGGCCCCTGGCCCTGGGACCCTGGCCCTGACTGCAAAAAATCCTTATATCGAAGGATGGACCCCACACCGAAGTTGTCCCCACCTCAAACTTGTGCTGCCCTGATAGACCCAAGGGAACCCTACAAACTGACATCAGGAACCTGGACTGCTGACTTTTCTTTCCCAGGGAAAATGGAAAAAGGATGTGCCCAGGGGCCCCTGGCCCTGACTGCAAAGAATCCTTATAACGAAGGATGGACCCCACACCGAAGTTGTCCCCACCTCAAACTTGTGCTGCCCTGATAGACCCAAGGGAGCCCTACAAACTGACATCAGGATCCTGGATTGCTGAGTTTTCTTTCCCAGGGAAAATGGAAAAAGGATGTGCCCAGGGGCCCCTGGACATGGGCTGGGGCCTCACTGCAAAGAATCCTTATATCGAAGGATGGACCCCACACCGAAGTTGTCCCCACCTCAAACTTGTGCTGCCCTGATAGACCCAAGGGAGCCCTACAAACTGACATCAGGAACCTGGACTGCTGAGTTTTCTTTCCCAGGGAAAATGGAAAAAGGATGTGCCCAGGGGCCCCGGGCCCTGACTGCAAAAAATACTTTTACCGAAGGATGGACCCCACACCAAAGTTGTCCCCACCTCAAACTTGTGCTGCCCTGATAGACCCAAGGGAGCCCTACAAACTGACATCAGGAACCTGGACTGCTGAGTTTTCTTTCCCAGGGAAAATGGAAAAAGGATGTGCCCAGGGGCCCCTGGCCCTGACTGCAAAAAATCCTTATATCGAAGGATGGACCCCACACCGAAGATGTCCCCACCTCAAACTTGTGCTGCCCTCATACACCCAAGGGAGCCCTAAAAACTGACATCAGGAACCTGGACTGCTGAGTTTTCTTTCCCAGGGAAAATGGAAAAAGGATGTGCCCAGGGGCCCCTGGCCCTGGGCTGGGGCCTCACTGCAAAGAATCCTTATATCGAAGGATGGACCCCACACCGAAGTTGTCCCCACCTCAAACTTGTGCTGCCCTGATAGACCCAAGGGAGCCCTACAAACTGACATCAGGAACCTGGACTGCTGAGTTTTCTTTCCCAGGGAAAATGGAAAAAGGATGTGCCCAGGGGCCCCTGGCCCTGACTGCAAAGAATCCTTATAACGAAGGATGGACCTCACACCGAAGTTGTCCCCACCTTAAACTTGCGCTGCCCTGATAGACCCAAGGGAGCCCTACAAACTGACATCAGGAACCTGGACTGCTGAGTTTTCTTTCCCAGGGAAAATGGAAAAAGGATGTGCCCAGGGGCCCCTGGCCCTGACTGCAAAGAATCCTTATAACGAAGGATGGACCTCACACCGAAGTTGTCCCCACCTTAAACTTGTGCTGCCCTGATAGACCCAAGGGAGCCCTACAAACTGACATCAGGAACCTGGACTGCTGAGTTTTCTTTCCCAGGGAAAATGGAAAAAGGATGTGCCCAGGGGCCCCTGGCCCTGACTGCAAAGAATCCTTATATCGAAGGATGGACCCCACACCGAAGTTGTCCCCACCTCAAACTTGTGCTGCCCTGATAGACCCAAGGGAGCCCTACAAACTGACATCAGGAACCTGGACTGCTGAGTTTTCTTTCCCAGGGAAAATGGAAAAAGGATGTGCCCAGGGGCCCCTGGCCCTGGGACCCTGGCCCTGACTGCAAAGAATCCTTATATCGAAGGATGGACCCCACACCGAAGTTGTCCCCACCTCAAACTTGTGCTGCCCTGATAGACCCAAGGGAGCCCTACAAACTGACATCAGGAACCTGGACTGCTGAGTTTTCTTTCCCAGGGAAAATGGAAAAAGGATGTGCCCAGGGGCCCATGCCCCTGACTGCAAAAAATCCTTATATCGAAGGATGCACCCCACACCAAAGTTGTCCCCACCTCAAACTTGTGCTGCCCTGATAGACCCAAGGGAGCCCTACAAACTGACATCAGGAACCTGGACTGCTGAGTTTTCTTTCCTAGGGAAAATGGCCAAAGGATGTGCCCAGGGGCCCCTGGCACTGGGCAGGGACCTCACTGCAAAAAATCCTTATATCGAAGGATGGACCCCACACCGAAGTTGTCCCCACCTCAAACTTGTGCTGCCCTGATAGACCCAAGGGAGCCCTACAAACTGACATCAGGAACCTGGACTGCTGAGTTTTCTTTCCCAGGGAAAATGGAAAAAGGATGTGCCCAGGGGCCCCTGGCACTGGGCAGGAACCTCACTGCAAAAAATCCTTATATCGAAGGATGGACCCCACACCCAAGTTGTCCCCACCTTAAAACTGTGCTGCCCTGATAGACCCAAGGGAGCCCTACAAACTGACATCAGGAACTTGGACTGATGAGTTTCCTTTCACAGATAAAATGGCCAAAGGTTGTGCCCAGGGGCCCCTAGCCCTGACTGCAAAAAAAATCCTTAAATCGAAGGATGGACCCCAGACCGAAGTTGTCCCCACCTCAAACTTGTGCTGCCCTGATAGACCCAAGGGAGCCCTACAAACTGACATCAGGAACCTGGACTGCTGAGTTTTCTTTCCCAGGGAAAATGGAAAAAGGATGTGCCCAGGGGCCCCTGGCCCTGACTGCAAAGAATCCTTATATCGAAGGATGGACCCCACACCGAAGTTGTCCCCACCTCAAACTTGTGCTGCCCTGATAGACCCAAGGGAGCCCTACAAACTGACATCAGGAACCTGGACTGCTGACTTTTCTTTCCCAGGGAAAATGGAAAAAGGATGTGCCCAGGGAACCCTGGACCTGACTGCCAAAAATTCTTACATCGAAGGATGGACCCCACACCGAAGTTGTCCCCACCTCAAACTTTTGCTGCCCTGATAGACCCAAGGGAGCCCTACAAACTGACATCAGGAACCTGGACTGCTGAGTTTTCTTTCCCAGGGAAAATGGAAAAAGGATGTGCCCAGGGGCCCCTGGCCCTGACTGCAAAGAATCCTTATAACGAAGGATGGACCTCACACCGAAGTTGTCCCCACCTCAAACTTGTGCTGCCCTTATAGACCCAAGGGAGCCCTACAAACTGACATCAGGAACCTGGACTGCTGAGTTTTCTTTCCCAGGGAAAATGGAAAAAGGATGTGCCCAGGGGCCCCTGGCCCTGACTGCAAAAAATCCTTATATCGAAGGATGGACCCCACACCGAAGTTGTCCCCACCTCAAACTTGTGCTGCCCTGATAGACCCAAGGGAGCCCTACAAACTGACATCAGGAACCTGGACTGCTGAGTTTTCTTTCCCAGGGAAAATGGAAAAAGGGTGTGCCCAGGGGCCCCTGGCCCTGACTGCAAAAAATCCTTATATCGAAGGATGGACCCCACACCGAAGATGTCCCCACCTCAAACTTGTGCTGCCCTGATAGACCCAAGGGAGCCCTACAAACTGACATCAGGAACCTGGACTGCTGAGTTTTCTTTCCCAGGGAAAATGGAAAAAGGATGTGCCCAGGGGCCCCTGGACATGGGCTGGGGGCACACTGCAAAGAATCCTTATATCGAAGGATGGACCCCACACCGAAGTTGTCCCCACCTCAAACTTGTGCTGCCCTGATAGACCCAAGGGAGCCCTACAAACTGACATCAGGAACCTGGACTGCTGAGTTTTCTTTCCCAGGGAAAATGGAAAAAGGATGTGCCCAGGGGCCCCTGGCCCTGACTGCAAAGAATCCTTATAACGAAGGATGGACCCCACACCGAAGTTGTCCCCACCTCAAACTTGTGCTGCCCTGATAGACCCAAGGGAGCCCTACAAACTGACATCAGGAACCTGGACTGCTGAGTTTTCTTTCCCAGGGAAAATGGAAAAAGGATGTGCCCAGGGGCCCCTGGCCCTGACTGCAAAAAATCCTTATATCGAAGGATGGACCCCACACCGAAGATGTCCCCACCTCAAACTTGTGCTGCCCTCATACACCCAAGGGAGCCCTACAAACTGACATCAGGAACCTGGACTGCTGAGTTTTCTTTCCCAGGGAAAATGGAAAAAGGATGTGCCCAGGGGCCCCTGGCCCTGACTGCAAAGAATCCTTATATTGAAGGATGGACCCCACACCGAAGTTGTCCCCACCTCAAACTTGTGCTGCCCTGATAGACCCAAGGGAGCCCTACAAACTGACATCAGGAACCTGGATTGCTGAGTTTTCTTTCCCAGGGAAAATGGAAAAAGGATGTGCCCAGGGGCCCCTGGACATGGGCTGGGGCCTCACTGCAAAGAATCCTTATATCGAAGGATGGACCCCACACCGAAGATGTCCCCACCTCAAACTTGTGCTGCCCTGATAGACCCAAGGGAGCCCTACAAACTGACATCAGGAACCTGGACTGCTGAGTTTTCTTTCCCAGGGAAAATGGAAAAAGGATGTGCCCAGGGGCCCCTGGCCCTGGGACCCTGGCCCTGACTGCAAAAAATCCTTATATCGAAGGATGGACCCCACACCGAAGTTGTCCCCACCTCAAACTTGTGCTGCCCTGATAGACCCAAGGGAGCCCTACAGACTGACATCAGGAACCTGGACTGCTGACTTTTCTTTCCCAGGGAAAATGGAAAAAGGATGTGCCCAGGGGCCCCTGGCCCTGGGCTGGGGCCTCACTGCAAAGAATCCTTATATCGAAGGATGGACCCCACACCGAAGTTGTCCCCACCTCAAACTTGTGCTGCCCTGATAGACCCAAGGGAGCCCTACAAACTGACATCAGGAACCTGGACTGCTGAGTTTTCTTTCCCAGGGAAAATGGAAAAAGGATGTGCCCAGGGGCCCCTGGCCCTGACTGCAAAAAATCCTTATATCGAAGGATGGACCCCACACCGAAGTTGTCCCCACCTCAAACTTGTGCTGCCCTGATAGACCCAAGGGCGCCCTACAAACTGACATCAGGAACCTGGACTGCTGAGTTTTCTTTCCCAGGGAAAATGGCCAAAGGATGTGCCCAGAGGCCCCTGGCCCTGACTGCAAAGAATCCCTATATCGAAGGATGGACCCCACACCAAAGTTGTCCCCACCTCAAACTTGTGCTGCCCTGATAGACCCAAGGGAGCCCTACAAACTGACATCAGGAACCTGGACTGCTGAGTTTTCTTTCCCAGGGAAAATGGAAAAAGGATGTGCCCAGGGGCCCCTGGCCCTGACTGCAAAGAATCCTTATAACGAAGGATGGACCCCACACCGAAGTTGTCCCCACCTCAAACTTGTGCTGCCCTGATAGACCCAAGGGAGCCCTACAAACTGACATCAGGAACCTGGACTGCTGAGTTTTCTTTCCCAGGGAAAATGGAAAAAGGGTGTGCCCAGGGGCCCCTGGCCCTGACTGCAAAAAATCCTTATATCGAAGGATGGACCCCACACCGAAGATGTCCCCACCTCAAACTTGTGCTGCCCTCATACACCCAAGGGAGCCCTACAAACTGACATCAGGAACCTGGACTGCTGAGTTTTCTTTCCCAGGGAAAATGGAAAAAGGATGTGCCCAGGGGCCCCTGGCCCTGACTGCAAAGAATCCTTATAACGAAGGATGGACCCCACACCGAAGTTGTCCCCACCTCAAACTTGTGCTGCCCTGATAGACCCAAGGGAGCCCTACAAACTGACATCAGGAACCTGGATTGCTGAGTTTTCTTTCCCAGGGAAAATGGAAAAAGGATGTGCCCAGGGGCCCCTGGACATGGGCTGGGGCCTCACTGCAAAGAATCCTTATATCGAAGGATGGACCCCACACCGAAGATGTCCCCACCTCAAACTTGTGCTGCCCTGATAGACCCAAGGGAGCCCTACAAACTGACATCAGGAACCTGGACTGCTGAGTTTTCTTTCCCAGGGAAAATGGAAAAATGATGTGCCCAGGGGCCCCTGGCCCTGACTGCAAAAAATCCTTATATCGATGGATGGACCCCACACCGAAGTTGTCCCCACCTCAAACTTGTGCTGCCCTGATAGACCCAAGGGAGCCCTACAAACTGACATCAGCAACCTGGACTGCTGAGTTTTCTTTCCCAGGGAAAATGGAAAAAGGATGTGCCCAGGGGCCCCTGGCCCTGACTGCAAAAAATCCTTATATCGAAGGATGGACCCCACACCGAAGTTGTCCCCACCTCAAACTTGTGCTGCCCTGATAGACCCAAGGGCGCCCTACAAACTGACATCAGGAACCTGGACTGCTGAGTTTTCTTTCCCAGGGAAAATGGCCAAAGGGTGTGCCCAGAGGCCCCTGGCCCTGACTGCAAAGAATCCCTATATCGAAGGATGGACCCCACACCAAAGTTGTCCCCACCTCAAACTTGTCCTGCCCTGATAGACCCAAGGGAGACCTACAAACTGACATCAGGAACCTGGACTGCTGAGTTTTCTTTCCCAGGGAAAATGGAAAAAGGATGTGCCCAGGGGCCCCTGGCCCTGACTGCAAAGAATCCTTATAACGAAGGATGGACCCCACACCGAAGTTGTCCCCACCTCAAACTTGTGCTGCCCTGATAGACCCAAGGGAGCCCTACAAACTGACATCAGGAACCTGGACTGCTGAGTTTTCTTTCCCAGGGAAAATGGAAAAAGGATGTGCCCAGGGGCCCCTGGACATGGGCTGGGGCCTCACTGCAAAGAATCCTTATATTGAAGGATGGACCCCACACCGAAGTTGTCCCCACCTCAAACTTGTGCTGCCCTGATAGACCCAAGGGAGCCCTACAAACTGACATCAGGAACCTGGACTGCTGACTTTTCTTTCCCAGGGAAAATGGAAAAAGGATGTGCCCAGGGGCCCCTGGCCCTGGGCTGGGGCCTCACTGCAAAGAATCCTTATATCGAAGGATGGACCCCACACCGAAGTTGTCCCCACCTCAAACTTGTGCTGCCCTGATAGACCCAAGGGAACCCTACAAACTGACATCAGGAACCTGGACTGCTGAGTTTTCTTTCCCAGGGAAAATGGAAAAAGGATGTGCCCAGGGGCCCCTGGCCCTGACTGCAAAAAATCCTTATATCGAAGGATGGACCCCACACCGAAGTTGTCCCCACCTCAAACTTGTGCTGCCCTGATAGACCCAAGGGAGCCCTACAAACTGACATCAGGAACCTGGACTGCTGAGTTTTCTTTCCCAGGGAAAATGGCCAAAGGATGTGCCCAGAGGCCCCTGGCCCTGACTGCAAAGAATCCCTATATCGAAGGATGGACCCCACACCAAAGTTGTCCCCACCTCAAACTTGTGCTGCCCTGATAGACCCAAGGGAGCCCTACAAACTGACATCAGGAACCTGGACTGCTGAGTTTTCTTTCCCAGGGAAAATGGAAAAAGGATGTGCCCAGGGGCCCCTGGCCCTGACTGCAAAGAATCCTTATAACGAAGGATGGACCCCACACCGAAGTTGTCCCCACCTCAAACTTGTGCTGCCCTGATAGACCCATGGGAGCCCTACAAACTGACATCAGGAACCTGGACTGCTGAGTTTTCTTTCCCAGGGAAAATGGAAAAAGGATGTGCCCAGGGGCCCCTGGACATGGGCTGGGGGCACACTGCAAAGAATCCTTATATCGAAGGATGGACCCCACACCGAAGTTGTCCCCACCTCAAACTTGTGCTGCCCTGATAGACCCAAGGGAACCCTACAAACTGACATCAGGAACCTGGACTGCTGAGTTTTCTTTCCCAGGGAAAATGGAAAAAGGATGTGCCCAGGGGCCCCTGGCCCTGGGCTGGGGCCTCACTGCAAAGAATCCTTATATTGAAGGATGGACCCCACACCGAAGTTGTCCCCACCTCAAACTTGTGCTGCACTGATAGACTCAAGGGAGCCCTACAAACTGACATCAGGAACCTGGACTGCTGAGTTTTCTTTCCCAGGGAAAATGGAAAAAGGATGTGCCCAGGGGCCCCTGGCCCTGGGACCCTGGCCCTGACTGCAAAAAATCCTTATATCGAAGGATGGACCCCACACCGAAGTTGTCCCCACCTCAAACTTGTGCTGCCCTGATAGACCCAAGGGAACCCTACAAACTGACATCAGGAACCTGGACTGCTGACTTTTCTTTCCCAGGGAAAATGGAAAAAGGATGTGCCCAGGGGCCCCTGGCCCTGACTGCAAAGAATCCTTATAACGAAGGATGGACCCCACACCGAAGTTGTCCCCACCTCAAACTTGTGCTGCCCTGATAGACCCAAGGGAGCCCTACAAACTGACATCAGGATCCTGGATTGCTGAGTTTTCTTTCCCAGGGAAAATGGAAAAAGGATGTGCCCAGGGGCCCCTGGACATGGGCTGGGGCCTCACTGCAAAGAATCCTTATATCGAAGGATGGACCCCACACCGAAGTTGTCCCCACCTCAAACTTGTGCTGCCCTGATAGACCCAAGGGAGCCCTACAAACTGACATCAGGAACCTGGACTGCTGAGTTTTCTTTCCCAGGGAAAATGGAAAAAGGATGTGCCCAGGGGCCCCGGGCCCTGACTGCAAAAAATACTTTTACCGAAGGATGGACCCCACACCAAAGTTGTCCCCACCTCAAACTTGTGCTGCCCTGATAGACCCAAGGGAGCCCTACAAACTGACATCAGGAACCTGGACTGCTGAGTTTTCTTTCCCAGGGAAAATGGAAAAAGGATGTGCCCAGGGGCCCCTGGCCCTGACTGCAAAAAATCCTTATATCGAAGGATGGACCCCACACCGAAGATGTCCCCACCTCAAACTTGTGCTGCCCTCATACACCCAAGGGAGCCCTAAAAACTGACATCAGGAACCTGGACTGCTGAGTTTTCTTTCCCAGGGAAAATGGAAAAAGGATGTGCCCAGGGGCCCCTGGCCCTGGGCTGGGGCCTCACTGCAAAGAATCCTTATATCGAAGGATGGACCCCACACCGAAGTTGTCCCCACCTCAAACTTGTGCTGCCCTGATAGACCCAAGGGAGCCCTACAAACTGACATCAGGAACCTGGACTGCTGAGTTTTCTTTCCCAGGGAAAATGGAAAAAGGATGTGCCCAGGGGCCCCTGGCCCTGACTGCAAAGAATCCTTATAACGAAGGATGGACCTCACACCGAAGTTGTCCCCACCTTAAACTTGCGCTGCCCTGATAGACCCAAGGGAGCCCTACAAACTGACATCAGGAACCTGGACTGCTGAGTTTTCTTTCCCAGGGAAAATGGAAAAAGGATGTGCCCAGGGGCCCCTGGCCCTGACTGCAAAGAATCCTTATAACGAAGGATGGACCTCACACCGAAGTTGTCCCCACCTTAAACTTGTGCTGCCCTGATAGACCCAAGGGAGCCCTACAAACTGACATCAGGAACCTGGACTGCTGAGTTTTCTTTCCCAGGGAAAATGGAAAAAGGATGTGCCCAGGGGCCCCTGGCCCTGACTGCAAAGAATCCTTATATCGAAGGATGGACCCCACACCGAAGTTGTCCCCACCTCAAACTTGTGCTGCCCTGATAGACCCAAGGGAGCCCTACAAACTGACATCAGGAACCTGGACTGCTGAGTTTTCTTTCCCAGGGAAAATGGAAAAAGGATGTGCCCAGGGGCCCCTGGCCCTGGGACCCTGGCCCTGACTGCAAAGAATCCTTATATCGAAGGATGGACCCCACACCGAAGTTGTCCCCACCTCAAACTTGTGCTGCCCTGATAGACCCAAGGGAGCCCTACAAACTGACATCAGGAACCTGGACTGCTGAGTTTTCTTTCCCAGGGAAAATGGAAAAAGGATGTGCCCAGGTGCCCCTGGCCCTGACTGCAAAAAATCCTTATATCGAAGGATGGACCCCACACCGAAGATGTCCCCACCTCAAACTTGTGCTGCCCTCATACACCCAAGGGAGCCCTACAAACTGAGATCAGGAACCTGGACTGCTGAGTTTTCTTTCCCAGGGAAAATGGAAAAAGGATGTGCCCAGGGGCCCCTGGCCCTGACTGCAAAGAATCCATATAACGAAGGATGGACCCCACACCGAAGTTGTCCCCACCTCAAACTTGTGCTGCCCTGATAGACCCAAGGGAGCCCTACAAACTGACATCAGGAACCTGGATTGCTGAGTTTTCTTTCCCAGGGAAAATGGAAAAAGGATGTGCCCAGGGGCCCCTGGACATGGGCTGGGGCCTCACTGCAAAGAATCCTTATATCGAAGGATGGACCCCACACCGAAGATGTCCCCACCTCAAACTTGTGCTGCCCTGATAGACCCAAGGGAGCCCTACAAACTGACATCAGGAACCTGGACTGCTGAGTTTTCTTTCCCAGGGAAAATGGAAAAATGATGTGCCCAGGGGCCCCTGGCCCTGACTGCAAAAAATCCTTATATCGATGGATGGACCCCACACCGAAGTTGTCCCCACCTCAAACTTGTGCTGCCCTGATAGACCCAAGGGAGCCCTACAAACTGACATCAGGAACCTGGACTGCTGAGTTTTCTTTCCCAGGGAAAATGGAAAAAGGATGTGCCCAGGGGCCCCTGGACATGGGCTGGGGGCACACTGCAAAGAATCCTTATATCGAAGGATGGACCCCACACCGAAGTTGTCCCCACCTCAAACTTGTGCTGCCCTGATAGTCCCAAGGGAACCCTACAAACTGACATCAGGAACCTGGACTGCTGAGTTTTCTTTCCCAGGGAAAATGGAAAAAGGATGTGCCCAGGGGCCCCTGGCCCTGGGCTGGGGCCTCACTGCAAAGAATCCTTATATTGAAGGATGGACCCCACACCGAAGTTGTCCCCACCTCAAACTTGTGCTGCCCTGATAGACCCAAGGGAGCCCTACAAACTGACATCAGGAACCTGGACTGCTGAGTTTTCTTTCCCAGGGAAAATGGAAAAAGGATGTGCCCAGGGGCCCCTGGCCCTGACTGCAAAAAATCCTTATATCGAAGGATGGACCCCACACCGAAGTTGTCCCCACCTCAAACTTGTGCTGCCCTGATAGACCCAAGGGAGCCCTACAAACTGACATCAGGAACCTGGACTGCTGAGTTTTCTTTCCCAGGGAAAATGGCCAAAGGATGTGCCCAGAGGCCCCTGGCCCTGACTGCAAAGAATCCCTATATCGAAGGATGGACCCCACACCAAAGTTGTCCCCACCTCAAACTTGTGCTGCCCTGATAGACCCAAGGGAGCCCTACAAACTGACATCAGGAACCTGGACTGCTGAGTTTTCTTTCCCAGGGAAAATGGAAAAAGGATGTGCCCAGGGGCCCCTGGCCCTGACTGCAAAGAATCCTTATAACGAAGGATGGACCCCACACCGAAGTTGTCCCCACCTCAAACTTGTGCTGCCCTGATAGACCCAAGGGAGCCCTACAAACTGACATCAGGAACCTGGACTGCTGAGTTTTCTTTCCCAGGGAAAATGGAAAAAGGATGTGCCCAGGGGCCCCTGGACATGGGCTGGGGCCTCACTGCAAAGAATCCTTATATTGAAGGATGGACCCCACACCGAAGTTGTCCCCACCTCAAACTTGTGCTGCCCTGATAGACCCAAGGGAGCCCTACAAACTGACATCAGGAACCTGGACTGCTGACTTTTCTTTCCCAGGGAAAATGGAAAAAGGATGTGCCCAGGGGCCCCTGGCCCTGGGCTGGGGCCTCACTGCAAAGAATCCTTATATCGAAGGATGGACCCCACACCGAAGTTGTCCCCACCTCAAACTTGTGCTGCCCTGATAGACCCAAGGGAACCCTACAAACTGACATCAGGAACCTGGACTGCTGAGTTTTCTTTCCCAGGGAAAATGGAAAAAGGATGTGCCCAGGGGCCCCTGGCCCTGACTGCAAAGAATCCTTATATCGAAGGATGGACCCCACACCGAAGTTGTCCCCACCTCAAACTTGTGCTGCCCTGATAGACCCAAGGGAGCCCTACAAACTGACATCAGGAACCTGGACTGCTGAGTTTTCTTTCCCAGGGAAAATGGAAAAAGGATGTGCCCAGGGGCCCCTGGACATGGGCTGGGGCCTCACTGCAAAGAATCCTTATATCGAAGGATGGACCCCACACCGAAGATGTCCCCACCTCAAACTTGTGCTGCCCTGATAGACCCATGGGAGCCCTACAAACTGACATCAGGAACCTGGACTGCTGAGTTTTCTTTCCCAGGGAAAATGGAAAAAGGATGTGCCCAGGGGCCTCTGGACATGGGCTGGGGGCACACTGCAAAGAATCCTTATATCGAAGGATGGACCCCACACCGAAGTTGTCCCCACCTCAAACTTGTGCTGCCCTGATAGACCCAAGGGAACCCTACAAACTGACATCAGGAACCTGGACTGCTGAGTTTTCTTTCCCAGGGAAAATGGAAAAAGGATGTGCCCAGGGGCCCCTGGCCCTGGGCTGGGGCCTCACTGCAAAGAATCCTTATATTGAAGGATGGACCCCACACCGAAGTTGTCCCCACCTCAAACTTGTGCTGCCCTGATAGACCCAAGGGAGCCCTACAAACTGACATCAGGAACCTGGACTGCTGAGTTTTCTTTCCCAGGGAAAATGGAAAAAGGATGTGCCCAGGGGCCCCTGGCCCTGACTGCAAAAAATCCTTATATCGAAGGATGGACCCCACACCGAAGATCTCCCCACCTCAAACTTGTGCTGCCCTCATACACCCAAGGGAGCCCTAAAAACTGACATCAGGAACCTGGACTGCTGAGTTTTCTTTCCCAGGGAAAATGGAAAAAGGATGTGCCCAGGGGCCCCTGGCCCTGGGCTGGGGCCTCACTGCAAAGAATCCTTATATCGAAGGATGGACCCCACACCGAAGTTGTCCCCACCTCAAACTTGTGCTGCCCTGATAGACCCAAGGGAGCCCTACAAACTGACATCAGGAACCTGGACTGCTGAGTTTTCTTTCCCAGGGAAAATGGAAAAAGGATGTGCCCAGGGGCCCCTGGCCCTGACTGCAAAGAATCCTTATAACGAAGGATGGACCTCACACCGAAGTTGTCCCCACCTTAAACTTGCGCTGCCCTGATAGACCCAAGGGAGCCCTACAAACTGACATCAGGAACCTGGACTGCTGAGTTTTCTTTCCCAGGGAAAATGGAAAAAGGATGTGCCCAGGGGCCCCTGGCCCTGACTGCAAAGAATCCTTATAACGAAGGATGGACCTCACACCGAAGTTGTCCCCACCTTAAACTTGTGCTGCCCTGATAGACCCAAGGGAGCCCTACAAACTGACATCAGGAACCTGGACTGCTGAGTTTTCTTTCCCAGGGAAAATGGAAAAAGGATGTGCCCAGGGGCCCCTGGCCCTGACTGCAAAGAATCCTTATATCGAAGGATGGACCCCACACCGAAGTTGTCCCCACCTCAAACTTGTGCTGCCCTGATAGACCCAAGGGAGCCCTACAAACTGACATCAGGAACCTGGACTACTGAGTTTTCTTTCCCAGGGAAAATGGAAAAAGGATGTGCCCAGGGGCCCCTGGCCCTGGGACCCTGGCCCTGACTGCAAAGAATCCTTATATCGAAGGATGGACCCCACACCGAAGTTGTCCCCACCTCAAACTTGTGCTGCCCTGATAGACCCAAGGGAGCCCTACAAACTGACATCAGGAACCTGGACTGCTGAGTTTTCTTTCCCAGGGAAAATGGAAAAAGGATGTGCCCAGGTGCCCCTGGCCCTGACTGCAAAAAATCCTTATATCGAAGGATGGACCCCACACCGAAGATGTCCCCACCTCAAACTTGTGCTGCCCTCATACACCCAAGGGAGCCCTACAAACTGACATCAGCAACCTGGACTGCTGAGTTTTCTTTCCCAGGGAAAATGGAAAAAGGATGTGCCCAGGGGCCCCTGGCCCTGACTGCAAAGAATCCATATAACGAAGGATGGACCCCACACCGAAGTTGTCCCCACCTCAAACTTGTGCTGCCCTGATAGACCCAAGGGAGCCCTACAAACTGACATCAGGAACCTGGATTGCTGAGTTTTCTTTCCCAGGGAAAATGGAAAAAGGATGTGCCCAGGGGCCCCTGGACATGGGCTGGGGCCTCACTGCAAAGAATCCTTATATCGAAGGATGGACCCCACACCGAAGATGTCCCCACCTCAAACTTGTGCTGCCCTGATAGACCCAAGGGAGCCCTACAAACTGACATCAGGAACCTGGACTGCTGAGTTTTCTTTCCCAGGGAAAATGGAAAAATGATGTGCCCAGGGGCCCCTGGCCCTGACTGCAAAAAATCCTTATATCGATGGATGGACCCCACACCGAAGTTGTCCCCACCTCAAACTTGTGCTGCCCTGATAGACCCAAGGGAGCCCTACAAACTGACATCAGGAACCTGGACTGCTGAGTTTTCTTTCCCAGGGAAAATGGAAAAAGGATGTGCCCAGGGGCCCCTGGACATGGGCTGGGGGCACACTGCAAAGAATCCTTATATCGAAGGATGGACCCCACACCGAAGTTGTCCCCACCTCAAACTTGTGCTGCCCTGATAGTCCCAAGGGAACCCTACAAACTGACATCAGGAACCTGGACTGCTGAGTTTTCTTTCCCAGGGAAAATGGAAAAAGGATGTGCCCAGGGGCCCCTGGCCCTGGGCTGGGGCCTCACTGCAAAGAATCCTTATATTGAAGGATGGACCCCACACCGAAGTTGTCCCCACCTCAAACTTGTGCTGCCCTGATAGACCCAAGGGAGCCCTACAAACTGACATCAGGAACCTGGACTGCTGAGTTTTCTTTCCCAGGGAAAATGGAAAAAGGATGTGCCCAGGGGCCCCTGGCCCTGACTGCAAAAAATCCTTATATCGAAGGATGGACCCCACACCGAAGTTGTCCCCACCTCAAACTTGTGCTGCCCTGATAGACCCAAGGGAGCCCTACAAACTGACATCAGGAACCTGGACTGCTGAGTTTTCTTTCCCAGGGAAAATGGCCAAAGGATGTGCCCAGAGGCCCCTGGCCCTGACTGCAAAGAATCCCTATATCGAAGGATGGACCCCACACCAAAGTTGTCCCCACCTCAAACTTGTGCTGCCCTGATAGACCCAAGGGAGCCCTACAAACTGACATCAGGAACCTGGACTGCTGAGTTTTCTTTCCCAGGGAAAATGGAAAAAGGATGTGCCCAGGGGCCCCTGGCCCTGACTGCAAAGAATCCTTATAACGAAGGATGGACCCCACACCGAAGTTGTCCCCACCTCAAACTTGTGCTGCCCTGATAGACCCAAGGGAGCCCTACAAACTGACATCAGGAACCTGGACTGCTGAGTTTTCTTTCCCAGGGAAAATGGAAAAAGGATGTGCCCAGGGGCCCCTGGACATGGGCTGGGGCCTCACTGCAAAGAATCCTTATATTGAAGGATGGACCCCACACCGAAGTTGTCCCCACCTCAAACTTGTGCTGCCCTGATAGACCCAAGGGAGCCCTACAAACTGACATCAGGAACCTGGACTGCTGACTTTTCTTTCCCAGGGAAAATGGAAAAAGGATGTGCCCAGGGGCCCCTGGCCCTGGGCTGGGGCCTCACTGCAAAGAATCCTTATATCGAAGGATGGACCCCACACCGAAGTTGTCCCCACCTCAAACTTGTGCTGCCCTGATAGACCCAAGGGAACCCTACAAACTGACATCAGGAACCTGGACTGCTGAGTTTTCTTTCCCAGGGAAAATGGAAAAAGGATGTGCCCAGGGGCCCCTGGCCCTGACTGCAAAGAATCCTTATATCGAAGGATGGACCCCACACCGAAGTTGTCCCCACCTCAAACTTGTGCTGCCCTGATAGACCCAAGGGAGCCCTACAAACTGACATCAGGAACCTGGACTGCTGAGTTTTCTTTCCCAGGGAAAATGGAAAAAGGATGTGCCCAGGGGCCCCTGGACATGGGCTGGGGCCTCACTGCAAAGAATCCTTATATCGAAGGATGGACCCCACACCGAAGATGTCCCCACCTCAAACTTGTGCTGCCCTGATAGACCCATGGGAGCCCTACAAACTGACATCAGGAACCTGGACTGCTGAGTTTTCTTTCCCAGGGAAAATGGAAA
This sequence comes from Lonchura striata, assembly GCF_050655825.1. Taxonomy (NCBI): domain Eukaryota; kingdom Metazoa; phylum Chordata; class Aves; order Passeriformes; family Estrildidae; genus Lonchura; species Lonchura striata. Next base: position 6,356,592 of record NC_140718.1, on the reverse strand, counting down.
AAGGATGTGCCCAGGGGCCCCTGGACATGGGCTGGGGGCACACTGCAAAGAATCCTTATATCGAAGGATGGACCCCACACCGAAGTTGTCCCCACCTCAAACTTGTGCTGCCCTGATAGACCCAAGGGAACCCTACAAACTGACATCAGGAACCTGGACTGCTGAGTTTTCTTTCCCAGGGAAAATGGAAAAAGGATGTGCCCAGGGGCCCCTGGCCCTGGGCTGGGGCCTCACTGCAAAGAATCCTTATATTGAAGGATGGACCCCACACCGAAGTTGTCCCCACCTCAAACTTGTGCTGCACTGATAGACTCAAGGGAGCCCTACAAACTGACATCAGGAACCTGGACTGCTGAGTTTTCTTTCCCAGGGAAAATGGAAAAAGGATGTGCCCAGGGGCCCCTGGCCCTGGGACCCTGGCCCTGACTGCAAAAAATCCTTATATCGAAGGATGGACCCCACACCGAAGTTGTCCCCACCTCAAACTTGTGCTGCCCTGATAGACCCAAGGGAACCCTACAAACTGACATCAGGAACCTGGACTGCTGACTTTTCTTTCCCAGGGAAAATGGAAAAAGGATGTGCCCAGGGGCCCCTGGCCCTGACTGCAAAGAATCCTTATAACGAAGGATGGACCCCACACCAAAGTTGTCCCCACCTCAAACTTGTGCTGCCCTGATAGACCCAAGGGAGCCCTACAAACTGACATCAGGAACCTGGATTCCTGAGTTTTCTTTCCCAGGGAAAATGGAAAAAGGATGTGCCCAGGGGCCCCTGGACATGGGCTGGGGCCTCACTGCAAAGAATCCTTATATCGAAGGATGGACCCCACACCGAAGTTGTCCCCACCTCAAACTTGTGCTGCCCTGATAGACCCAAGGGAGCCCTACAAACTGACATCAGGAACCTGGACTGCTGAGTTTTCTTTCCCAGGGAAAATGGAAAAAGGATGTGCCCAGGGGCCCCTGGCCCTGACTGCAAAAAATCCTTATATCGAAGGATGGACCCCACACCGAAGATGTCCCCACCTCAAACTTGTGCTGCCCTCATACACCCAAGGGAGCCCTACAAACTGACATCAGGAACCTGGACTGCTGAGTTTTCTTTCCCAGGGAAAATGGAAAAAGGATGTGCCCAGGGGCCCCTGGCCCTGGGCTGGGGCCTCACTGCAAAGAATCCTTATATCGAAGGATGGACCCCACACCGAAGTTGTCCCCACCTCAAACTTGTGCTGCCCTGATAGACCCAAGGGAGCCCTACAAACTGACATCAGGAACCTGGACTGCTGAGTTTTCTTTCCCAGGGAAAATGGAAAAAGGATGTGCCCAGGGGCCCCTGGCCCTGACTGCAAAGAATCCTTATAACGAAGGATGGACCTCACACCGAAGTTGTCCCCACCTTAAACTTGCGCTGCCCTGATAGACCCAAGGGAGCCCTACAAACTGACATCAGGAACCTGGACTGCTGAGTTTTCTTTCCCAGGGAAAATGGAAAAAGGATGTGCCCAGGGGCCCCTGGCCCTGACTGCAAAGAATCCTTATAACGAAGGATGGACCTCACACCGAAGTTGTCCCCACCTTAAACTTGTGCTGCCCTGATAGACCCAAGGGAGCCCTACAAACTGACATCAGGAACCTGGACTGCTGAGTTTTCTTTCCCAGGGAAAATGGAAAAAGGATGTGCCCAGGGGCCCCTGGCCCTGACTGCAAAGAATCCTTATATCGAAGGATGGACCCCACACCGAAGTTGTCCCCACCTCAAACTTGTGCTGCCCTGATAGACCCAAGGGAGCCCTACAAACTGACATCAGGAACCTGGACTGCTGAGTTTTCTTTCCCAGGGAAAATGGAAAAAGGATGTGCCCAGGGGCCCCTGGACATGGGCTGGGGGCACACTGCAAAGAATCCTTATATCGAAGGATGGACCCCACACCGAAGTTGTCCCCACCTCAAACTTGTGCTGCCCTGATAGTCCCAAGGGAACCCTACAAACTGACATCAGGAACCTGGACTGCTGAGTTTTCTTTCCCAGGGAAAATGGAAAAAGGATGTGCCCAGGGGCCCCTGGCCCTGGGCTGGGGCCTCACTGCAAAGAATCCTTATATTGAAGGATGGACCCCACACCGAAGTTGTCCCCACCTCAAAATTGTGCTGCACTGATAGACCCAAGGGAGCCCTACAAACTGACATCAGGAACCTGGACTGCTGAGTTTTCTTTCCCAGGGAAAATGGAAAAAGGATGTGCCCAGGGGCCCCTGGCCCTGGGACCCTGGCCCTGACTGCAAAAAATCCTTATATCGAAGGATGGACCCCACACCGAAGTTGTCCCCACCTCAAACTTGTGCTGCCCTGATAGACCCAAGGGAGCCCTACAGACTGACATCAGGAACCTGGACTGCTGACTTTTCTTTCCCAGGGAAAATGGAAAAAGGATGTGCCCAGGGGCCCCTGGCCCTGGGCTGGGGCCTCACTGCAAAGAATCCTTATATCGAAGGATGGACCCCACACCGAAGTTGTCCCCACCTCAAACTTGTGCTGCCCTGATAGACCCAAGGGAGCCCTACAAACTGACATCAGGAACCTGGACTGCTGAGTTTTCTTTCCCAGGGAAAATGGAAAAAGGATGTGCCCAGGGGCCCCTGGCCCTGACTGCAAAAAATCCTTATATCGAAGGATGGACCCCACACCGAAGTTGTCCCCACCTCAAACTTGTGCTGCCCTGATAGACCCAAGGGAGCCCTACAAACTGACATCAGGAACCTGGACTGCTGAGTTTTCTTTCCCAGGGAAAATGGCCAAAGGATGTGCCCAGAGGCCCCTGGCCCTGACTGCAAAGAATCCCTATATCGAAGGATGGACCCCACACCAAAGTTGTCCCCACCTCAAACTTGTGCTGCCCTGATAGACCCAAGGGAGCCCTACAAACTGACATCAGGAACCTGGACTGCTGAGTTTTCTTTCCCAGGGAAAATGGAAAAAGGATGTGCCCAGGGGCCCCTGGACATGGGCTGGGGCCTCACTGCAAAGAATCCTTATATTGAAGGATGGACCCCACACCGAAGTTGTCCCCACCTCAAACTTGTGCTGCCCTGATAGACCCAAGGGAGCCCTACAAACTGACATCAGGAACCTGGACTGCTGACTTTTCTTTCCCAGGGAAAATGGAAAAAGGATGTGCCCAGGGGCCCCTGGCCCTGGGCTGGGGCCTCACTGCAAAGAATCCTTATATCGAAGGATGGACCCCACACCGAAGTTGTCCCCACCTCAAACTTGTGCTGCCCTGATAGACCCAAGGGAACCCTACAAACTGACATCAGGAACCTGGACTGCTGAGTTTTCTTTCCCAGGGAAAATGGAAAAAGGATGTGCCCAGGGGCCCCTGGCCCTGACTGCAAAGAATCCTTATATCGAAGGATGGACCCCACACCGAAGTTGTCCCCACCTCAAACTTGTGCTGCCCTGATAGACCCAAGGGAGCCCTACAAACTGACATCAGGAACCTGGATTGCTGAGTTTTCTTTCCCAGGGAAAATGGAAAAAGGATGTGCCCAGGGGCCCCTGGACATGGGCTGGGGCCTCACTGCAAAGAATCCTTATATCGAAGGATGGACCCCACACCGAAGATGTCCCCACCTCAAACTTGTGCTGCCCTGATAGACCCATGGGAGCCCTACAAACTGACATCAGGAACCTGGACTGCTGAGTTTTCTTTCCCAGGGAAAATGGAAAAAGGATGTGCCCAGGGGCCCCTGGACATGGGCTGGGGGCACACTGCAAAGAATCCTTATATCGAAGGATGGACCCCACACCGAAGTTGTCCCCACCTCAAACTTGTGCTGCCCTGATAGACCCAAGGGAACCCTACAAACTGACATCAGGAACCTGGACTGCTGAGTTTTCTTTCCCAGGGAAAATGGAAAAAGGATGTGCCCAGGGTCCCCTGGCCCTGGGCTGGGGCCTCACTGCAAAGAATCCTTATATTGAAGGATGGACCCCACACCGAAGTTGTCCCCACCTCAAACTTGTGCTGCACTGATAGACTCAAGGGAGCCCTACAAACTGACATCAGGAACCTGGACTGCTGAGTTTTCTTTCCCAGGGAAAATGGAAAAAGGATGTGCCCAGGGGCCCCTGGCCCTGGGACCCTGGCCCTGACTGCAAAAAATCCTTATATCGAAGGATGGACCCCACACCGAAGTTGTCCCCACCTCAAACTTGTGCTGCCCTGATAGACCCAAGGGAACCCTACAAACTGACATCAGGAACCTGGACTGCTGAGTTTTCTTTCCCAGGGAAAATGGAAAAAGGATGTGCCCAGGGGCCCCTGGCCCTGACTGCAAAGAATCCTTATAACGAAGGATGGACCCCACACCGAAGATGTCCCCACCTCAAACTTGTGCTGCCCTGATAGACCCAAGGGAGCCCTACAAACTGACATCAGGAACCTGGATTCCTGAGTTTTCTTTCCCAGGGAAAATGGAAAAAGGATGTGCCCAGGGGCCCCTGGACATGGGCTGGGGCCTCACTGCAAAGAATCCTTATATCGAAGGATGGACCCCACACCGAAGTTGTCCCCACCTCAAACTTGTGCTGCCCTGATAGACCCAAGGGAGCCCTACAAACTGACATCAGGAACCTGGACTGCTGAGTTTTCTTTCCCAGGGAAAATGGAAAAAGGATGTGCCCAGGGGCCCCTGGCCCTGACTGCAAAAAATCCTTATATCGAAGGATGGACCCCACACCGAAGATGTCCCCACCTCAAACTTGTGCTGCCCTCATACACCCAAGGGAGCCCTACAAACTGACATCAGGAACCTGGACTGCTGAGTTTTCTTTCCCAGGGAAAATGGAAAAAGGATGTGCCCAGGGGCCCCTGGCCCTGACTGCAAAGAATCCATATATCGAAGGATGGACCCCAAACCGAAGTTGTCCCCACCTCAAACTTGTGCTGCCCTGATAGACCCAAGGGAGCCCTACAAACTGACATCAGGAACCTGGACTGCTGACTTTTCTTTCCCAGGGAAAATGGAAAAAGGATGTGCCCAGGGGCCCCTGGCCCTGGGCTGGGGCCTCACTGCAAAGAATCCTTATATCGAAGGATGCACCCCACACCGAAGTTGTCCCCACCTCAAACTTGTGCTGCCCTGATAGCCCCAAGGGAGCCCTACAAACTGACATCAGGAACCTGGACTGCTGAGTTTTCTTTCCCAGGGAAAATGGAAAAAGGATGTGCCCAGGGGCCCCTGGACATGGGCTGGGGCCTCACTGCAAAGAATCCTTATATCGAAGGATGGACCCCACACCGAAGTTGTCCCCACCTCAAACTTGTGCTGCCCTGATAGACCCAAGGGAGCCCTACAAACTGACATCAGGAACCTGGACTGCTGAGTTTTCTTTCCCAGGGAAAATGGAAAAAGGATGTGCACAGGGGCCCCTGGCCCTGGGCTGGGGCCTCACTGCAAAGAAACCTTATATCGAAGGATGGACCCCACACCGAAGTTGTCCCCACCTCAAACTTGTGCTGCCCTGATAGACCCAAGGGAGCCCTACAAACTGACATCAGGAACCTGGACTGCTGAGTTTTCTTTCCCAGGGAAAATGGAAAAAGGATGTGCCCAGGGGCCCCTGGCCCTGACTTTAAAAAATCCTTATATCGAAGGATGGACCCCACACCGAAGTTGTCCCCTCCTCAAACTTGTGCTGCCCTGATAGACCCAAGGGAGCCCTACAAACTGACATCAGGAACCTGGACTGCTGAGTTTTCTTTCCCAGGGAAAATGGAAAAAGGATGTGCCCAGGGGCCCCTGGCCCTGACTGCAAAGAATCCTTATATCGAAGGATGGACCCCACACCGAAGTTGTCCCCACCTCAAACTAGTGCTACCCTGATAGACCCAAGGGAGCCCTACAAATTGACATCAGGAACCTGGACTGCTGACTTTTCTTTCCCAGGGAAAATGGAAAAAGGATGTGCCCAGGGGCCCCTGGACATGGGCTGGGGCCTCACTGCAAAGAATCCTTATATCGAAGGATGGACCCCACACCGAAGTTGTCCCCACCTCAAACTTGTGCTGCCCTGATAGACCCAAGGGAGCCCTACAAACTGACATCAGGAACCTGGACTGCTGAGTTTTCTTTCCCAGGGAAAATGGAAAAAGGATGTGCCCAGGAGCCCCTGGCCCTGACTGCAAAAAATCCTTATATCGAAGGATGGACCCCACACCGAAGATGTCCCCACCTCAAAATTGTGCTGCCCTCATACACCCAAGGGAGCCCTACAAACTGACATCAGGAACCTGGACTGCTGAGTTTTCTTTCCCAGGGAAAATGGAAAAAGGATGTGCCCAGGGGCCCCTGGCCCTGACTGCAAAGAATCCATATATCGAAGGATGGACCCCAAACCGAAGTTGTCCCCACCTCAAACTTGTGCTGCCCTGATAGACCCAAGGGAGCCCTACAAACTGACATCAGGAACCTGGACTGCTGACTTTTCTTTCCCAGGGAAAATGGAAAAAGGATGTGCCCAGGGGCCCCTGGCCCTGGGCTGGGGCCTCACTGCAAAGAATCCTTATATCGAAGGATGCACCCCACACCGAAGTTGTCCCCACCTCAAACTTGTGATGCCCTGATAGACCCAAGGGAGCCCTACAAACTGACATCAGGAACCTGGACTGCTGAGTTTTCTTTCCCAGGGAAAATGGAAAAAGGATGTGCCCAGGGGCCCCTGGCCCTGACTGCAAAGAATCCTTATAACGAAGGATGGACCCCACACCGAAGTTGTCCCCACCTCCAACTTTTGCTGCCCTGATCGATCCAAGGGAGCCCTACAAACTGACATCAGGAACCTGGATTGCTGAGTTTTCTTTCCCAGGGAAAATGGAAAAAGGATGTGCCCACGGGCCTCTGGACATGGGCTGGGGCTTCACTGCAAAGAATCCTTATATCGAAGGATGGACCCCACACCGAAGATGTCCCCACCTCAAACTTGTGCTGCCCTGATAGACCCAAGGGAGCCCTACAAACTGACATCAGGAACCTGGACTGCTGAGTTTTCTTTCCCAGGGAAAATGGAAAAAGGATGTGCCCAGGGGCCCCTGGCCCTGACTGCAAAAAATCCTTATATCGATGGATGGACCCCACACCGAAGTTGTCCCCACCTCAAACTTGTGCTGCCCTGACAGACCCAAGGCAGCCCTACAAACTGACATCAGGAACCTGGACTGCTGAGTTTTCTTTCCCAGGGAAAATGGAAAAAGGATGTGCCCAGGGGCCCCTGGCCCTGGGCTGGGGCCTCACTGCAAAGAATCCTTATATCGAAGGATGGACCCCACACCGAAGTTGTCCCCACCTCAAACTTGTGCTGCCCTGATAGACCCAAGGGAGCCCTACAAACTGACATCAGGAACCTGGACTGCTGAGTTTTCTTTCCCAGGGAAAATGGAAAAAGGATGTGCCCAGGGGCCCCTGGCCCTGACTTTAAAAAATCCTTATATCGAAGGATGGACCCCACACCGAAGTTGTCCCCTCCTCAAACTTGTGCTGCCCTGATAGACCCAAGGGAGCCCTACAAACTGACATCAGGAACCTGGACTGCTGAGTTTTCTTTCCCAGGGAAAATGGAAAAAGGATGTGCCCAGGGGCCCCTGGCCCTGACTGCAAAGAATCCTTATATCGAAGGATGGACCCCACACCGAAGTTGTCCCCACCTCAAACTAGTGCTACCCTGATAGACCCAAGGGAGCCCTACAAATTGACATCAGGAACCTGGACTGCTGACTTTTCTTTCCCAGGGAAAATGGAAAAAGGATGTGCCCAGGGTTCCCTGGCCCTGGGCTGGGGCCTCACTGCAAAAAAACCTTATATCGAAGGATGGACCCCAGACCGAAGTTGTCCCCACCTCAAACTTGTGCTGCCCTGATAGACCCAAGGGAGCCCTACAAACTGACATCAGGAACCTGGACTGCTGAGTTTTCTTTCCCAGGGAAAATGGCCAAAGGATGTGCCCAGGGGCCCCTGGTCCTGGGCTGGGGCCTCACTGCAAAGAATCCTTATATCGAAGGATGGACCCCACACCGAAGTTGTCCCCACCTCAAACTTGTGCTGCCCTGATAGACCAAAGGGAGCCCTACAAACTGACATCAGGAACCTGGACTGCTGAGTTTTCTTTCCCAGGGAAAATGGAAAAAGGATGTGCCCAGTGAACCCTGGCCCTGACTGCCAAAAATTCTTATATCGAAGAATGGACCGCACACCGAAGTTGTCCCCACCTCAAACTTGTGCTGCCCTGATAGACGCAAGGGAGCCCTACAAATTGACATCAGGAACCTGGACTGCTGAGTTTTCTTTCCCAGGGAAAATGGCCAAAGGATGTGCCCAGGGGACCCTGGCCCTGACTGCAAAAAATCCTTATATCGAAGGATGGACCCCACACCGAAGTTGTCCCCACCTCAAACTTGTGCTGCCCTGATAGACCCAAGGGAGCCCTACAAACTGACATCAGGAACCTGGACTGCTGAGTTTTCTTTCCCAGGGAAAATGGAAAAAGGATGTGCCCAGGGGCCTCACTGCAAAGAATCCTTATATCGAAGGATGGACCCAACACCGAAATTGTCCCCACCTCAAACTTGTGCTGCCCTGATAGACCCAAGGGAGCCCTACAAACTGACATCAGGAACCTGGACTGCTGAGTTTTCTTTCCCAGGGAAAATGGAAAAAGCAGGTGCCCAGGGGCCCCTGACTGCAAAAAATCCGTATATCGAAGGATGGACCCCACACCGAAGTTGTCCCCACCTCAAACTTGTGCTGCCCTGATAGACCCAAGGGAGCCCTACAAACTGACATCAGGAACCTGGACTGCTGAGTTTTCTTTCCCAGGGAAAATGGAAAAAGGATGTGCCCAGGGGCCCCTGGCCCTGACTGCAAAGAATCCTTATATCGAAGGATGGACCCCACACCGAAGTTGTCCCCACCTCAAACTTGTGCTGCCCTGATAGACCCAAGGGAGCCCTACAAACTGACATCAGGAACCTGGACTGCTGAGTTTTCTTTCCCAGGGAAAATGGAAAAAGGATGTGCCCAGGGGCCCCTGGCCCTGGGCTGGGGCCTCACTGCAAAGAATCCTTATATTGAAGGATGGACCCCACACCGAAGTTGTCCCCACCTCAAACTTGTGCTGCCCTGATAGACCCAAGGGAGCCCTACAAACTGACATCAGGAACCTGGACTGCTGAGTTTTCTTTCCCAGGGAAAATGGAAAAAGGATGTGCCCAGGGGCCCCTGGCCCTGGGCTGGGGCCTCACTGCAAAGAATCCTTATATCGAAGGATGGACCCCACACCGAAGTTGTCCCCACCTCAAACTTGTGCTGCCCTGATAGACCCAAGGGAGCCCTACAAACTGACATCAGGAACCTGGACTGCTGAGTTTTCTTTCCCAGGGAAAATGGAAAAAGGATGTGCCCAGGGGCCCCTGGCCCTGACTGCAAAGAATCCTTATATCGAAGGATGGACCCCACACCGAAATTGTCCCCACCTCAAACTTGTGCTGCCCTGATAGACCCAAGGGAGCCCTACAAACTGACATCAGGAACCTGGACTGCTGAGTTTTCTTTCCCAGGGAAAATGGAAAAAGGATGTGCCCAGGGGCCCCTGGCCCTGACTGCAAAGAATCCTTATAACGAAGGATGGACCCCACACCGAAGTTGTCTCCACCTCAAACTTGTGCTGCCCTGATAGACCCAAGGGAGCCCTACAAACTGACATCAGGAACCTGGATTGCTGAGTTTTCTTTCCCAGGGAAAATGGAAAAAGGATGTGCCCAGGGGCCCCTGGCCCTGGGCTGGGGCCTCACTGCAAAGAATCCTTATATCGAAGGATGGACCCCACACCGAAGTTGTCCCCACCTCAAACTTGTGCTGCCCTGATAGACCCAAGGGAGCCCTACAAACTGACATCAGGAACCTGGACTGCTGAGTTTTCTTTCCCAGGGAAAATGGAAAAAGGATGTGCCCAGGGGCCCCTGGCCCTGACTGCAAAGAATCCTTATATCGAAGGATGGACCCCACACCGAAGTTGTCCCCACCTCAAACTAGTGCTGCCCTGATAGACCCAAGGGAGCCCTACAAATTGACATCAGGAACCTGGACTGCTGACTTTTCTTTCCCAGGGAAAATGGAAAAAGGATGTGCCCAGGGGCCCCTGGCCCTGGGCTGGGGCCTCACTGCAAAGAATCCTTATATCGAAGGATGGACCCCACACCGAAGTTGTCCCCACCTCAAACTTGTGCTGCCCTGATAGACCCAAGGGAGCCCTACAAACTGACATCAGGAACCTGGACTGCTGAGTTTTCTTTCCCAGGGATAATGGAAAAAGGATGTGCCCAGGGGCCCCTGGCCCTGACTGCAATAAATCCTTATAACGAAGGATGGACCCCACACCGAAGTTGTCCCCACCTTAAACTTGTGCTGCCCTGATAGACCCAAGGGAGCCCTACAAACTGACATCAGGAACCTGGACTGCTGAGTTTTCTTTCCCAGGGAAAATGGAAAAAGGATGTGCCCAGGGGCCCCTGGCCCTGACTGCAAAGAATCCTTATATCGAAGGATGGACCCCACACCGAAGTTGTCCCCACCTCAAACTTGTGCTGCCCTGATAGACCCAAGGGAGCCCTACAAACTGACATCAGGAACCTGGACTGCTGAGTTTTCTTTCCCAGGGAAAATGGCCAAAGGATGTGCCCAGGGGACCCTGGCCCTGACTGCAAAAAATCCTTATATCGAAGGATGGACCCCAGACGGAAGTTGTCCCCTCCTCAAACTTGTGCTGCCCTGATAGACCCAAGGGAGCCCTACAAACTGACATCAGGAACCTGGACTGCTGAGTTTTCTTTCCCAGGGAAAATGGAAAAAGGATGTGCCCAGGGGCCCCTGGCCCTGACTGCAAAGAATCCTTATATCGAAGGATGGACCCCACACCGAAGTTGTCCCCACCTCAAACTTGTGCTGCCCTGATAGACCCAAGGGAGCCCTACAAACTGACATCAGGAACCTGGACTGCTGAGTTTTCTTTCCCAGGGAAAATGGAAAAAGGATGTGCCCAGGGGCCCCTGGCCCTGACTGCAAAAAATCCTTATATCGAAGGATGGACCCCACACCGAAGTTGTCCCCACCTCAAACTTGTGCTGCCCTGATAGACCCAAGGGAGCCCTACAAACTGACATCAGGAACCTGGACTGCTGAGTTTTCTTTCCCAGGGAAAATGGAAAAAGGATGTGCCCAGGGGCCCCTGGCCCTGACTGCAAAAAATCCTTATATCGAAGGATGGACCCCACACCGAAGTTGTCCCCACCTCAAACTTGTGCTGCCCTGATAGACCCAAGGCAGCCCTACAAACTGACATCAGGAACCTGGACTGCTGAGTTTTCTTTCCCAGGGAAAATGGAAAAAGGATGTGCCCAGGGGCCCCTGGCCCTGACTGCAAAGAATCCTTATATCGAAGGATGGACCCCACACCGAAGTTGTCCCCACCTCAAACTTGTGCTGCCCTGATAGACCCAAGGGAGCCCTACAAACTGACATCAGGAACCTGGACTGCTGAGTTTTCTTTCCCAGGGAAAATGGAAAAAGGAGTTGTCCAGGGGCCCCTGGCCCTGACTGCAAAAAATCCTTATATCGAAGGATGGACCCCACACTGAAGTTGTCCCCACCCCAAACTTGTGCTGCCCTGATAGACCCAAGGGAGCCCTACAAACTGACATCAGGAACCTGGACTGCTGAGTTTTCTTTCCCAGGGAAAATGGAAAAAGGATGTGCCCAGGGGCCCCTGGCCCTGACTGCAAAAAATCCTTATATCGAAGGATGGAGCCCACACTGAATTTGTCCCAACCTCAAACTTGTGCTGCCCTGATAGACCCAAGGGAGCCCTACAAACTGACATCAGGAACCTGGACTGCTGAGTTTTCTTTCCCAGGGAAAATGGAAAAAGGATGTGCCCAGGGGCCCCTGGCCCAGGGGCCCCTGGCCCTGACTGCAAAAAATCCTTATATCGAAGGATGGACCCCACACCGAAGTTGTCCCCACCTCAAACTTGTGCTGCCCTGATAGACCCAAGGGAGCCCTACAAACTGACATCAGGAACCTGGACTGCTGAGTTTTCTTTCCCAGGGAAAATGGAAAAAGGATGTGCCCAGGGGCCTCACTGCAAAGAATCCTTATATCGAAGGATGGACCCAACACCGAAATTGTCCCCACCTCAAACTTGTGCTGCCCTGATAGACCCAAGGGAGCCCTACAAACTGACATCAGGAACCTGGACTGCTGAGTTTTCTTTCCCAGGGAAAATGGAAAAAGCATGTGCCCAGGGGCCCCTGACTGCAAAAAATCCGTATATCGAAGGATGGACCCCACACCGAAGATGTCCCCACCTCAAACTTGTGCTGCCCTGATAGACCCAAGGGAGCCCTACAAACTGACATCAGGAACCTGGACTGCTGAGTTTTCTTTCCCAGGGAAAATGGAAAAAGGATGTGCCCAGGGGCCCCTGGCCCTGACTGCAAAGAATCCTTATATCGAAGGATGGACCCCACACCGAAGTTGTCCCCACCTCAAACTTGTGCTGCCCTGATAGACCCAAGGGAGCCCTACAAACTGACATCAGGAACCTGGACTGCTGAGTTTTCTTTCCCAGGGAAAATGGAAAAAGGATGTGCCCGGGGGCCCCTGGCCCTGACTGCAAAAAATCCTTATATCGAAGGATGGACCCCACACCGAAGTTGTCCCCACCTCAAACTTGTGCTGCCCTGATAGACCCAAGGGAGCCCTACAAACTGACATCAGGAACCTGGACTGCTGAGTTTTCTTTCCCAGGGAAAATGGAAAAAGGATGTGCCCGGGGGCCCCTGGCCCTGACTGCAAAAAATCCTTATATCGAAGGATGGACCCCACACCGAAGTTGTCCCCACCTCAAACTTGTGCTGCCCTGATAGACCCAAGGGAGCCCTACAAACTGACATCAGGAACCTGGACTGCTGAGTTTTCTTTCCCAGGGAAAATGGAAAAAGGATGTGCCCAGGGGCCCCTGGCCCTGACTGCAAAAAATCCTTATATCGAAGGATGGACCCCACACCGAAGTTGTCCCCACCTCAAACTTGTGCTGCCCTGATAGACCCAAGGGAGCCCTACAAACTGACATCAGGAACCTGGACTGCTGAGTTTTCTTTCCCAGGGAAAATGGAAAAAGGATGTGCCCAGGGGCCCCTGGCCCTGACTGCAAAAAATCCTTATATCGAAGGATGGACCCCACACCGAAGTTGTCCCCACCTCAAACTTGTGCTGCCCTGATAGACCCAAGGGAGCCCTACAAACTGACATCAGGAACCTGGACTGCTGAGTTTTCTTTCCCAGGGAAAATGGAAAAAGGATGTGCCCAGGGGCCCCTGGCCCTGACTGCAAAAAATCCTTATATCGAAGGATGCACCCCACACCGAAGATGTCCCCACCTCAAACTTGTGCTGCCCTGATAGACCCAAGGGAGCCCTACAAACTGACATCAGGAACCTGGACTGCTGAGTTTTCTTTCCCAGGGAAAATGGAAAAAGGATGTGCCTGGGGGCCCCTGGCCCTGACTGCAAAAAATCCTTATATCGAAGGATGGAGCCCACACCGAAGTTGTCCCCACCTCAAACTTGTGCTGCCCTGATAGACCCAAGGGAGCCCTACAAACTGACATCAGGAACCTGGACTGCTGAGTTTTCTTTCCCAGGGAAAATGGAAAAAGGATGTGCCCGGGGGCCCCTGCCCCTGACTGCAAAAAATCCTTATATCGAAGGATGGACCCCAGACCGAAGTTGTCCCCACCTCAAACTTGTGCTGCCCTGATAGACCCAAGGGAGCCCTACAAACTGACATCAGGAACTTGGACTGCTGAGTTTTCTTTCCCAGGGAAAATGGAAAAAGGGTGTGCCCAGGGGCCCCTTGCCTGGACTGCAAAAAATCATTATATCGAAGGATGGAGCCCACACGAAAGTTGTGCCCACCTCAAACTTGTGCTGCCCTGATAGACCCAAGGGAGCCCTACAAACTGACATCAGGAACCTGGACTGCTGAGTTTTCTTTCCCAGGGAAAATGGAAAAAGGATGTGCCCAGGGGCCCCTGGCCCTGGGCAGGGGCCTCACTGCAAAAAATCCTTATATCGAAGGATGCACCCCAGACCGAAGTTGTCCCCACCTCAAACTTGTGCTGCACTGATAGACCCAAGGGAGCCCTACAAACTGACATCAGGAACCTGGATTGCTGAGTTTTCTTTCCCAGGGAAAATGGAAAAAGGATGTGCCCGGGGGCCCCTGGCCCTGACTGCAAAAAATCCTTATATCGAAGGATGGACCCCACACCAAAGTTGTCCCCACCTCAAACTTGTGCTGCCCTGATAGACCCAAGGGAGCCCTACAAACTGACATCAGGAACCTGGACTGCTGAGTTTTCTTTCCCAGGGAAAATGGCAAAAGGATGTGCCCGGGGGGCCCTGGCCCTGACAGCAAAAAATCCTTATATCGAAGGATGGACCCCACACCGAAGTTGTCCCCACCTCAAACTTGTGCTGCCCTGATAGACCCAAGGGAGCCCTACAAACTGACATCAGGAACCTGGACTGCTGAGTTTTCTTTCCCAGGGAAAATGGCCAAAGGATGTGCCCAGGGGCCCCTGGTCCTGACTGCAAAAAATCCTTATATCGAAGGATGGACCCCACACCGAAGTTGTCCCCACCTCAAACTTGTGCTGCCCTGATAGACCCAAGGGAGCCCTACAAACTGACATCAGGAACCTGGACTGCTGAGTTTTCTTTCCCAGGGAAAATGGAAAAAGGATGTGCCATGGGGCCCCTGGCCCTGACTGCAAAAAATCCTTATATCGAAGGATGGACCCCACACCAAAGTTGTCCCCACCTCAAACTTGTGCTGCCCTGATAGACCAAAGGGAGCCCTACAAACTGACATCAGGAACCTGGACTGCTGAGTTTTCTTTCCCAGGGAAAATGGCCAAAGGATGTGCCCAGGGGCCCCTGGCCCTGGGCTGGGGCCTCACTGCAAAGAATCCTTATATCGAAGGATGGACCCCACACCGAAGTTGTCCCCACCTCAAACTTGTGCTGCCCTGATAGACGCAAGGGAGCCCTACAAACTGACATCAGGAACCTGGACTGCTGAGTTTTCTTTCCCAGGGAAAATGGAAAAAGGATGTGCCCGGGGGCCCCTGGCCCTGACTGCAAAGAATCCTTATATCGAAGGATGGACCCCACACCGAAGATGTCCCCACCTCAAACTTGTGCTGCCCTGATAGACCCAAGGGAGCCCTACAAACTGACATCAGGAACCTGGACTGCTGAGTTTTCTTTCCCAGGGATAATGGAAAAAGGATGTGCCCAGGGGCCCCTGGCCCTGACTGCAATAAATCCTTATAACGAAGGATGGACCCCACACCGAAGTTGTCCCCACCTCAAACTTGTGCTGCCCTGATAGACCCAAGGGAGCCCTACAAACTGACATCAGGAACCTGGACTGCTGAGTTTTCTTTCCCAGGGAAAATGGAAAAAGGATGTGCCCAGGGGCCCCTGGCCCTGACTGCAAAGAATCCTTATATCGAAGGATGGACCCCACACCGAAGTTGTCCCCACCTCAAACTTGTGCTGCCCTGATAGACCCAAGGGAGCCCTACAAATTGACATCAGGAACCTGGACTGCTGAGTTTTCTTTCCCAGGGAAAATGGCCAAAGGATGTGCCCAGGGGACCCTGGCCCTGACTGCAAAAAATCCTTATATCGAAGGATGGACCCCAGACGGAAGTTGTCCCCTCCTCAAACTTGTGCTGCCCTGATAGACCCAAGGGAGCCCTACAAACTGACATCAGGAACCTGGACTGCTGAGTTTTCTTTCCCAGGGAAAATGGAAAAAGGATGTGCCCAGGGGCCCCTGGCCCTGACTGCAAAGAATCCTTATATCGAAGGATAGACCCCACACCGAAGTTGTCCCCACCTCAAACTTGTGCTGCCCTGATAGACCCAAGGGAGCCCTACAAACTGACATCAGCAACCTGGACTGCTGAGTTTTCTTTCCCAGGGAAAATGGAAAAAGGATGTGCCCAGGGGCCCCTGGCCCTGACTGCAAAAAATCCTTATATCGAAGGATGGACCCCACACCGAAGTTGTCCCCACCTCAAACTTGTGCTGCCCTGATAGACCCAAGGGAGCCCTACAAACTGACATCAGGAACCTGGACTGCTGAGTTTTCTTTCCCAGGGAAAATGGAAAAAGGATGTGCCCAGGGGCCCCTGGCCCTGACTGCAAAAAATCATTATATCGAAGGATGGACCCCACACCGAAGTTGTCCCCACCTCAAACTTGTGCTGCCCTGATAGACCCAAGGCAGCCCTACAAACTGACATCAGGAACCTGGACTGCTGAGTTTTCTTTCCCAGGGAAAATGGAAAAAGGATGTGCCCAGGGGCCCCTGGCCCTGACTGCAAAGAATCCTTATATCGAAGGATGGACCCCACACCGAAGTTGTCCCCACCTCAAACTTGTGCTGCCCTGATAGACCCAAGGGAGCCCTACAAACTGACATCAGGAACCTGGACTGCTGAGTTTTCTTTCCCAGGGAAAATGGAAAAAGGAGTTGTCCAGGGGCCCCTGGCCCTGACTGCAAAAAATCCTTATATCGAAGGATGGACCCCACACTGAAGTTGTCCCCACCCCAAACTTGTGCTGCCCTGATAGACCCAAGGGAGCCCTACAAACTGACATCAGGAACCTGGACTGCTGAGTTTTCTTTCCCAGGGAAAATGGAAAAAGGATGTGCCCAGGGGCCCCTGGCCCAGGGGCCCCTGGCCCTGACTGCAAAAAATCCTTATATCGAAGGATGGACCCCACACCGAAGTTGTCCCCACCTCAAACTTGTGCTGCCCTGATAGACCCAAGGGAGCCCTACAAACTGACATCAGGAACCTGGACTGCTGAGTTTTCTTTCCCAGGGAAAATGGAAAAAGGATGTGCCCAGGGGCCTCACTGCAAAGAATCCTTATATCGAAGGATGGACCCAACACCGAAATTGTCCCCACCTCAAACTTGTGCTGCCCTGATAGACCCAAGGGAGCCCTACAAACTGACATCAGGAACCTGGACTGCTGAGTTTTCTTTCCCAGGGAAAATGGAAAAAGCATGTGCCCAGGGGCCCCTGACTGCAAAAAATCCGTATATCGAAGGATGGACCCCACACCGAAGATGTCCCCACCTCAAACTTGTGCTGCCCTGATAGACCCAAGGGAGCCCTACAAACTGACATCAGGAACCTGGACTGCTGAGTTTTCTTTCCCAGGGAAAATGGAAAAAGGATGTGCCCGGGGGCCCCTGGCCCTGACTGCAAAGAATCCTTATATCGAAGGATGGACCCCACACCGAAGTTGTCCCCACCTCAAACTTGTGCTGCCCTGATAGACCCAAGGGAGCCCTACAAACTGACATCAGGAACCTGGACTGCTGAGTTTTCTTTCCCAGGGAAAATGGAAAAAGGATGTGCCCGGGGGCCCCTGGCCCTGACTGCAAAAAATCCTTATATCGAAGGATGGACCCCACACCGAAGTTGTCCCCACCTCAAACTTGTGCTGCCCTGATAGACCCAAGGGAGCCCTACAAACTGACATCAGGAACCTGGACTGCTGAGTTTTCTTTCCCAGGGAAAATGGAAAAAGGATGTGCCCGGGGGCCCCTGGCCCTGACTGCAAAAAATCCTTATATCGAAGGATGGACCCCACACCGAAGTTGTCCCCACCTCAAACTTGTGCTGCCCTGATAGACCCAAGGGAGCCCTACAAACTGACATCAGGAACCTGGACTGCTGAGTTTTCTTTCCCAGGGAAAATGGCCAAAGGATGTGCCCAGGGGCCCCTGGCCCTGACTGCAAAAAATCCTTATATCGAAGGATGGACCCCACACCGAAGTTGTCCCCACCTCAAACTTGTGCTGCCCTGATAGACCCAAGGGAGCCCTACAAACTGACATCAGGAACCTGGACTGCTGAGTTTTCTTTCCCAGGGAAAATGGAAAAAGGATGTGCCCAGGGGCCCCTGGCCCTGACTGCAAAAAATCCTTATATCGAAGGATGCACCCCACACCGAAGATGTCCCCACCTCAAACTTGTGCTGCCCTGATAGACCCAAGGGAGCCCTACAAACTGACATCAGGAACCTGGACTGCTGAGTTTTCTTTCCCAGGGAAAATGGAAAAAGGATGTGCCTGGGGGCCCCTGGCCCTGACTGCAAAAAATCCTTATATCGAAGGATGGAGCCCACACCGAAGTTGTCCCCACCTCAAACTTGTGCTGCCCTGATAGACCCAAGGGAGCCCTACAAACTGACATCAGGAACCTGGACTGCTGAGTTTTCTTTCCCAGGGAAAATGGAAAAAGGATGTGCCCGGGGGCCCCTGCCCCTGACTGCAAAAAATCCTTATATCGAAGGATGGACCCCAGACCGAAGTTGTCCCCACCTCAAACTTGTGCTGCCCTGATAGACCCAAGGGAGCCCTACAAACTGACATCAGGAACTTGGACTGCTGAGTTTTCTTTCCCAGGGAAAATGGAAAAAGGGTGTGCCCAGGGGCCCCTTGCCTGGACTGCAAAAAATCATTATATCGAAGGATGGAGCCCACACGAAAGTTGTGCCCACCTCAAACTTGTGCTGCCCTGATAGACCCAAGGGAGCCCTACAAACTGACATCAGGAACCTGGACTGCTGAGTTTTCTTTCCCAGGGAAAATGGAAAAAGGATGTGCCCAGGGGCCCCTGGCCCTGGGCAGGGGCCTCACTGCAAAAATTCCTTATATCGAAGGATGGACCCCAGACCGAAGTTGTCCCCACCTCAAACTTGTGCTGCACTGATAGACCCAAGGGAGCCCTACAAACTGACATCAGGAACCTGGATTGCTGAGTTTTCTTTCCCAGGGAAAATGGAAAAAGGATGTGCCCGGGGGCCCCTGGCCCTGACTGCAAAAAATCCTTATATCGAAGGATGGACCCCACACCAAAGTTGTCCCCACCTCAAACTTGTGCTGCCCTGATAGACCCAAGGGAGCCCTACAAACTGACATCAGGAACCTGGACTGCTGAGTTTTCTTTCCCAGGGAAAATGGAAAAAGGATGTGCCCGGGGGGCCCTGGCCCTGACAGCAAAAAATCCTTATATCGAAGGATGGACCCCACACCGAAGTTGTCCCCACCTCAAACTTGTGCTGCCCTGATAGACCCAAGGGAGCCCTACAAACTGACATCAGGAACCTGGACTGCTGAGTTTTCTTTCCCAGGGAAAATGGCCAAAGGATGTGCCCAGGGGCCCCTGGTCCTGACTGCAAAAAATCCTTATATCGAAGGATGGACCCCACACCGAAGTTGTCCCCACCTCAAACTTGTGCTGCCCTGATAGACCCAAGGGAGCCCTACAAACTGACATCAGGAACCTGGACTGCTGAGTTTTCTTTCCCAGGGAAAATGGAAAAAGGATGTGCCCGGGGGGCCCTTGCCCTGACAGCAAAAAATCCTTATATCGAAGGATGGACCCCACACCGAAGTTGTCCCCACCTCAAACATGTGCTGCCCTGATAGACCGAAGGGAGCCCTACAAACTGACATCAGGAACCTGGACTGCTGAGTTTTCTTTCCCAGGGAAAATGGAAAAAGGATGTGCCCAGGGGCCCCTGGCCTGGACTGCAAAAAATCATTATATCGAAGGATGGAGCCCACACCAAAGTTGTGCCCACCTCAAACTTGTGCTGCCCTGATAGACCCAAGGGAGCCCTACAAACTGACATCAGGAACCTGGACTGCTGAGTTTTCTTTCCCAGGGAAAATGGAAAAAGGATGTGCCCGGGGGCCCCTGGCCCTGACTGCACAAAATCCTTATATCGAAGGATGGACCCCACACCGAATTTGTCCCCACCTCAAACTTGTGCTGCCCTGATAGACCCAAGGGAGCCCTACAAACTGACATCAGGAACCTGGACTGCTGAGTTTTCTTTCCCAGGGAAAATGGAAAAAGGATGTGCCCGGGGGCCCCTGGCCCTGACTGCAAAAAATCCTTATATCGAAGGATGGACCCCACACCGAAGTTGTCCCCACCTCAAACTTGTGCTGCCCTGATAGACCCAAGGGAGCCCTACAAACTGACATCAGGAACCTGGACTGCTGAGTTTTCTTTCCCAGGGAAAATGGAAAAAGGATGTGCACAGGGGCCCCTGGCCTGGACTGCAAAAAATCATTATATCGAAGGATGGACCCCACACCGAAGTTGTCCCCACCTCAAACTTGTGCTGCCCTGATAGACCCAAGGGAGCCCTACAAACTGACATCAGGAACCTGGACTGCTGAGTTTTCTTTCCCAGGGAAAATGGCCAAAGGATGTGCCCAGGGGCCCCTGGCACTTGGCAGGAACCTCACTGCAAAAAATCCTTATATCGAAGGATGCACCCCACAACCAAGTTGTCCCCACCTTAAAACTGTGCTGCCCTGATAGACTCAAGGGAGCCCTACAAACTGACATCAGGAACCTGGACTGCTGAGTTTTCTTTCCCAGGGAAAATGGAAAAAGGATGTGCCCAGGGGCCCCTGGCCCTGACTGCAAAAAATCCTTATATCGAAGGATGGACCCCACACCGAAGATGTCCCCACCTCAAACTTGTGCTGCCCTCATACACCCAAGGGAGCCCTACAAACTGACATCAGGAACCTGGACTGCTGAGTTTTCTTTCCCAGGGAAAATGGAAAAAGGATGTGCCCAGGGGCCCCTGGCCCTGACTGCAAAGAATCCATATATCGAAGGATGGACCCCAAACCGAAGTTGTCCCCACCTCAAACTTGTGCTGCCCTGATAGACCCAAGGGAGCCCTACAAACTGACATCAGGAACCTGGACTGCTGAGTTTTCTTTCCCAGGGAAAATGGAAAAAGGATGTGCCCAGGGGCCCCTGGCCCTGGGCTGGGGCCTCACTGCAAAGAATCCTTATATCGAAGGATGCACCCCACACCGAAGTTGTCCCCACCTCCAACTTTTGCTGCCCTGATCGATCCAAGGGAGCCCTACAAACTGACATCAGGAACCTGGATTGCTGAGTTTTCTTTCCCAGGGAAAATGGAAAAAGGATGTGCCCACGGGCCTCTGGACATGGGCTGGGGCTTCACTGCAAAGAATCCTTATATCGAAGGATGGACCCCACACCGAAGATGTCCCCACCTCAAACTTGTGCTGCCCTGATAGACCCAAGGGAGCCCTACAAACTGACATCAGGAACCTGGACTGCTGAGTTTTCTTTCCCAGGGGAAATGGAAAAAGGATGTGCCCAGGGGCCCCTGGCCCTGACTGCAAAAAATCCTTATATCGATGGATGGACCCCACACCGAAGTTGTCCCCACCTCAAACTTGTGCTGCCCTGACAGACCCAAGGGAGCCCTACAAACTGACATCAGGAACCTGGACTGCTGAGTTTTCTTTCCCAGGGAAAATGGAAAAAGGATGTGCCCAGGGGCCCCTGGCCCTGGGCTGGGGCCTCACTGCAAAGAATCCTTATATTGAAGGATGGACCCCACACCGAAGTTGTCCCCACCTCAAACTTGTGCTGCCCTGATAGACCCAAGGGAGCCCTACAAACTGACATCAGGAACCTGGACTGCTGAGTTTTCTTTCCCAGGGAAAATGGAAAAAGGATGTGCCCAGGGGCCCCTGGCCCTGGGCTGGGGCCTCACTGCAAAGAATCCTTATATCGAAGGATGGACCCCACACCGAAGTTGTCCCCACCTCAAACTTGTGCTGCCCTGATAGACCCAAGGGAGCCCTACAAACTGACATCAGGAACCTGGACTGCTGAGTTTTCTTTCCCAGGGAAAATGGAAAAAGGATGTGCCCAGGGGCCCCTGGCCCTGACTTTAAAAAATCCTTATATCGAAGGATGGACCCCACACCGAAGTTGTCCCCTCCTCAAACTTGTGCTGCCCTGATAGACCCAAGGGAGCCCTACAAACTGACATCAGGAACCTGGACTGCTGAGTTTTCTTTCCCAGGGAAAATGGAAAAAAGATGTGCCCAGGGGCCCCTGGCCCTGACTGCAAAGAATCCTTATATCGAAGGATGGACCCCACACCGAAGTTGTCCCCACCTCAAACTAGTGCTACCCTGATAGACCCAAGGGAGCCCTACAAATTGACATCAGGAACCTGGACTGCTGACTTTTCTTTCCCAGGGAAAATGGAAAAAGGATGTGCCCAGGGTTCCCTGGCCCTGGGCTGGGGCCTCACTGCAAAAAAACCTTATATCGAAGGATGGACCCCAGACCGAAGTTGTCCCCACCTCAAACTTGTGCTGCCCTGATAGACCCAAGGGAGCCCTACAAACTGACATCAGGAACCTGGACTGCTGAGTTTTCTTTCCCAGGGAAAATGGCCAAAGGATGTGCCCAGGGGCCCCTGGTCCTGGGCTGGGGCCTCACTGCAAAGAATCCTTATATCGAAGGATGGACCCCACACCGAAGTTGTCCCCACCTCAAACTTGTGCTGCCCTGATAGACCAAAGGGAGCCCTACAAACTGACATCAGGAACCTGGACTGCTGAGTTTTCTTTCCCAGGGAAAATGGAAAAAGGATGTGCCCAGGGAACCCTGGCCCTGACTGCCAAAAATCCTTATATCGAAGAATGGACCCCACACCGAAGTTGTCCCCACCTCAAACTTGTGCTGCCCTGATAGACGCAAGGGAGCCCTACAAACTGACATCAGGAACCTGGACTGCTGAGTTTTCTTTCCCAGGGAAAATGGAAAAAGGATGTGCCCGGGGGCCCCTGGCCCTGACTGCAAAGAATCCTTATATCGAAGGATGGACCCCACACCGAAGTTGTCCCCACCTCAAACTTGTGCTGCCCTGATAGACCCAAGGGAGCCCTACAAATTGACATCAGGAACCTGGACTGCTGAGTTTTCTTTCCCAGGGAAAATGGCCAAAGGATGTGCCCAGGGGACCCTGGCCCTGACTGCAAAAAATCCTTATATCGAAGGATGGACCCCAGACGGAAGTTGTCCCCTCCTCAAACTTGTGCTGCCCTGATAGACCCAAGGGAGCCCTACAAACTGACATCAGGAACCTGGACTGCTGAGTTTTCTTTCCCAGGGAAAATGGAAAAAGGATGTGCCCAGGGGCCCCTGGCCCTGACTGCAAAGAATCCTTATATCGAAGGATGGACCCCACAGCGAAGTTGTGCCCACCTCAAACTTGTGCTGCCCTGATAGACCCAAGGGAGCCCTACAAACTGACATCAGCAACCTGGACTGCTGAGTTTTCTTTCCCAGGGAAAATGGAAAAAGGATGTGCCCAGGGGCCCCTGGCCCTGACTGCAAAGAATCCTTATATCGACGGATGGACCCCACACCAAAGTTGTCCCCACCTCAAACTTGTGCTGCCCTGATAGACCCAAGGGAGCCCTACAAACTGACATCAGGAACCTGGACTGCTGAGTTTTCTTTCCCAGGGAAAATGGAAAAAGGATGTGCACAGGGGACCCTGGCCCTGACTGCAAAAAATCCTTATATCGAAGGATGGACCCCACACCGAAGTTGTCCCCACCTCAAACTTGTGCTGCCCTGATAGACCCAAGGGAGCCCTACAAACTGACATCAGGAACCTGGACTGCTGAGTTTTCTTTCCCAGGGAAAATGGAAAAAGGATGTGCCCAGGGGCCCCTGGCCCAGGGGCCCCTGGCCCTGACTGCAAAAAATCCTTATATCGAAGGATGGACCCCACACCGAAGTTGTCCCCACCTCAAACTTGTGCTGCCCTGATAGACCCAAGGGAGCCCTACAAACTGACATCAGGAACCTGGACTGCTGAGTTTTCTTTCCCAGGGAAAATGGAAAAAGGATGTGCCCAGGGGCCTCACTGCAAAGAATCCTTATATCGAAGGATGGACCCAACACCGAAATTGTCCCCACCTCAAACTTGTGCTGCCCTGATAGACCCAAGGGAGCCCTACAAACTGACATCAGGAACCTGGACTGCTGAGTTTTCTTTCCCAGGGAAAATGGAAAAAGCATGTGCCCAGGGGCCCCTGACTGCAAAAAATCCGTATATCGAAGGATGGACCCCACACCGAAGATGTCCCCACCTCAAACTTGTGCTGCCCTGATAGACCCAAGGGAGCCCTACAAACTGACATCAGGAACCTGGACTGCTGAGTTTTCTTTCCCAGGGAAAATGGAAAAAGGATGTGCCCAGGGGCCCCTGGCCCTGACTGCAAAGAATCCTTATATCGAAGGATGGACCCCACACCGAAGTTGTCCCCACCTCAAACTTGTGCTGCCCTGATAGACCCAAGGGAGCCCTACAAACTGACATCAGGAACCTGGACTGCTGAGTTTTCTTTCCCAGGGAAAATGGAAAAAGGATGTGCACAGGGGACCCTGGCCCTGGGCTGGGGCCTCACTGCAAAGAATCCTTATATTGAAGGATGGACCCCACACCGAAGTTGTCCCCACCTCAAACTTGTGCTGCCCTGATAGACCCAAGGGAGCCCTACAAACTGACATCAGGAACCTGGACTGCTGAGTTTTCTTTCCCAGGGAAAATGGAAAAAGGATGTGCCCAGGGGCCCCTGGCCCTGGGGTGGGGCCTCACTGCAAAGAATCCTTATATCGAAGGATGGACCCCACACCGAAGTTGTCCCCACCTCAAACTTGTGCTGCCCTGATAGACCCAAGGGAGCCCTACAAACTGACATCAGGAACCTGGACTGCTGAGTTTTCTTTCCCAGGGAAAATGGAAAAAGGATGTGCCCAGGGGCCCCTGGCCCTGACTTTAAAAAATCCTTATATCGAAGGATGGACCCCACACCGAAGTTGTCCCCTCCTCAAACTTGTGCTGCCCTGATAGACCCAAGGGAGCCCTACAAACTGACATCAGGAACCTGGACTGCTGAGTTTTCTTTCCCAGGGAAAATGGAAAAAGGATGTGCCCAGGGGCCCCTGGCCCTGGACAAGGACCTCACTGCAAAAAATCCTTATATCGAAGGATGGACCCCACACCGAAGTTGTCCCCACCTCAAACTTGTGCTGCCCTGATAGACCCAAGGGAGCCCTACAAACTGACATCAGGAACCTGGACTGCTGAGTTTTCCTTCCCAGGGAAAATGGAAAAAGGATGTGCACAGGGGCCCCTGGCCCTGGGCTGGGCCTCAATGCAAAAAATCCTTATATCGAAGGATGGACCCCACAGCGAAGTTGTCCCCACCTCAAAATTGTGCTGCCCTGATAGACCCAAGTGAGCCCTACAAACTGACATCAGGAACCTGGACTGCTGAGTTTTCTTTCCCAGGGAAAATGGAAAAAGGATGTGCCCAGGGGCCCCTGGCCCTGACTGTAAAAAATCTTTGTATCGAAGGATGCACCCCACACCGAAGTTGTCCCCACCTCAAACTTGTGCTGCCCTGATACACCCAAGGAAGTCCTACAAACTGACATCAGGAACCTGGACTGCTGAGTTTTCTTTCCCAGGGAAAATGGAAAAAGGATGTGCCCAGGGGCCCCTGGCCCTGACTGCAAAAAATCCTTATATCGAAGGATGGACCCCACACCAAAGTTGTCCCCACCTCAAACTTGTGCTGCCCTGATAGACCCAAGGGAGCCCTACAAACTGACATCAGGAACCTGGACTGCTGAGTTTTCTTTCCCAGGGAAAATGGAAAAAGGATGTGCCCAGGGGCCCCTGGCCCTGACTGCAAAGAATCCTTATATCGAAGGATGGACCCCACACCGAAGTTGTCCCCACCTCAAACTTGTGCTGCCCTGATAGACCCAAGGGAGCCCTACAAACTGACATCAGGAACCTGGACTGCTGAGTTTTCCTTCCCAGGGAAAATGGAAAAAGGATGTGCACAGGGGCCCCTGGCCCTGGGCTGGGCCTCAATGCAAAAAATCCTTATATCGAAGGATGGACCCCACAGCGAAGTTGTCCCCACCTCAAACTTGTGCTGCCCTGATAGACCCAAGGGAGCCCTACAAACTGACATCAGGAACCTGGACTGCTGAGTTTTCTTTCCCAGGGAAAATGGAAAAAGGATGTGCCCAGGGGCCCCTGGCCCTGACTGTAAAAAATCTTTGTATCGAAGGATGCACCCCACACCGAAGATGTCCCCACCTCAAACTTGTGCTGCCCTGATACACCCAAGGAAGTCCTACAAACTGACATCAGGAACCTGGACTGCTGAGTTTTCTTTCCCAGGGAAAATGGAAAAAGGATGTGCCCAGGGGCCCCTGGCCCTGACTGCAAAAAATCCTTATATCGAAGGATGGACCCCACACCAAAGTTGTCCCCACCTCAAACTTGTGCTGCCCTGATAGACCCAAGGGAGCCCTACAAACTGACATCAGGAACCTGGACTGCTGAGTTTTCTTTCCCAGGGAAAATGGAAAAAGGATGTGCCCAGGGGCCCCTGGCCCTGACTGCAAAGAATCCTTATATCGAAGGATGGCCCCCGCACCGAAATTGTCCCCACCTCAAACTTGTGCTGCCCTGATAGACCCAAGGGAGCCCTACAAACTGACATCAGGAACCTGGACTGCTGAGTTTTCTTTCCCAGGGAAAATGGAAAAAGGATGTGCCCAGGGGCCCCTGGCCCTGACTGCAAAGAATCCTTATAACGAAGGATGGACCCCACACCGAAGTTGTCTCCACCTCAAACTTGTGCTGCCCTGATAGACCCAAGGGAGCCCTACAAACTGACATCAGGAACCTGGATTGCTGAGTTTTCTTTCCCAGGGAAAATGGAAAAAGGATGTGCCCAGGGGCCCCTGGCCCTGGGCTGGGGCCTCACTGCAAAGAATCCTTATATCGAAGGATGGACCCCACACCGAAGTTGTCCCCACCTCAAACTTGTGCTGCCCTGATAGACCCAAGGGAGCCCTACAAACTGACATCAGGAACCTGGACTGCTGAGTTTTCTTTCCCAGGGAAAATGGAAAAAGGATGTGCCCAGGGGCCCCTGGCCCTGGGCTGGGGCCTCACTGCAAAGAATCCTTATATCGAAGGATGGACCCCACACCGAAGTTGCCCCCACCTCAAACTTGTGCTGCCCTGATAGACCCAAGGGAGCCCTACAAACTGACATCAGGAACTTGGACTGATGAGTTTCCTTTCACAGATAAAATGGCCAAAGGTTTGCCCAGGGGCCCCTAGCCCTGACTGCAAAAAATACTTATATCGAAGGATGGAGCCCACACCGAAGTTGTCCCCTCCTCAAACTTGTGCTGCCCTGATAGACCCAAGGGAGCCCTACAAACTGACATCAGGAACCTGGACTGCTGACTTTTCTTTCCCAGGGAAAATGGAAAAAGGATGTGCCCAGGGTTCCCTGGCCCTGGGCAGGGGCCTCACTGCAAAGAATCCTTATATCGAAGGATGGACCCCACACCGAAGTTGTCCCCACCTCAAACTTGTGCTGCCCTGATAGACCAAAGGGAGCCCTACAAACTGACATCAGGAACCTGGACTGCTGAGTTTTCTTTCCCAGGGAAAATGGAAAAAGGATGTGCCCAGGGAACCCTGGCCCTGACTGCCAAAAATTCTTATATCGAAGAATGGATCCCACACCGAAGTTGTCCCCACCTCAAACTTGTGCTGCCCTGATAGACGCAAGGGAGCCCTACAAACTGACATCAGGAACCTGGACTGCTGAGTTTTCTTTCCCAGGGAAAATGGATAAAGGATGTGCCCGGGGGCCCCTGGCCCTGACTGCAAAGAATCCTTATATCGAAGGATGGACCCCACACCGAAGATGTCCCCACCTCAAACTTGTGCTGCCCTGATAGACCCAAGGGAGCCCTACAAACTGACATCAGGAACCTGGACTGCTGAGTTTTCTTTCCCAGGGATAATGGAAAAAGGATGTGCCCAGGGGCCCCTGGCCCTGACTGCAATAAATCCTTATAACGAAGGATGGACCCCACACCGAAGTTGTCCCCACCTCAAACTTGTGCTGCCCTGATAGACCCAAGGGAGCCCTACAAACTGACATCAGGAACCTGGACTGCTGAGTTTTCTTTCCCAGGGAAAATGGAAAAAGGATGTGCCCAGGGGCCCCTGGCCCAGGGGCCCCTGGCCCTGACTGCAAAAAATCCTTATATCGAAGGATGGACCCCACACCGAAGTTGTCCCCACCTCAAACTTGTGCTGCCCTGATAGACCCAAGGGAGCCCTACAAACTGACATCAGGAACCTGGACTGCTGAGTTTTCTTTCCCAGGGAAAATGGAAAAAGGATGTGCCCAGGGGCCTCACTGCAAAGAATCCTTATATCGAAGGATGGACCCAACACCGAAATTGTCCCCACCTCAAACTTGTGCTGCCCTGATAGACCCAAGGGAGCCCTACAAACTGACATCAGGAACCTGGACTGCTGAGTTTTCTTTCCCAGGGAAAATGGAAAAAGCATGTGCCCAGGGGCCCCTGACTGCAAAAAATCCGTATATCGAAGGATGGACCCCACACCGAAGATGTCCCCACCTCAAACTTGTGCTGCCCTGATAGACCCAAGGGAGCCCTACAAACTGACATCAGGAACCTGGACTGCTGAGTTTTCTTTCCCAGGGAAAATGGAAAAAGGATGTGCCCGGGGGCCCCTGCCCCTGACTGCAAAAAATCCTTATATCGAAGGATGGACCCCAGACCGAAGTTGTCCCCACCTCAAACTTGTGCTGCCCTGATAGACCCAAGGGAGCCCTACAAACTGACATCAGGAACTTGGACTGCTGAGTTTTCTTTCCCAGGGAAAATGGAAAAAGGGTGTGCCCAGGGGCCCCTTGCCTGGACTGCAAAAAATCATTATATCGAAGGATGGACCCCACACGAAAGTTGTGCCCACCTCAAACTTGTGCTGCCCTGATAGACCCAAGGGAGCCCTACAAACTGACATCAGGAACCTGGACTGCTGAGTTTTCTTTCCCAGGGAAAATGGAAAAAGGATGTGCCCAGGGGCCCCTGGCCTGGACTGCAATCAATCCGTATATCGAAGGATGCACCCCACACCGAAGTTGTCCCCACCTCAAACTTGTGCTGCCCTGATAGACCCAAGGGAGCCCTACAAACTGACATCAGGAACCTGGACTGCTGAGTTTTCTTTCCCAGGGAAAATGGAAAAAGGATGTGCCCAGGGGCCCCTGGCCTGGACTGCAAAAAATCCGTATATCGAAGGATGCACCCCACACCGAAGTTGTCCCCACCTCAAACTTGTGCTGCCCTGATAGACCCAAGGGAGCCCTACAAACTGACATCAGGAACCTGGACTGCTGAGTTTTCTTTCCCAGGGAAAATGGAAAAAGGATGTGCCTGGGGGCCCCTGGCCCTGACTGCAAAAAATCCTTATATCGAAGGATGGAGCCCACACCGAATTTGTCCCCACCTCAAACTTGTGCTGCCCTGATAGACCCAAGGGAGCCCTACAAACTGACATCAGGAACCTGGACTGCTGAGTTTTCTTTCCCAGGGAAAATGGAAAAAGGATGTGCCCGGGGGCCCCTGCCCCTGACTGCAAAAAATCCTTATATCGAAGGATGGACCCCAGACCGAAGTTGTCCCCACCTCAAACTTGTGCTGCCCTGATAGACCCAAGGGAGCCCTACAAACTGACATCAGGAACTTGGACTGCTGAGTTTTCTTTCCCAGGGAAAATGGAAAAAGGGTGTGCCCAGGGGCCCCTTGCCTGGACTGCAAAAAATCATTATATCGAAGGATGGACCCCACACGAAAGTTGTGCCCACCTCAAACTTGTGCTGCCCTGATAGACCCAAGGGAGCCCTACAAACTGACATCAGGAACCTGGACTGCTGAGTTTTCTTTCCCAGGGAAAATGGCCAAAGGATGTGCCCAGGGGCCCCTGGCACTTGGCAGGAACCTCACTGCAAAAAATCCTTATATCGAAGGATGCACCCCACAACCAAGTTGTCCCCACCTTAAAACTGTGCTGCCCTGATAGACTCAAGGGAGCCCTACAAACTGACATCAGGAACCTGGACTGCTGAGTTTTCTTTCCCAGGGAAAATGGAAAAAGGATGTGCCCAGGGGCCCCTGGCCCTGACTGCAAAAAATCCTTATATCGAAGGATGGACCCCACACCGAAGATGTCCCCACCTCAAACTTGTGCTGCCCTCATACACCCAAGGGAGCCCTACAAACTGACATCAGGAACCTGGACTGCTGAGTTTTCTTTCCCAGGGGAAATGGAAAAAGGATGTGCCCAGGGGCCCCTGGCCCTGACTGCAAAAAATCCTTATATCGATGGATGGACCCCACACCGAAGTTGTCCCCACCTCAAACTTGTGCTGCCCTGACAGACCCAAGGGAGCCCTACAAACTGACATCAGGAACCTGGACTGCTGAGTTTTCTTTCCCAGGGAAAATGGAAAAAGGATGTGCCCAGGGGCCCCTGGCCCTGGGCTGGGGCCTCACTGCAAAGAATCCTTATATTGAAGGATGGACCCCACACCGAAGTTGTCCCCACCTCAAACTTGTGCTGCCCTGATAGACCCAAGGGAGCCCTACAAACTGACATCAGGAACCTGGACTGCTGAGTTTTCTTTCCCAGGGAAAATGGAAAAAGGATGTGCCCAGGGGCCCCTGGCCCTGGGCTGGGGCCTCACTGCAAAGAATCCTTATATCGAAGGATGGACCCCACACCGAAGTTGTCCCCACCTCAAACTAGTGCTACCCTGATAGACCCAAGGGAGCCCTACAAATTGACATCAGGAACCTGGACTGCTGACTTTTCTTTCCCAGGGAAAATGGAAAAAGGATGTGCCCAGGGTTCCCTGGCCCTGGGCTGGGGCCTCACTGCAAAAAAACCTTATATCGAAGGATGGACCCCAGACCGAAGTTGTCCCCACCTCAAACTTGTGCTGCCCTGATAGACCCAAGGGAGCCCTACAAACTGACATCAGGAACCTGGACTGCTGAGTTTTCTTTCCCAGGGAAAATGGCCAAAGGATGTGCCCAGGGGCCCCTGGTCCTGGGCTGGGGCCTCACTGCAAAGAATCCTTATATCGAAGGATGGACCCCACACCGAAGTTGTCCCCACCTCAAACTTGTGCTGCCCTGATAGACCAAAGGGAGCCCTACAAACTGACATCAGGAACCTGGACTGCTGAGTTTTCTTTCCCAGGGAAAATGGAAAAAGGATGTGCCCAGGGAACCCTGGCCCTGACTGCCAAAAATCCTTATATCGAAGAATGGACCCCACACCGAAGTTGTCCCCACCTCAAACTTGTGCTGCCCTGATAGACGCAAGGGAGCCCTACAAACTGACATCAGGAACCTGGACTGCTGAGTTTTCTTTCCCAGGGAAAATGGAAAAAGGATGTGCCCGGGGGCCCCTGGCCCTGACTGCAAAGAATCCTTATATCGAAGGATGGACCCCACACCGAAGTTGTCCCCACCTCAAACTTGTGCTGCCCTGATAGACCCAAGGGAGCCCTACAAATTGACATCAGGAACCTGGACTGCTGAGTTTTCTTTCCCAGGGAAAATGGCCAAAGGATGTGCCCAGGGGACCCTGGCCCTGACTGCAAAAAATCCTTATATCGAAGGATGGACCCCAGACGGAAGTTGTCCCCTCCTCAAACTTGTGCTGCCCTGATAGACCCAAGGGAGCCCTACAAACTGACATCAGGAACCTGGACTGCTGAGTTTTCTTTCCCAGGGAAAATGGAAAAAGGATGTGCCCAGGGGCCCCTGGCCTGGACTGCAAAAAATCCGTATATCGAAGGATGCACCCCACACCGAAGTTGTCCCCACCTCAAACTTGTGCTGCCCTGATAGACCCAAGGGAGCCCTACAAACTGACATCAGGAACCTGGACTGCTGAGTTTTCTTTCCCAGGGAAAATGGAAAAAGGATGTGCCCAGGGGCCCCTGGCCTGGACTGCAAAAAATCCGTATATCGAAGGATGCACCCCACACCGAAGTTGTCCCCACCTCAAACTTGTGCTGCCCTGATAGACCCAAGGGAGCCCTACAAACTGACATCAGGAACCTGGACTGCTGAGTTTTCTTTCCCAGGGAAAATGGAAAAAGGATGTGCCTGGGGGCCCCTGGCCCTGACTGCAAAAAATCCTTATATCGAAGGATGGACCCCACACCGAATTTGTCCCCACCTCAAACTTGTGCTGCCCTGATAGACCCAAGGGAGCCCTACAAACTGACATCAGGAACCTGGACTGCTGAGTTTTCTTTCCCAGGGAAAATGGAAAAAGGATGTGCCCGGGGGCCCCTGCCCCTGACTGCAAAAAATCCTTATATCGAAGGATGGACCCCAGACCGAAGTTGTCCCCACCTCAAACTTGTGCTGCCCTGATAGACCCAAGGGAGCCCTACAAACTGACATCAGGAACCTGGACTGCTGAGTTTTCTTTCCCAGGGAAAATGGAAAAAGGATGTGCCCGGGGGCCCCTGGCCCTGACTGCAAAGAATCCTTATATCGAAGGATGGACCCCACACCGAAGTTGTCCCCACCTCAAACTTGTGCTGCCCTGATAGACCCAAGGGAGCCCTACAAATTGACATCAGGAACCTGGACTGCTGAGTTTTCTTTCCCAGGGAAAATGGCCAAAGGATGTGCCCAGGGGACCCTGGCCCTGACTGCAAAAAATCCTTATATCGAAGGATGGACCCCAGACGGAAGTTGTCCCCTCCTCAAACTTGTGCTGCCCTGATAGACCCAAGGGAGCCCTACAAACTGACATCAGGAACCTGGACTGCTGAGTTTTCTTTCCCAGGGAAAATGGAAAAAGGATGTGCCCAGGGGCCCCTGGCCCTGACTGCAAAGAATCCTTATATCGAAGGATGGACCCCACAGCGAAGTTGTCCCCACCTCAAACTTGTGCTGCCCTGATAGACCCAAGGGAGCCCTACAAACTGACATCAGCAACCTGGACTGCTGAGTTTTCTTTCCCAGGGAAAATGGAAAAAGGATGTGCCCAGGGGCCCCTGGCCCTGACTGCAAAGAATCCTTATATCGACGGATGGACCCCACACCAAAGTTGTCCCCACCTCAAACTTGTGCTGCCCTGATAGACCCAAGGGAGCCCTACAAACTGACATCAGGAACCTGGACTGCTGAGTTTTCTTTCCCAGGGAAAATGGAAAAAGGATGTGCACAGGGGACCCTGGCCCTGACTGCAAAAAATCCTTATATCGAAGGATGGACCCCACACCGAAGTTGTCCCCACCTCAAACTTGTGCTGCCCTGATAGACCCAAGGGAGCCCTACAAACTGACATCAGGAACCTGGACTGCTGAGTTTTCTTTCCCAGGGAAAATGGAAAAAGGATGTGCCCAGGGGCCCCTGGCCCAGGGGCCCCTGGCCCTGACTGCAAAAAATCCTTATATCAAAGGATGGACCCCACACCGAAGTTGTCCCCACCTCAAACTTGTGCTGCCCTGATAGACCCAAGGGAGCCCTACAAACTGACATCAGGAACCTGGACTGCTGAGTTTTCTTTCCCAGGGAAAATGGAAAAAGGATGTGCCCAGGGGCCTCACTGCAAAGAATCCTTATATCGAAGGATGGACCCAACACCGAAATTGTCCCCACCTCAAACTTGTGCTGCCCTGATAGACCCAAGGGAGCCCTACAAACTGACATCAGGAACCTGGACTGCTGAGTTTTCTTTCCCAGGGAAAATGGAAAAAGGATGTGCCCAGGGGCCCCTGGCCCAGGGGCCCCTGGCCCTGACTGCAAAAAATCCTTATATCGAAGGATGGACCCCACACCGAAGTTGTCCCCACCTCAAACTTGTGCTGCCCTGATAGACCCAAGGGAGCCCTACAAACTGACATCAGGAACCTGGACTGCTGAGTTTTCTTTCCCAGGGAAAATGGAAAAAGGATGTGCCCAGGGGCCTCACTGCAAAGAATCCTTATATCGAAGGATGGACCCCACACCGAAGTTGTCCCCACCTCAAACTTGTGCTGCCCTGATAGACCCAAGGGAGCCCTACAAACTGACATCAGGAACCTGGACTGCTGAGTTTTCTTTCCCAGGGAAAATGGAAAAAGGATGTGCCCAGGGGCCCCTGGCCCTGACTGCAAAGAATCCTTATATCGAAGGATGGACCCCACACCGAAGTTGTCCCCACCTCAAACTTGTGCTGCCCTGATAGACCCAAGGGAGCCCTACAAACTGACATCAGGAACCTGGACTGCTGAGTTTTCTTTCCCAGGGAAAATGGAAAAAGGATGTGCCCGGGGGCCCCTGGCCCTGACTGCAAAAAATCCTTATATCGAAGGATGGACCCCACACCGAAGTTGTCCCCACCTCAAACTTGTGCTGCCCTGATAGACCCAAGGGAGCCCTACAAACTGACATCAGGAACCTGGACTGCTGAGTTTTCTTTCCCAGGGAAAATGGAAAAAGGATGTGCCCGGGGGCCCCTGGCCCTGACTGCAAAAAATCCTTATATCGAAGGATGGACCCCACACCGAAGTTGTCCCCACCTCAAACTTGTGCTGCCCTGATAGACCCAAGGGAGCCCTACAAACTGACATCAGGAACCTGGACTGCTGAGTTTTCTTTCCCAGGGAAAATGGAAAAAGGATGTGCCCAGGGGCCCCTGGCCCTGACTGCAAAAAATCCTTATATCGAAGGATGGACCCCACACCGAAGTTGTCCCCACCTCAAACTTGTGCTGCCCTGATAGACCCAAGGGAGCCCTACAAACTGACATCAGGAACTTGGACTGCTGAGTTTTCTTTCCCAGGGAAAATGGAAAAAGGGTGTGCCCAGGGGCCCCTTGCCTGGACTGCAAAAAATCATTATATCGAAGGATGGAGCCCACACGAAAGTTGTGCCCACCTCAAACTTGTGCTGCCCTGATAGACCCAAGGGAGCCCTACAAACTGACATCAGGAACCTGGACTGCTGAGTTTTCTTTCCCAGGGAAAATGGAAAAAGGATGTGCCCAGGGGCCCCTGGCCCTGGGCAGGGGCCTCACTGCAAAAAATCCTTATATCGAAGGATGCACCCCAGACCGAAGTTGTCCCCACCTCAAACTTGTGCTGCACTGATAGACCCAAGGGAGCCCTACAAACTGACATCAGGAACCTGGATTGCTGAGTTTTCTTTCCCAGGGAAAATGGAAAAAGGATGTGCCCGGGGGCCCCTGGCCCTGACTGCAAAAAATCCTTATATCGAAGGATGGACCCCACACCAAAGTTGTCCCCACCTCAAACTTGTGCTGCCCTGATAGACCCAAGGGAGCCCTACAAACTGACATCAGGAACCTGGACTGCTGAGTTTTCTTTCCCAGGGAAAATGGCAAAAGGATGTGCCCGGGGGGCCCTGGCCCTGACTGCAAAAAATCCTTATATCGAAGGATGGACCCCACACCGAAGTTGTCCCCACCTCAAACTTGTGCTGCCCTGATAGACCCAAGGGAGCCCTACAAACTGACATCAGGAACCTGGACTGCTGAGTTTTCTTTCCCAGGGAAAATGGCCAAAGGATGTGCCCAGGGGCCCCTGGTCCTGACTGCAAAAAATCCTTATATCGAAGGATGGACCCCACACCGAAGTTGTCCCCACCTCAAACTTGTGCTGCCCTGATAGACCCAAGGGAGCCCTACAAACTGACATCAGGAACCTGGACTGCTGAGTTTTCTTTCCCAGGGAAAATGGAAAAAGGATGTGCCATGGGGCCCCTGGCCCTGACTGCAAAAAATCCTTATATCGAAGGATGGACCCCACACCAAAGTTGTCCCCACCTCAAACTTGTGCTGCCCTGATAGACCCAAGGGAGCCCTACAAACTGACATCAGGAACCTGGACTGCTGAGTTTTCTTTCCCAGGGAAAATGGAAAAAGGATGTGCCCAGGGGCCCCTGGCCCTGACTGCAAAGAATCCTTATATCGAAGGATGGACCCCACACCGAAGTTGTCCCCACCTCAAACTAGTGCTGCCCTGATAGACCCAAGGGAGCCCTACAAATTGACATCAGGAACCTGGACTGCTGACTTTTCTTTCCCAGGGAAAATGGAAAAAGGATGTGCCCAGGGTTCCCTGGCCCTGGGCTGGGGCCTCACTGCAAAAAAACCTTATATCGAAGGATGGACCCCAGACCGAAGTTGTCCCCACCTCAAACTTGTGCTGCCCTGATAGACCCAAGGGAGCCCTACAAACTGACATCAGGAACCTGGACTGCTGAGTTTTCTTTCCCAGGGAAAATGGCCAAAGGATGTGCCCAGGGGCCCCTGGCCCTGGGCTGGGGCCTCACTGCAAAGAATCCTTATATCGAAGGATGGACCCCACACCGAAGTTGTCCCCACCTCAAACTTGTGCTGCCCTGATAGACCAAAGGGAGCCCTACAAACTGACATCAGGAACCTGGACTGCTGAGTTTTCTTTCCCAGGGAAAATGGAAAAAGGATGTGCCCAGGGAACCCTGGCCCTGACTGCCAAAAATTCTTATATCGAAGAATGGACCCCACACCGAAGTTGTCCCCACCTCAAACTTGTGCTGCCCTGATAGACGCAAGGGAGCCCTACAAACTGACATCAGGAACCTGGACTGCTGAGTTTTCTTTCCCAGGGAAAATGGAAAAAGGATGTGCCCGGGGGCCCCTGGCCCTGACTGCAAAGAATCCTTATATCGAAGGATGGACCCCACACCGAAGATGTCCCCACCTCAAACTTGTGCTGCCCTGATAGACCCAAGGGAGCCCTACAAACTGACATCAGGAACCTGGACTGCTGAGTTTTCTTTCCCAGGGATAATGGAAAAAGGATGTGCCCAGGGGCCCCTGGCCCTGACTGCAATAAATCCTTATAACGAAGGATGGACCCCACACCGAAGTTGTCCCCACCTCAAACTTGTGCTGCCCTGATAGACCCAAGGGAGCCCTACAAACTGACATCAGGAACCTGGACTGCTGAGTTTTCTTTCCCAGGGAAAATGGAAAAAGGATGTGCCCAGGGGCCCCTGGCCCTGACTGCAAAGAATCCTTATATCGAAGGATGGACCCCACACCGAAGTTGTCCCCACCTCAAACTTGTGCTGCCCTGATAGACCCAAGGGAGCCCTACAAATTGACATCAGGAACCTGGACTGCTGAGTTTTCTTTCCCAGGGAAAATGGCCAAAGGATGTGCCCAGGGGACCCTGGCCCTGACTGCAAAAAATCCTTATATCGAAGGATGGACCCCAGACGGAAGTTGTCCCCTCCTCAAACTTGTGCTGCCCTGATAGACCCAAGGGAGCCCTACAAACTGACATCAGGAACCTGGACTGCTGAGTTTTCTTTCCCAGGGAAAATGGAAAAAGGATGTGCCCAGGGGCCCCTGGCCCTGACTGCAAAGAATCCTTATATCGAAGGATGGACCCCACACCGAAGTTGTCCCCACCTCAAACTTGTGCTGCCCTGATAGACCCAAGGGAGCCCTACAAACTGACATCAGGAACCTGGACTGCTGAGTTTTCTTTCCCAGGGAAAATGGAAAAAGGATGTGCCCAGGGGCCCCTGGCCCTGACTGCAAAAAATCCTTATATCGAAGGATGGACCCCACACCGAAGTTGTCCCCACCTCAAACTTGTGCTGCCCTGATAGACCCAAGGGAGCCCTACAAACTGACATCAGGAACCTGGACTGCTGAGTTTTCTTTCCCAGGGAAAATGGAAAAAGGATGTGCCCAGGGGCCCCTGGCCCTGACTGCAAAAAATCATTATATCGAAGGATGGACCCCACACCGAAGTTGTCCCCACCTCAAACTTGTGCTGCCCTGATAGACCCAAGGCAGCCCTACAAACTGACATCAGGAACCTGGACTGCTGAGTTTTCTTTCCCAGGGAAAATGGAAAAAGGATGTGCCCAGGGGCCCCTGGCCCTGACTGCAAAGAATCCTTATATCGAAGGATGGACCCCACACCGAAGTTGTCCCCACCTCAAACTTGTGCTGCCCTGATAGACCCAAGGGAGCCCTACAAACTGACATCAGGAACCTGGACTGCTGAGTTTTCTTTCCCAGGGAAAATGGAAAAAGGTGTTGTCCAGGGGCCCCTGGCCCTGACTGCAAAAAATCCTTATATCGAAGGATGGACCCCACACTGAAGTTGTCCCCACCCCAAACTTGTGCTGCCCTGATAGACCCAAGGGAGCCCTACAAACTGACATCAGGAACCTGGACTGCTGAGTTTTCTTTCCCAGGGAAAATGGAAAAAGGATGTGCCCAGGGGCCCCTGGCCCTGACTGCAAAGAATCCTTATATTGAAGGATGGAGCCCACACTGAATTTGTCCCCACCTCAAACTTGTGCTGCCCTGATAGACCCAAGGGAGCCCTACAAACTGACATCAGGAACCTGGACTGCTGAGTTTTCTTTCCCAGGGAAAATGGAAAAAGGATGTGCCCAGGGGCCCCTGGCCCAGGGGCCCCTGGCCCTGACTGCAAAAAATCCTTATATCGAAGGATGGACCCCACACCGAAGTTGTCCCCACCTCAAACTTGTGCTGCCCTGATAGAC
Organism: Lonchura striata; assembly: GCF_050655825.1. Taxonomy (NCBI): domain Eukaryota; kingdom Metazoa; phylum Chordata; class Aves; order Passeriformes; family Estrildidae; genus Lonchura; species Lonchura striata. The sequence continues at coordinate 6,318,032 of NC_140718.1, read as the reverse complement.
CCAAGGGAGCCCTACAAACTGACATCAGGAACCTGGACTGCTGAGTTTTCTTTCCCAGGGAAAATGGAAAAAGGATGTGCCCAGGGGCCTCACTGCAAAGAATCCTTATATCGAAGGATGGACCCAACACCGAAATTGTCCCCACCTCAAACTTGTGCTGCCCTGATAGACCCAAGGGAGCCCTACAAACTGACATCAGGAACCTGGACTGCTGAGTTTTCTTTCCCAGGGAAAATGGAAAAAGCATGTGCCCAGGGGCCCCTGACTGCAAAAAATCCGTATATCGAAGGATGGACCCCACACCGAAGATGTCCCCACCTCAAACTTGTGCTGCCCTGATAGACCCAAGGGAGCCCTACAAACTGACATCAGGAACCTGGACTGCTGAGTTTTCTTTCCCAGGGAAAATGGAAAAAGGATGTGCCCGGGGGCCCCTGGCCCTGACTGCAAAGAATCCTTATATCGAAGGATGGACCCCACACCGAAGTTGTCCCCACCTCAAACTTGTGCTGCCCTGATAGACCCAAGGGAGCCCTACAAACTGACATCAGGAACCTGGACTGCTGAGTTTTCTTTCCCAGGGAAAATGGAAAAAGGATGTGCCCGGGGGCCCCTGGCCCTGACTGCAAAAAATCCTTATATCGAAGGATGGACCCCACACCGAAGTTGTCCCCACCTCAAACTTGTGCTGCCCTGATAGACCCAAGGGAGCCCTACAAACTGACATCAGGAACCTGGACTGCTGAGTTTTCTTTCCCAGGGAAAATGGAAAAAGGATGTGCCCGGGGGCCCCTGGCCCTGACTGCAAAAAATCCTTATATCGAAGGATGGACCCCACACCGAAGTTGTCCCCACCTCAAACTTGTGCTGCCCTGATAGACCCAAGGGAGCCCTACAAACTGACATCAGGAACCTGGACTGCTGAGTTTTCTTTCCCAGGGAAAATGGAAAAAGGATGTGCCCGGGGGCCCCTGGCCCTGACTGCAAAAAATCCTTATATCGAAGGATGGACCCCACACCGAAGTTGTCCCCACCTCAAACTTGTGCTGCCCTGATAGACCCAAGGGAGCCCTACAAACTGACATCAGGAACCTGGACTGCTGAGTTTTCTTTCCCAGGGAAAATGGCCAAAGGATGTGCCCAGGGGCCCCTGGCCCTGACTGCAAAAAATCCTTATATCGAAGGATGGACCCCACACCGAAGTTGTCCCCACCTCAAACTTGTGCTGCCCTGATAGACCCAAGGGAGCCCTACAAACTGACATCAGGAACCTGGACTGCTGAGTTTTCTTTCCCAGGGAAAATGGAAAAAGGATGTGCCCAGGGGCCCCTGGCCCTGACTGCAAAAAATCCTTATATCGAAGGATGCACCCCACACCGAAGATGTCCCCACCTCAAACTTGTGCTGCCCTGATAGACCCAAGGGAGCCCTACAAACTGACATCAGGAACCTGGACTGCTGAGTTTTCTTTCCCAGGGAAAATGGAAAAAGGATGTGCCTGGGGGCCCCTGGCCCTGACTGCAAAAAATCCTTATATCGAAGGATGGAGCCCACACCGAAGTTGTCCCCACCTCAAACTTGTGCTGCCCTGATAGACCCAAGGGAGCCCTACAAACTGACATCAGGAACCTGGACTGCTGAGTTTTCTTTCCCAGGGAAAATGGAAAAAGGATGTGCCCGGGGGCCCCTGCCCCTGACTGCAAAAAATCCTTATATCGAAGGATGGACCCCAGACCGAAGTTGTCCCCACCTCAAACTTGTGCTGCCCTGATAGACCCAAGGGAGCCCTACAAACTGACATCAGGAACTTGGACTGCTGAGTTTTCTTTCCCAGGGAAAATGGAAAAAGGGTGTGCCCAGGGGCCCCTTGCCTGGACTGCAAAAAATCATTATATCGAAGGATGGAGCCCACACGAAAGTTGTGCCCACCTCAAACTTGTGCTGCCCTGATAGACCCAAGGGAGCCCTACAAACTGACATCAGGAACCTGGACTGCTGAGTTTTCTTTCCCAGGGAAAATGGAAAAAGGATGTGCCCAGGGGCCCCTGGCCCTGGGCAGGGGCCTCACTGCAAAAAATCCTTATATCGAAGGATGGACCCCAGACCGAAGTTGTCCCCACCTCAAACTTGTGCTGCACTGATAGACCCAAGGGAGCCCTACAAACTGACATCAGGAACCTGGATTGCTGAGTTTTCTTTCCCAGGGAAAATGGAAAAAGGATGTGCCCGGGGGCCCCTGGCCCTGACTGCAAAAAATCCTTATATCGAAGGATGGACCCCACACCAAAGTTGTCCCCACCTCAAACTTGTGCTGCCCTGATAGACCCAAGGGAGCCCTACAAACTGACATCAGGAACCTGGACTGCTGAGTTTTCTTTCCCAGGGAAAATGGAAAAAGGATGTGCCCGGGGGGCCCTGGCCCTGACAGCAAAAAATCCTTATATCGAAGGATGGACCCCACACCGAAGTTGTCCCCACCTCAAACTTGTGCTGCCCTGATAGACCCAAGGGAGCCCTACAAACTGACATCAGGAACCTGGACTGCTGAGTTTTCTTTCCCAGGGAAAATGGCCAAAGGATGTGCCCAGGGGCCCCTGGTCCTGACTGCAAAAAATCCTTATATCGAAGGATGGACCCCACACCGAAGTTGTCCCCACCTCAAACTTGTGCTGCCCTGATAGACCCAAGGGAGCCCTACAAACTGACATCAGGAACCTGGACTGCTGAGTTTTCTTTCCCAGGGAAAATGGAAAAAGGATGTGCCCGGGGGGCCCTTGCCCTGACAGCAAAAAATCCTTATATCGAAGGATGGACCCCACACCGAAGTTGTCCCCACCTCAAACATGTGCTGCCCTGATAGACCGAAGGGAGCCCTACAAACTGACATCAGGAACCTGGACTGCTGAGTTTTCTTTCCCAGGGAAAATGGAAAAAGGATGTGCCCAGGGGCCCCTGGCCTGGACTGCAAAAAATCATTATATCGAAGGATGGAGCCCACACCAAAGTTGTGCCCACCTCAAACTTGTGCTGCCCTGATAGACCCAAGGGAGCCCTACAAACTGACATCAGGAACCTGGACTGCTGAGTTTTCTTTCCCAGGGAAAATGGAAAAAGGATGTGCCCGGGGGCCCCTGGCCCTGACTGCACAAAATCCTTATATCGAAGGATGGACCCCACACCGAATTTGTCCCCACCTCAAACTTGTGCTGCCCTGATAGACCCAAGGGAGCCCTACAAACTGACATCAGGAACCTGGACTGCTGAGTTTTCTTTCCCAGGGAAAATGGAAAAAGGATGTGCCCGGGGGCCCCTGGCCCTGACTGCAAAAAATCCGTATATCGAAGGATGGACCCCACACCGAAGTTGTCCCCACCTCAAACTTGTGCTGCCCTGATAGACCCAAGGGAGCCCTACAAACTGACATCAGGAACCTGGACTGCTGAGTTTTCTTTCCCAGGGAAAATGGAAAAAGGATGTGCACAGGGGCCCCTGGCCTGGACTGCAAAAAATCATTATATCGAAGGATGGACCCCACACCGAAGTTGTCCCCACCTCAAACTTGTGCTGCCCTGATAGACCCAAGGGAGCCCTACAAACTGACATCAGGAACCTGGACTGCTGAGTTTTCTTTCCCAGGGAAAATGGCCAAAGGATGTGCCCAGGGGCCCCTGGCACTTGGCAGGAACCTCACTGCAAAAAATCCTTATATCGAAGGATGCACCCCACAACCAAGTTGTCCCCACCTTAAAACTGTGCTGCCCTGATAGACTCAAGGGAGCCCTACAAACTGACATCAGGAACCTGGACTGCTGAGTTTTCTTTCCCAGGGAAAATGGAAAAAGGATGTGCCCAGGGGCCCCTGGCCCTGACTGCAAAAAATCCTTATATCGAAGGATGGACCCCACACCGAAGATGTCCCCACCTCAAACTTGTGCTGCCCTCATACACCCAAGGGAGCCCTACAAACTGACATCAGGAACCTGGACTGCTGAGTTTTCTTTCCCAGGGAAAATGGAAAAAGGATGTGCCCAGGGGCCCCTGGCCCTGACTGCAAAGAATCCATATATCGAAGGATGGACCCCAAACCGAAGTTGTCCCCACCTCAAACTTGTGCTGCCCTGATAGACCCAAGGGAGCCCTACAAACTGACATCAGGAACCTGGACTGCTGAGTTTTCTTTCCCAGGGAAAATGGAAAAAGGATGTGCCCAGGGGCCCCTGGCCCTGGGCTGGGGCCTCACTGCAAAGAATCCTTATATCGAAGGATGCACCCCACACCGAAGTTGTCCCCACCTCCAACTTTTGCTGCCCTGATCGATCCAAGGGAGCCCTACAAACTGACATCAGGAACCTGGATTGCTGAGTTTTCTTTCCCAGGGAAAATGGAAAAAGGATGTGCCCACGGGCGTCTGGACATGGGCTGGGGCTTCACTGCAAAGAATCCTTATATCGAAGGATGGACCCCACACCGAAGATGTCCCCACCTCAAACTTGTGCTGCCCTGATAGACCCAAGGGAGCCCTACAAACTGACATCAGGAACCTGGACTGCTGAGTTTTCTTTCCCAGGGGAAATGGAAAAAGGATGTGCCCAGGGGCCCCTGGCCCTGACTGCAAAAAATCCTTATATCGATGGATGGACCCCACACCGAAGTTGTCCCCACCTCAAACTTGTGCTGCCCTGACAGACCCAAGGGAGCCCTACAAACTGACATCAGGAACCTGGACTGCTGAGTTTTCTTTCCCAGGGAAAATGGAAAAAGGATGTGCCCAGGGGCCCCTGGCCCTGGGCTGGGGCCTCACTGCAAAGAATCCTTATATTGAAGGATGGACCCCACACCGAAGTTGTCCCCACCTCAAACTTGTGCTGCCCTGATAGACCCAAGGGAGCCCTACAAACTGACATCAGGAACCTGGACTGCTGAGTTTTCTTTCCCAGGGAAAATGGAAAAAGGATGTGCCCAGGGGCCCCTGGCCCTGGGCTGGGGCCTCACTGCAAAGAATCCTTATATCGAAGGATGGACCCCACACCGAAGTTGTCCCCACCTCAAACTTGTGCTGCCCTGATAGACCCAAGGGAGCCCTACAAACTGACATCAGGAACCTGGACTGCTGAGTTTTCTTTCCCAGGGAAAATGGAAAAAGGATGTGCCCAGGGGCCCCTGGCCCTGACTTTAAAAAATCCTTATATCGAAGGATGGACCCCACACCGAAGTTGTCCCCTCCTCAAACTTGTGCTGCCCTGATAGACCCAAGGGAGCCCTACAAACTGACATCAGGAACCTGGACTGCTGAGTTTTCTTTCCCAGGGAAAATGGAAAAAAGATGTGCCCAGGGGCCCCTGGCCCTGACTGCAAAGAATCCTTATATCGAAGGATGGACCCCACACCGAAGTTGTCCCCACCTCAAACTAGTGCTACCCTGATAGACCCAAGGGAGCCCTACAAATTGACATCAGGAACCTGGACTGCTGACTTTTCTTTCCCAGGGAAAATGGAAAAAGGATGTGCCCAGGGTTCCCTGGCCCTGGGCTGGGGCCTCACTGCAAAAAAACCTTATATCGAAGGATGGACCCCAGACCGAAGTTGTCCCCACCTCAAACTTGTGCTGCCCTGATAGACCCAAGGGAGCCCTACAAACTGACATCAGGAACCTGGACTGCTGAGTTTTCTTTCCCAGGGAAAATGGCCAAAGGATGTGCCCAGGGGCCCCTGGTCCTGGGCTGGGGCCTCACTGCAAAGAATCCTTATATCGAAGGATGGACCCCACACCGAAGTTGTCCCCACCTCAAACTTGTGCTGCCCTGATAGACCAAAGGGAGCCCTACAAACTGACATCAGGAACCTGGACTGCTGAGTTTTCTTTCCCAGGGAAAATGGAAAAAGGATGTGCCCAGGGAACCCTGGCCCTGACTGCCAAAAATCCTTATATCGAAGAATGGACCCCACACCGAAGTTGTCCCCACCTCAAACTTGTGCTGCCCTGATAGACGCAAGGGAGCCCTACAAACTGACATCAGGAACCTGGACTGCTGAGTTTTCTTTCCCAGGGAAAATGGAAAAAGGTTGTGCCCGGGGGCCCCTGGCCCTGACTGCAAAGAATCCTTATATCGAAGGATGGACCCCACACCGAAGTTGTCCCCACCTCAAACTTGTGCTGCCCTGATAGACCCAAGGGAGCCCTACAAATTGACATCAGGAACCTGGACTGCTGAGTTTTCTTTCCCAGGGAAAATGGCCAAAGGATGTGCCCAGGGGACCCTGGCCCTGACTGCAAAAAATCCTTATATCGAAGGATGGACCCCAGACGGAAGTTGTCCCCTCCTCAAACTTGTGCTGCCCTGATAGACCCAAGGGAGCCCTACAAACTGACATCAGGAACCTGGACTGCTGAGTTTTCTTTCCCAGGGAAAATGGAAAAAGGATGTGCCCAGGGGCCCCTGGCCCTGACTGCAAAGAATCCTTATATCGAAGGATGGACCCCACACCGAAGTTGTGCCCACCTCAAACTTGTGCTGCCCTGATAGACCCAAGGGAGCCCTACAAACTGACATCAGCAACCTGGACTGCTGAGTTTTCTTTCCCAGGGAAAATGGAAAAAGGATGTGCCCAGGGGCCCCTGGCCCTGACTGCAAAGAATCCTTATATCGACGGATGGACCCCACACCAAAGTTGTCCCCACCTCAAACTTGTGCTGCCCTGATAGACCCAAGGGAGCCCTACAAACTGACATCAGGAACCTGGACTGCTGAGTTTTCTTTCCCAGGGAAAATGGAAAAAGGATGTGCACAGGGGACCCTGGCCCTGACTGCAAAAAATCCTTATATCGAAGGATGGACCCCACACCGAAGTTGTCCCCACCTCAAACTTGTGCTGCCCTGATAGACCCAAGGGAGCCCTACAAACTGACATCAGGAACCTGGACTGCTGAGTTTTCTTTCCCAGGGAAAATGGAAAAAGGATGTGCCCAGGGGCCCCTGGCCCAGGGGCCCCTGGCCCTGACTGCAAAAAATCCTTATATCGAAGGATGGACCCCACACCGAAGTTGTCCCCACCTCAAACTTGTGCTGCCCTGATAGACCCAAGGGAGCCCTACAAACTGACATCAGGAACCTGGACTGCTGAGTTTTCTTTCCCAGGGAAAATGGAAAAAGGATGTGCCCAGGGGCCTCACTGCAAAGAATCCTTATATCGAAGGATGGACCCAACACCGAAATTGTCCCCACCTCAAACTTGTGCTGCCCTGATAGACCCAAGGGAGCCCTACAAACTGACATCAGGAACCTGGACTGCTGAGTTTTCTTTCCCAGGGAAAATGGAAAAAGCATGTGCCCAGGGGCCCCTGACTGCAAAAAATCCGTATATCGAAGGATGGACCCCACACCGAAGATGTCCCCACCTCAAACTTGTGCTGCCCTGATAGACCCAAGGGAGCCCTACAAACTGACATCAGGAACCTGGACTGCTGAGTTTTCTTTCCCAGGGAAAATGGAAAAAGGATGTGCCCAGGGGCCCCTGGCCCTGACTGCAAAGAATCCTTATATCGAAGGATGGACCCCACACCGAAGTTGTCCCCACCTCAAACTTGTGCTGCCCTGATAGACCCAAGGGAGCCCTACAAACTGACATCAGGAACCTGGACTGCTGAGTTTTCTTTCCCAGGGAAAATGGAAAAAGGATGTGCACAGGGGACCCTGGCCCTGGGCTGGGGCCTCACTGCAAAGAATCCTTATATTGAAGGATGGACCCCACACCGAAGTTGTCCCCACCTCAAACTTGTGCTGCCCTGATAGACCCAAGGGAGCCCTACAAACTGACATCAGGAACCTGGACTGCTGAGTTTTCTTTCCCAGGGAAAATGGAAAAAGGATGTGCCCAGGGGCCCCTGGCCCTGGGGTGGGGCCTCACTGCAAAGAATCCTTATATCGAAGGATGGACCCCACACCGAAGTTGTCCCCACCTCAAACTTGTGCTGCCCTGATAGACCCAAGGGAGCCCTACAAACTGACATCAGGAACCTGGACTGCTGAGTTTTCTTTCCCAGGGAAAATGGAAAAAGGATGTGCCCAGGGGCCCCTGGCCCTGACTTTAAAAAATCCTTATATCGAAGGATGGACCCCACACCGAAGTTGTCCCCTCCTCAAACTTGTGCTGCCCTGATAGACCCAAGGGAGCCCTACAAACTGACATCAGGAACCTGGACTGCTGAGTTTTCTTTCCCAGGGAAAATGGAAAAAGGATGTGCCCAGGGGCCCCTGGCCCTGGACAAGGACCTCACTGCAAAAAATCCTTATATCGAAGGATGGACCCCACACCGAAGTTGTCCCCACCTCAAACTTGTGCTGCCCTGATAGACCCAAGGGAGCCCTACAAACTGACATCAGGAACCTGGACTGCTGAGTTTTCCTTCCCAGGGAAAATGGAAAAAGGATGTGCACAGGGGCCCCTGGCCCTGGGCTGGGCCTCAATGCAAAAAATCCTTATATCGAAGGATGGACCCCACAGCGAAGTTGTCCCCACCTCAAAATTGTGCTGCCCTGATAGACCCAAGTGAGCCCTAAAAACTGACATCAGGAACCTGGACTGCTGAGTTTTCTTTCCCAGGGAAAATGGAAAAAGGATGTGCCCAGGGGCCCCTGGCCCTGACTGTAAAAAATCTTTGTATCGAAGGATGCACCCCACACCGAAGTTGTCCCCACCTCAAACTTGTGCTGCCCTGATACACCCAAGGAAGTCCTACAAACTGACATCAGGAACCTGGACTGCTGAGTTTTCTTTCCCAGGGAAAATGGAAAAAGGATGTGCCCAGGGGCCCCTGGCCCTGACTGCAAAAAATCCTTATATCGAAGGATGGACCCCACACCAAAGTTGTCCCCACCTCAAACTTGTGCTGCCCTGATAGACCCAAGGGAGCCCTACAAACTGACATCAGGAACCTGGACTGCTGAGTTTTCTTTCCCAGGGAAAATGGAAAAAGGATGTGCCCAGGGGCCCCTGGCCCTGACTGCAAAGAATCCTTATATCGAAGGATGGACCCCACACCGAAGTTGTCCCCACCTCAAACTTGTGCTGCCCTGATAGACCCAAGGGAGCCCTACAAACTGACATCAGGAACCTGGACTGCTGAGTTTTCCTTCCCAGGGAAAATGGAAAAAGGATGTGCACAGGGGCCCCTGGCCCTGGGCTGGGCCTCAATGCAAAAAATCCTTATATCGAAGGATGGACCCCACAGCGAAGTTGTCCCCACCTCAAACTTGTGCTGCCCTGATAGACCCAAGGGAGCCCTACAAACTGACATCAGGAACCTGGACTGCTGAGTTTTCTTTCCCAGGGAAAATGGAAAAAGGATGTGCCCAGGGGCCCCTGGCCCTGACTGTAAAAAATCTTTGTATCGAAGGATGCACCCCACACCGAAGATGTCCCCACCTCAAACTTGTGCTGCCCTGATACACCCAAGGAAGTCCTACAAACTGACATCAGGAACCTGGACTGCTGAGTTTTCTTTCCCAGGGAAAATGGAAAAAGGATGTGCCCAGGGGCCCCTGGCCCTGACTGCAAAAAATCCTTATATCGAAGGATGGACCCCACACCAAAGTTGTCCCCACCTCAAACTTGTGCTGCCCTGATAGACCCAAGGGAGCCCTACAAACTGACATCAGGAACCTGGACTGCTGAGTTTTCTTTCCCAGGGAAAATGGAAAAAGGATGTGCCCAGGGGCCCCTGGCCCTGACTGCAAAGAATCCTTATATCGAAGGATGGCCCCCGCACCGAAATTGTCCCCACCTCAAACTTGTGCTGCCCTGATAGACCCAAGGGAGCCCTACAAACTGACATCAGGAACCTGGACTGCTGAGTTTTCTTTCCCAGGGAAAATGGAAAAAGGATGTGCCCAGGGGCCCCTGGCCCTGACTGCAAAGAATCCTTATAACGAAGGATGGACCCCACACCGAAGTTGTCCCCACCTCAAACTTGTGCTGCCCTGATAGACCCAAGGGAGCCCTACAAACTGACATCAGGAACCTGGACTGCTGAGTTTTCTTTCCCAGGGAAAATGGAAAAAGGATGTGCCCGGGGGCCCCTGGCCCTGACTGCAAAAAATCCTTATATCGAAGGATGGACCCCACACCGAAGTTGTCCCCACCTCAAACTTGTGCTGCCCTGATAGACCCAAGGGAGCCCTACAAACTGACATCAGGAACCTGGACTGCTGAGTTTTCTTTCCCAGGGAAAATGGAAAAAGGATGTGCCCAGGGGCCCCTGGCCCTGACTGCAAAAAATCCTTATATCGAAGGATGGACCCCACACCGAAGTTGTCCCCACCTCAAACTTGTGCTGCCCTGATAGACCCAAGGGAGCCCTACAAACTGACATCAGGAACCTGGACTGCTGAGTTTTCTTTCCCAGGGAAAATGGCCAAAGGTTGTGCCCAGGGGCCCCTGGCCCTGACTGCAAAAAATCCTTATATCGAAGGATGGACCCCACACCGAAGTTGTCCCCACCTCAAACTTGTGCTGCCCTGATAGACCCAAGGGAGCCCTACAAACTGACATCAGGAACCTGGACTGCTGAGTTTTCTTTCCCAGGGAAAATGGAAAAAGGATGTGCCCAGGGGCCCCTGGCCCTGACTGCAAAAAATCCGTATATCGAAGGATGCACCCCACACCGAAGTTGTCCCCACCTCAAACTTGTGCTGCCCTGATAGACCCAAGGGAGCCCTACAAACTGACATCAGGAACCTGGACTGCTGAGTTTTCTTTCCCAGGGAAAATGGAAAAAGGATGTGCCTGGGGGCCCCTGGCCCTGACTGCAAAAAATCCTTATATCGAAGGATGGAGCCCACACCGAAGTTGTCCCCACCTCAAACTTGTGCTGCCCTGATAGACCCAAGGGAGCCCTACAAACTGACATCAGGAACCTGGACTGCTGAGTTTTCTTTCCCAGGGAAAATGGAAAAAGGATGTGCCCGGGGGCCCCTGCCCCTGACTGCAAAAAATCCTTATATCGAAGGATGGACCCCAGACCGAAGTTGTCCCCACCTCAAACTTGTGCTGCCCTGATAGACCCAAGGGAGCCCTACAAACTGACATCAGGAACCTGGACTGCTGAGTTTTCTTTCCCAGGGAAAATGGAAAAAGGATGTGCCCAGGGGCCCCTGGCCCTGACTGCAAAGAATCCTTATATCGAAGGATGGACCCCACACCGAAGTTGTCCCCACCTCAAACTTGTGCTGCCCTGATAGACCCAAGGGAGCCCTACAAACTGACATCAGGAACCTGGACTGCTGAGTTTTCCTTCCCAGGGAAAATGGAAAAAGGATGTGCACAGGGGCCCCTGGCCCTGGGCTGGGCCTCAATGCAAAAAATCCTTATATCGAAGGATGGACCCCACAGCGAAGTTGTCCCCACCTCAAACTTGTGCTGCCCTGATAGACCCAAGGGAGCCCTACAAACTGACATCAGGAACCTGGACTGCTGAGTTTTCTTTCCCAGGGAAAATGGAAAAAGGATGTGCCCAGGGGCCCCTGGCCCTGACTGTAAAAAATCTTTGTATCGAAGGATGCACCCCACACCGAAGATGTCCCCACCTCAAACTTGTGCTGCCCTGATACACCCAAGGAAGTCCTACAAACTGACATCAGGAACCTGGACTGCTGAGTTTTCTTTCCCAGGGAAAATGGAAAAAGGATGTGCCCAGGGGCCCCTGGCCCTGACTGCAAAAAATCCTTATATCGAAGGATGGACCCCACACCAAAGTTGTCCCCACCTCAAACTTGTGCTGCCCTGATAGACCCAAGGGAGCCCTACAAACTGACATCAGGAACCTGGACTGCTGAGTTTTCTTTCCCAGGGAAAATGGAAAAAGGATGTGCCCAGGGGCCCCTGGCCCTGACTGCAAAGAATCCTTATATCGAAGGATGGCCCCCGCACCGAAATTGTCCCCACCTCAAACTTGTGCTGCCCTGATAGACCCAAGGGAGCCCTACAAACTGACATCAGGAACCTGGACTGCTGAGTTTTCTTTCCCAGGGAAAATGGAAAAAGGATGTGCCCAGGGGCCCCTGGCCCTGACTGCAAAGAATCCTTATAACGAAGGATGGACCCCACACCGAAGTTGTCTCCACCTCAAACTTGTGCTGCCCTGATAGACCCAAGGGAGCCCTACAAACTGACATCAGGAACCTGGATTGCTGAGTTTTCTTTCCCAGGGAAAATGGAAAAAGGATGTGCCCAGGGGCCCCTGGCCCTGGGCTGGGGCCTCACTGCAAAGAATCCTTATATCGAAGGATGGACCCCACACCGAAGTTGTCCCCACCTCAAACTTGTGCTGCCCTGATAGACCCAAGGGAGCCCTACAAACTGACATCAGGAACCTGGACTGCTGAGTTTTCTTTCCCAGGGAAAATGGAAAAAGGATGTGCCCAGGGGCCCCTGGCCCTGGGCTGGGGCCTCACTGCAAAGAATCCTTATATCGAAGGATGGACCCCACACCGAAGTTGCCCCCACCTCAAACTTGTGCTGCCCTGATAGACCCAAGGGAGCCCTACAAACTGACATCAGGAACTTGGACTGATGAGTTTCCTTTCACAGATAAAATGGCCAAAGGTTTGCCCAGGGGCCCCTAGCCCTGACTGCAAAAAATACTTATATCGAAGGATGGAGCCCACACCGAAGTTGTCCCCTCCTCAAACTTGTGCTGCCCTGATAGACCCAAGGGAGCCCTACAAATTGACATCAGGAACCTGGACTGCTGACTTTTCTTTCCCAGGGAAAATGGAAAAAGGATGTGCCCAGGGTTCCCTGGCCCTGGGCAGGGGCCTCACTGCAAAGAATCCTTATATCGAAGGATGGACCCCACACCGAAGTTGTCCCCACCTCAAACTTGTGCTGCCCTGATAGACCAAAGGGAGCCCTACAAACTGACATCAGGAACCTGGACTGCTGAGTTTTCTTTCCCAGGGAAAATGGAAAAAGGATGTGCCCAGGGAACCCTGGCCCTGACTGCCAAAAATTCTTATATCGAAGAATGGATCCCACACCGAAGTTGTCCCCACCTCAAACTTGTGCTGCCCTGATAGACGCAAGGGAGCCCTACAAACTGACATCAGGAACCTGGACTGCTGAGTTTTCTTTCCCAGGGAAAATGGATAAAGGATGTGCCCGGGGGCCCCTGGCCCTGACTGCAAAGAATCCTTATATCGAAGGATGGACCCCACACCGAAGATGTCCCCACCTCAAACTTGTGCTGCCCTGATAGACCCAAGGGAGCCCTACAAACTGACATCAGGAACCTGGACTGCTGAGTTTTCTTTCCCAGGGAAAATGGAAAAAGCATGTGCCCAGGGGCCCCTGACTGCAAAAAATCCGTATATCGAAGGATGGACCCCACACCGAAGATGTCCCCACCTCAAACTTGTGCTGCCCTGATAGACCCAAGGGAGCCCTACAAACTGACATCAGGAACCTGGACTGCTGAGTTTTCTTTCCCAGGGAAAATGGAAAAAGGATGTGCCCGGGGGCCCCTGGCCCTGACTGCAAAGAATCCTTATATCGAAGGATGGACCCCACACCGAAGTTGTCCCCACCTCAAACTTGTGCTGCCCTGATAGACCCAAGGGAGCCCTACAAACTGACATCAGGAACCTGGACTGCTGAGTTTTCTTTCCCAGGGAAAATGGAAAAAGGATGTGCCCGGGGGCCCCTGGCCCTGACTGCAAAAAATCCTTATATCGAAGGATGGACCCCACACCGAAGTTGTCCCCACCTCAAACTTGTGCTGCCCTGATAGACCCAAGGGAGCCCTACAAACTGACATCAGGAACCTGGACTGCTGAGTTTTCTTTCCCAGGGAAAATGGAAAAAGGATGTGCCCGGGGGCCCCTGGCCCTGACTGCAAAAAATCCTTATATCGAAGGATGGACCCCACACCGAAGTTGTCCCCACCTCAAACTTGTGCTGCCCTGATAGACCCAAGGGAGCCCTACAAACTGACATCAGGAACCTGGACTGCTGAGTTTTCTTTCCCAGGGAAAATGGAAAAAGGATGTGCCCAGGGGCCCCTGGCCCTGACTGCAAAAAATCCTTATATCGAAGGATGGACCCCACACCGAAGTTGTCCCCACCTCAAACTTGTGCTGCCCTGATAGACCCAAGGGAGCCCTACAAACTGACATCAGGAACCTGGACTGCTGAGTTTTCTTTCCCAGGGAAAATGGCCAAAGGTTGTGCCCAGGGGCCCCTGGCCCTGACTGCAAAAAATCCTTATATCGAAGGATGGACCCCACACCGAAGTTGTCCCCACCTCAAACTTGTGCTGCCCTGATAGACCCAAGGGAGCCCTACAAACTGACATCAGGAACCTGGACTGCTGAGTTTTCTTTCCCAGGGAAAATGGAAAAAGGATGTGCCCAGGGGCCCCTGGCCCTGACTGCAAAAAATCCGTATATCGAAGGATGCACCCCACACCGAAGTTGTCCCCACCTCAAACTTGTGCTGCCCTGATAGACCCAAGGGAGCCCTACAAACTGACATCAGGAACCTGGACTGCTGAGTTTTCTTTCCCAGGGAAAATGGAAAAAGGATGTGCCTGGGGGCCCCTGGCCCTGACTGCAAAAAATCCTTATATCGAAGGATGGAGCCCACACCGAAGTTGTCCCCACCTCAAACTTGTGCTGCCCTGATAGACCCAAGGGAGCCCTACAAACTGACATCAGGAACCTGGACTGCTGAGTTTTCTTTCCCAGGGAAAATGGAAAAAGGATGTGCCCGGGGGCCCCTGCCCCTGACTGCAAAAAATCCTTATATCGAAGGATGGACCCCAGACCGAAGTTGTCCCCACCTCAAACTTGTGCTGCCCTGATAGACCCAAGGGAGCCCTACAAACTGACATCAGGAACTTGGACTGCTGAGTTTTCTTTCCCAGGGAAAATGGAAAAAGGGTGTGCCCAGGGGCCCCTTGCCTGGACTGCAAAAAATCATTATATCGAAGGATGGAGCCCACACGAAAGTTGTGCCCACCTCAAACTTGTGCTGCCCTGATAGACCCAAGGGAGCCCTACAAACTGACATCAGGAACCTGGACTGCTGAGTTTTCTTTCCCAGGGAAAATGGAAAAAGGATGTGCCCAGGGGCCCCTGGCCCTGGGCAGGGGCCTCACTGCAAAAAATCCTTATATCGAAGGATGGACCCCAGACCGAAGTTGTCCCCACCTCAAACTTGTGCTGCACTGATAGACCCAAGGGAGCCCTACAAACTGACATCAGTAACCTGGATTGCTGAGTTTTCTTTCCCAGGGAAAATGGAAAAAGGATGTGCCCGGGGGCCCCTGGCCCTGACTGCAAAAAATCCTTATATCGAAGGATGGACCCCACACCAAAGTTGTCCCCACCTCAAACTTGTGCTGCCCTGATAGACCCAAGGGAGCCCTACAAACTGACATCAGGAACCTGGACTGCTGAGTTTTCTTTCCCAGGGAAAATGGAAAAAGGATGTGCCCGGGGGGCCCTGGCCCTGACAGCAAAAAATCCTTATATCGAAGGATGGACCCCACACCGAAGTTGTCCCCACCTCAAACTTGTGCTGCCCTGATAGACCCAAGGGAGCCCTACAAACTGACATCAGGAACCTGGACTGCTGAGTTTTCTTTCCCAGGGAAAATGGCCAAAGGATGTGCCCAGGGGCCCCTGGTCCTGACTGCAAAAAATCCTTATATCGAAGGATGGACCCCACACCGAAGTTGTCCCCACCTCAAACTTGTGCTGCCCTGATAGACCCAAGGGAGCCCTACAAACTGACATCAGGAACCTGGACTGCTGAGTTTTCTTTCCCAGGGAAAATGGAAAAAGGATGTGCCCAGGGGCCCCTGGCCTGGACTGCAAAAAATCATTATATCGAAGGATGGAGCCCACACCAAAGTTGTGCCCACCTCAAACTTGTGCTGCCCTGATAGACCCAAGGGAGCCCTACAAACTGACATCAGGAACCTGGACTGCTGAGTTTTCTTTCCCAGGGAAAATGGAAAAAGGATGTGCCCGGGGGCCCCTGGCCCTGACTGCACAAAATCCTTATATCGAAGGATGGACCCCACACCGAATTTGTCCCCACCTCAAACTTGTGCTGCCCTGATAGACCCAAGGGAGCCCTACAAACTGACATCAGGAACCTGGACTGCTGAGTTTTCTTTCCCAGGGAAAATGGAAAAAGGATGTGCCCGGGGGCCCCTGGCCCTGACTGCAAAAAATCCTTATATCGAAGGATGGACCCCACACCGAAGTTGTCCCCACCTCAAACTTGTGCTGCCCTGATAGACCCAAGGGAGCCCTACAAACTGACATCAGGAACCTGGACTGCTGAGTTTTCTTTCCCAGGGAAAATGGAAAAAGGATGTGCACAGGGGCCCCTGGCCTGGACTGCAAAAAATCATTATATCGAAGGATGGACCCCACACCGAAGTTGTCCCCACCTCAAACTTGTGCTGCCCTGATAGACCCAAGGGAGCCCTACAAACTGACATCAGGAACCTGGACTGCTGAGTTTTCTTTCCCAGGGAAAATGGCCAAAGGATGTGCCCAGGGGCCTCACTGCAAAGAATCCTTATATCGAAGGATGGACCCAACACCGAAATTGTCCCCACCTCAAACTTGTGCTGCCCTGATAGACCCAAGGGAGCCCTACAAACTGACATCAGGAACCTGGACTGCTGAGTTTTCTTTCCCAGGGAAAATGGAAAAAGCATGTGCCCAGGGGCCCCTGACTGCAAAAAATCCGTATATCGAAGGATGGACCCCACACCGAAGATGTCCCCACCTCAAACTTGTGCTGCCCTGATAGACCCAAGGGAGCCCTACAAACTGACATCAGGAACCTGGACTGCTGAGTTTTCTTTCCCAGGGAAAATGGAAAAAGGATGTGCCCAGGGGCCCCTGGCCCTGACTGCAAAGAATCCTTATATCGAAGGATGGACCCCACACCGAAGTTGTCCCCACCTCAAACTTGTGCTGCCCTGATAGACCCAAGGGAGCCCTACAAACTGACATCAGGAACCTGGACTGCTGAGTTTTCTTTCCCAGGGAAAATGGAAAAAGGATGTGCCCAGGGGACCCTGGCCCTGGGCTGGGGCCTCACTGCAAAGAATCCTTATATTGAAGGATGGACCCCACACCGAAGTTGTCCCCACCTCAAACTTGTGCTGCCCTGATAGACCCAAGGGAGCCCTACAAACTGACATCAGGAACCTGGACTGCTGAGTTTTCTTTCCCAGGGAAAATGGAAAAAGGATGTGCCCAGGGGCCCCTGGCCCTGGGCTGGGGCCTCACTGCAAAGAATCCTTATATCGAAGGATGGACCCCACACCGAAGTTGTCCCCACCTCAAACTTGTGCTGCCCTGATAGACCCAAGGGAGCCCTACAAACTGACATCAGGAACCTGGACTGCTGAGTTTTCTTTCCCAGGGAAAATGGAAAAAGGATGTGCCCAGGGGCCCCTGGCCCTGACTTTAAAAAATCCTTATATCGAAGGATGGACCCCACACCGAAGTTGTCCCCTCCTCAAACTTGTGCTGCCCTGATAGACCCAAGGGAGCCCTACAAACTGACATCAGGAACCTGGACTGCTGAGTTTTCTTTCCCAGGGAAAATGGAAAAAGGATGTGCCCAGGGGCCCCTGGCCCTGGACAAGGACCTCACTGCAAAAAATCCTTATATCGAAGGATGGACCCCACACCGAAGTTGTCCCCACCTCAAACTTGTGCTGCCCTGATAGACCCAAGGGAGCCCTACAAACTGACATCAGGAACCTGGACTGCTGAGTTTTCCTTCCCAGGGAAAATGGAAAAAGGATGTGCACAGGGGCCCCTGGCCCTGGGCTGGGCCTCAATGCAAAAAATCCTTATATCGAAGGATGGACCCCACAGCGAAGTTGTCCCCACCTCAAAATTGTGCTGCCCTGATAGACCCAAGTGAGCCCTACAAACTGACATCAGGAACCTGGACTGCTGAGTTTTCTTTCCCAGGGAAAATGGAAAAAGGATGTGCCCAGGGGCCCCTGGCCCTGACTGTAAAAAATCTTTGTATCGAAGGATGCACCCCACACCGAAGTTGTCCCCACCTCAAACTTGTGCTGCCCTGATACACCCAAGGAAGTCCTACAAACTGACATCAGGAACCTGGACTGCTGAGTTTTCTTTCCCAGGGAAAATGGAAAAAGGATGTGCCCAGGGGCCCCTGGCCCTGACTGCAAAAAATCCTTATATCGAAGGATGGACCCCACACCAAAGTTGTCCCCACCTCAAACTTGTGCTGCCCTGATAGACCCAAGGGAGCCCTACAAACTGACATCAGGAACCTGGACTGCTGAGTTTTCTTTCCCAGGGAAAATGGAAAAAGGATGTGCCCAGGGGCCCCTGGCCCTGACTGCAAAAAATCCTTATATCGAAGGATGGACCCCACACCAAAGTTGTCCCCACCTCAAACTTGTGCTGCCCTGATAGACCCAAGGGAGCCCTACAAACTGACATCAGGAACCTGGACTGCTGAGTTTTCTTTCCCAGGGAAAATGGAAAAAGGATGTGCCCAGGGGCCCCTGGCCCTGACTGCAAAGAATCCTTATAACGAAGGATGGACCCCACACCGAAGTTGTCTCCACCTCAAACTTGTGCTGCCCTGATAGACCCAAGGGAGCCCTACAAACTGACATCAGGAACCTGGACTGCTGAGTTTTCTTTCCCAGGGAAAATGGAAAAAGGATGTGCCCAGGGGCCCCTGGCCCTGGGCTGGGGCCTCACTGCAAAGAATCCTTATATCGAAGGATGGACCCCACACCGAAGTTGTCCCCACCTCAAACTTGTGCTGCCCTGATAGACCCAAGGGAGCCCTACAAACTGACATCAGGAACCTGGACTGCTGAGTTTTCTTTCCCAGGGAAAATGGAAAAAGGATGTGCCCAGGGGCCCCTGGCCCTGGGCTGGGGCCTCACTGCAAAGAATCCTTATATCGAAGGATGGACCCCACACCGAAGTTGCCCCCACCTCAAACTTGTGCTGCCCTGATAGACCCAAGGGAGCCCTACAAACTGACATCAGGAACTTGGACTGATGAGTTTCCTTTCACAGATAAAATGGCCAAAGGTTTGCCCAGGGGCCCCTAGCCCTGACTGCAAAAAATACTTATATCGAAGGATGGAGCCCACACCGAAGTTGTCCCCTCCTCAAACTTGTGCTGCCCTGATAGACCCAAGGGAGCCCTACAAATTGACATCAGGAACCTGGACTGCTGACTTTTCTTTCCCAGGGAAAATGGAAAAAGGATGTGCCCAGGGTTCCCTGGCCCTGGGCAGGGGCCTCACTGCAAAGAATCCTTATATCGAAGGATGGACCCCACACCGAAGTTGTCCCCACCTCAAACTTGTGCTGCCCTGATAGACCCAAGGGAGCCCTACAAACTGACATCAGGAACCTGGACTGCTGAGTTTTCTTTCCCAGGGAAAATGGAAAAAGGATGTGCCCAGGGGCCCCTGGCCCTGGGCTGGGGCCTCACTGCAAAGAATCCTTATATCGAAGGATGGACCCCACACCGAATTTGCCCCCACCTCAAACTTGTGCTGCCCTGATAGACCCAAGGGAGCCCTACAAACTGACATCAGGAACTTGGACTGATGAGTTTCCTTTCACAGATAAAATGGCCAAAGGTTTGCCCAGGGGCCCCTAGCCCTGACTGCAAAAAATACTTATATCGAAGGATGGAGCCCACACCGAAGTTGTCCCCTCCTCAAACTTGTGCTGCCCTGATAGACCCAAGGGAGCCCTACAAATTGACATCAGGAACCTGGACTGCTGACTTTTCTTTCCCAGGGAAAATGGAAAAAGGATGTGCCCAGGGTTCCCTGGCCCTGGGCAGGGGCCTCACTGCAAAGAATCCTTATATCGAAGGATGGACCCCACACCGAAGTTGTCCCCACCTCAAACTTGTGCTGCCCTGATAGACCAAAGGGAGCCCTACAAACTGACATCAGGAACCTGGACTGCTGAGTTTTCTTTCCCAGGGAAAATGGAAAAAGGATGTGCCCGGGGGCCCCTGGCCCTGACTGCAAAGAATCCTTATATCGAAGGATGGACCCCACACCGAAGTTGTCCCCACCTCAAACTTGTGCTGCCCTGATAGACCCAAGGGAGCCCTACAAATTGACATCAGGAACCTGGACTGCTGAGTTTTCTTTCCCAGGGAAAATGGCCAAAGGATGTGCCCAGGGGACCCTGGCCCTGACTGCAAAAAATCCTTATATCGAAGGATGGACCCCAGACGGAAGTTGTCCCCTCCTCAAACTTGTGCTGCCCTGATAGACCCAAGGGAGCCCTACAAACTGACATCAGGAACCTGGACTGCTGAGTTTTCTTTCCCAGGGAAAATGGAAAAAGGATGTGCCCAGGGGCCCCTGGCCCTGACTGCAAAGAATCCTTATATCGAAGGATGGACCCCACAGCGAAGTTGTCCCCACCTGAAACTTGTGCTGCCCTGATAGACCCAAGGAAGCCCTACAAACTGACATCAGCAACCTGGACTGCTGAGTTTTCTTTCCCAGGGAAAATGGAAAAAGGATGTGCCCAGGGGCCCCTGGCCCTGACTGCAAAGAATCCTTATATCGACGGATGGACCCCACACCAAAGTTGTCCCCACCTCAAACTTGTGCTGCCCTGATAGACCCAAGGGAGCCCTACAAACTGACATCAGGAACCTGGACTGCTGAGTTTTCTTTCCCAGGGAAAATGGAAAAAGGATGTGCACAGGGGTCCCTGGCCCTGACTGCAAAAAATCCTTATATCGAAGGATGGACCCCACACCGAAGTTGTCCCCACCTCAAACTTGTGCTGCCCTGATAGACCCAAGGGAGCCCTACAAACTGACATCAGGAACCTGGACTGCTGAGTTTTCTTTCCCAGGGAAAATGGAAAAAGGATGTGCCCAGGGGCCCCTGGCCCTGACTGCAAAAAATCCTTATATCGAAGGATGGACCCCACACCGAAGTTGTCCCCACCTCAAACTTGTGCTGCCCTGATAGACCCAAGGCAGCCCTACAAACTGACATCAGGAACCTGGACTGCTGAGTTTTCTTTCCCAGGGAAAATGGAAAAAGGATGTGCCCAGGGGCCCCTGGCCCAGGGGCCCCTGGCCCTGACTGCAAAAAATCCTTATATCGAAGGATGGACCCCACACCGAAGTTGTCCCCACCTCAAACTTGTGCTGCCCTGATAGACCCAAGGGAGCCCTACAAACTGACATCAGGAACCTGGACTGCTGAGTTTTCTTTCCCAGGGAAAATGGAAAAAGGATGTGCCCAGGGGCCTCACTTGAAAGAATCCTTATATCGAAGGATGGACCCAACACCGAAATTGTCCCCACCTCAAACTTGTGCTGCCCTGATAGACCCAAGGGAGCCCTACAAACTGACATCAGGAACCTGGACTGCTGAGTTTTCTTTCCCAGGGAAAATGGAAAAAGGATGTGCCCAGGGGCCCCTGGCCCTGACTGCAAAGAATCCTTATATCGAAGGATGGACCCCACACCGAAGTTGTCCCCACCTCAAACTTGTGCTGCCCTGATAGACCCAAGGGAGCCCTACAAACTGACATCAGGAACCTGGACTGCTGAGTTTTCTTTCCCAGGGAAAATGGAAAAAGGATGTGCCCAGGGGCCCCTGGCCCTGGGCTGGGGCCTCACTGCAAAGAATCCTTATATTGAAGGATGGACCCCACACCGAAGTTGTCCCCACCTCAAACTTGTGCTGCCCTGATAGACCCAAGGGAGCCCTACAAACTGACATCAGGAACCTGGACTGCTGAGTTTTCTTTCCCAGGGAAAATGGAAAAAGGATGTGCCCAGGGGCCCCTGGCCCTGGGCTGGGGCCTCACTGCAAAGAATCCTTATATCGAAGGATGGACCCCACACCGAAGTTGTCCCCACCTCAAACTTGTGCTGCCCTGATAGACCCAAGGGAGCCCTACAAACTGACATCAGGAACCTGGACTGCTGAGTTTTCTTTCCCAGGGAAAATGGAAAAAGGATGTGCCCAGGGGCCCCTGGCCCTGACTTTAAAAAATCCTTATATCGAAGGATGGACCCCACACCGAAGTTGTCCCCTCCTCAAACTTGTGCTGCCCTGATAGACCCAAGGGAGCCCTACAAACTGACATCAGGAACCTGGACTGCTGAGTTTTCTTTCCCAGGGAAAATGGAAAAAGGATGTGCCCAGGGGCCCCTGGCCCTGGACAAGGACCTCACTGCAAAAAATCCTTATATCGAAGGATGGACCCCACACCGAAGTTGTCCCCACCTCAAACTTGTGCTGCCCTGATAGACCCAAGGGAGCCCTACAAACTGACATCAGGAACCTGGACTGCTGAGTTTTCCTTCCCAGGGAAAATGGAAAAAGGATGTGCACAGGGGCCCCTGGCCCTGGGCTGGGCCTCAATGCAAAAAATCCTTATATCGAAGGATGGACCCCACAGCGAAGTTGTCCCCACCTCAAAATTTTGCTGCCCTGATAGACCCAAGTGAGCCCTACAAACTGACATCAGGAACCTGGACTGCTGAGTTTTCTTTCCCAGGGAAAATGGAAAAAGGATGTGCCCAGGGGCCCCTGGCCCTGACTGTAAAAAATCTTTGTATCGAAGGATGCACCCCACACCGAAGTTGTCCCCACCTCAAACTTGTGCTGCCCTGATACACCCAAGGAAGTCCTACAAACTGACATCAGGAACCTGGACTGCTGAGTTTTCTTTCCCAGGGAAAATGGAAAAAGGTTGTGCCCAGGGGCCCCTGGCCCTGACTGCAAAAAATCCTTATATCGAAGGATGGACCCCACACCAAAGTTGTCCCCACCTCAAACTTGTGCTGCCCTGATAGACCCAAGGGAGCCCTACAAACTGACATCAGGAACCTGGACTGCTGAGTTTTCTTTCCCAGGGAAAATGGAAAAAGGAGTTGTCCAGGGGCCCCTGGCCCTGACTGCAAAAAATCCTTATATCGAAGGATGGACCCCACACTGAAGTTGTCCCCACCCCAAACTTGTGCTGCCCTGATAGACCCAAGGGAGCCCTACAAACTGACATCAGGAACCTGGACTGCTGAGTTTTCTTTCCCAGGGAAAATGGAAAAAGGATGTGCCCAGGGGCCCCTGGCCCTGACTGCAGAAAATCCTTATACCGAAGGATGGAGCCCACACTGAATTTGTCCCCACCTCAAACTTGTGCTGCCCTGATAGACCCAAGGGAGCCCTACAAACTGACATCAGGAACCTGGACTGCTGAGTTTTCTTTCCCAGGGAAAATGGAAAAAGGATGTGCCCAGGGGCCCCTGGCCCAGGGGCCCCTGGCCCTGACTGCAAAAAATCCTTATATCGAAGGATGGACCCCACACCGAAGTTGTCCCCACCTCAAACTTGTGCTGCCCTGATAGACCCAAGGGAGCCCTACAAACTGACATCAGGAACCTGGACTGCTGAGTTTTCTTTCCCAGGGAAAATGGAAAAAGCATGTGCCCAGGGGCCCCTGACTGCAAAAAATCCGTATATCGAAGGATGGACCCCACACCGAAGATGTCCCCACCTCAAACTTGTGCTGCCCTGATCGACCCAAGGGAGCCCTACAAACTGACATCAGGAACCTGGACTGCTGAGTTTTCTTTCCCAGGGAAAATGGAAAAAGGATGTGCCCAGGGGCCCCTGGCCCTGACTGCAAAGAATCCTTATATCGAAGGATGGACCCCACACCGAAGTTGTCCCCACCTCAAACTTGTGCTGCCCTGATAGACCCAAGGGAGCCCTACAAACTGACATCAGGAACCTGGACTGCTGAGTTTTCTTTCCCAGGGAAAATGGAAAAAGGATGTGCCCGGGGGCCCCTGGCCCTGACTGCAAAAAATCCTTATATCGAAGGATGGACCCCACACCGAAGTTGTCCCCACCTCAAACTTGTGCTGCCCTGATAGACCCAAGGGAGCCCTACAAACTGACATCAGGAACCTGGACTGCTGAGTTTTCTTTCCCAGGGAAAATGGAAAAAGGATGTGCCCGGGGGCCCCTGGCCCTGACTGCAAAAAATCCTTATATCGAAGGATGGACCCCACACCGAATTTGTCCCCACCTCAAACTTGTGCTGCCCTGATAGACCCAAGGGAGCCCTACAAACTGACATCAGGAACCTGGACTGCTGAGTTTTCTTTCCTAGGGAAAATGGAAAAAGGATGTGCCCGGGGGCCCCTGGCCCTGACTGCAAAAAATCCTTATATCGAAGGATGGACCCCACACCGAAGTTGTCCCCACCTCAAACTTGTGCTGCCCTGATAGACCCAAGGGAGCCCTACAAACTGACATCAGGAACCTGGACTGCTGAGTTTTCTTTCCCAGGGAAAATGGAAAAAGGATGTGCCCAGGGGCCCCTGGCCCTGACTGCAAAAAATCCTTATATCGAAGGATGGACCCCACACCGAAGTTGTCCCCACCTCAAACTTGTGCTGCCCTGATAGACCCAAGGGAGCCCTACAAACTGACATCAGGAACCTGGACTGCTGAGTTTTCTTTCCCAGGGAAAATGGAAAAAGGATGTGCCCAGGGGCCCCTGGCCCTGACTGCAAAAAATCCTTATATCGAAGGATGGAGCCCACACCAAAGTTGTCCCCACCTCAAACTTGTGCTGCCCTGATAGACCCAAGGGAGCCCTACAAACTGACATCAGGAACCTGGACTGCTGAGTTTTCTTTCCCAGGGAAAATGGAAAAAGGATGTGCCCGGGGGCCCCTGCCCCTGACTGCAAAAAATCCTTATATCGAAGGATGGACCCCAGACCGAAGTTGTCCCCACCTCAAACTTGTGCTGCCCTGATAGACCCAAGGGAGCCCTACAAACTGACATCAGGAACTTGGACTGCTGAGTTTTCTTTCCCAGGGAAAATGGCCAAAGGATGTGCCCAGGGGCCCCTTGCCTGGACTGCAAAAAATCATTATATCGAAGGATGGAGCCCACACGAAAGTTGTGCCCACCTCAAACTTGTGCTGCCCTGATAGACCCAAGGGAGCCCTACAAACTGACATCAGGAACCTGGACTGCTGAGTTTTCTTTCCCAGGGAAAATGGAAAAAGGATGTGCCCAGGGGCCCCTGGCCCTGGGCAGGGGCCTCACTGCAAAAAATCCTTATATCGAAGGATGGACCCCACACCGAAGTTGTCCCCACCTCAAACTTGTGCTGCCCTGATAGACCCAAGGGAGCCCTACAAACTGACATCAGGAACCTGGATTGCTGAGTTTTCTTTCCCAGGGAAAATGGAAAAAGGATGTGCCCGGGGGCCCCTGGCCCTGACTGCAAAAAATCCATATATCGAAGGATGGACCCCACACCGAAGTTGTCCCCACCTCAAACTTGTGCTGCCCTGATAGACCCAAGGGAGCCCTACAAACTGACATCAGGAACCTGGACTGCTGAGTTTTCTTTCCCAGGGAAAATGGCAAAAGGATGTGCCCGGGGGGCCCTGGCCCTGACAGCAAAAAATCCTTATATCGAAGGATGGACCCCACACCGAAGTTGTCCCCACCTCAAACTTGTGCTGCCCTGATAGACCCAAGGGAGCCCTACAAACTGACATCAGGAACCTGGACTGCTGAGTTTTCTTTCCCAGGGAAAATGGCCAAAGGATGTGCCCAGGGGCCCCTGGTCCTGACTGCAAAAAATCCTTATATCGAAGGATGGACCCCACACCGAAGTTGTCCCCACCTCAAACTTGTGCTGCCCTGATAGACCCAAGGGAGCCCTACAAACTGACATCAGGAACCTGGACTGCTGAGTTTTCTTTCCCAGGGAAAATGGAAAAAGGATGTGCCCGGGGGCCCCTGGCCCTGACTGCAAAAAATCCTTATATCGAAGGATGGACCCCACACCAAAGTTGTCCCCACCTCAAACTTGTGCTGCCCTGATAGACCCAAGGGAGCCCTACAAACTGACATCAGGAACCTGGACTGCTGAGTTTTCTTTCCCAGGGAAAATGGAAAAAGGATGTGCCCGGGGGGCCCTTGCCCTGACAGCAAAAAATCCTTATATCGAAGGATGGACCCCACACCGAAGTTGTCCCCACCTCAAACATGTGCTGCCCTGATAGACCGAAGGGAGCCCTACAAACTGACATCAGGAACCTGGACTGCTGAGTTTTCTTTCCCAGGGAAAATGGAAAAAGGATGTGCCCAGGGGCCCCTGGCCTGGACTGCAAAAAATCATTATATCGAAGGATGGAGCCCACACGAAAGTTGTGCCCACCTCAAACTTGTGCTGCCCTGATAGACCCAAGGGAGCCCTACAAACTGACATCAGGAACCTGGACTGCTGAGTTTTCTTTCCCAGGGAAAATGGAAAAAGGATGTGCCCGGGGGCCCCTGGCCCTGACTGCAGAAAATCCTTATATCGAAGGATGGACCCCACACCGAATTTGTCCCCACCTCAAACTTGTGCTGCCCTGATAGACCCAAGGGAGCCCTACAAACTGACATCAGGAACCTGGACTGCTGAGTTTTCTTTCCCAGGGGAAATGGAAAAAGGATGTGCCCGGGGGCCCCTGGCCCTGACTGCAAAAAATCCTTATATCGAAGGATGGACCCCACACCGAAGTTGTCCCCACCTCAAACTTGTGCTGCCCTGATAGACCCAAGGGAGCCCTACAAACTGACATCAGGAACCTGGACTGCTGAGTTTTCTTTCCCAGGGAAAATGGCCAAAGGATGTGCCCAGGGGCCCCTGGCACTTGGCAGGAACCTCACTGCAAAAAATCCTTATATCGAAGGATGCACCCCACACCCAAGTTGTCCCCACCTTAAAACTGTGCTGCCCTGATAGACCCAAGGGAGCCCTACAAACTGACATCAGGAACTTGGACTGATGAGTTTCCTTTCACAGATAAAATGGCCAAAGGTTGTGCCCAGGGGCCCCTAGCCCTGACTGCAAAAAATCCTTATATCGAAGGATGCACCCCACACCGAAGTTGTCCCCACCTCAAACTTGTGCTGCCCTGATACACCCAAGGGAGCCCTACAAACTGACATCAGGAACCTGGACTGCTGAGTTTTCTTTCCCAGGGAAAATGGAAAAAGGATGTGCCCAGGGGCCCCTGGCCCTGACTGCAAAGAATCCTTATAACGAAGGATGGACCTCACACCGAAGTTGTCCCCACCTTAAACTTGTGCTGCCCTGATAGACCCAAGGGAGCCCTACAAACTGACATCAGGAACCTGGACTGCTGAGTTTTCTTTCCCAGGGAAAATGGAAAAAGGATGTGCCCAGGGGCCTCACTGCAAAGAATCCTTATATCGAAGGATGGACCCAACACCGAAATTGTCCCCACCTCAAACTTGTGCTGCCCTGATAGACCCAAGGGAGCCCTACAAACTGACATCAGGAACCTGGACTGCTGAGTTTTCTTTCCCAGGGAAAATGGAAAAAGGATGTGCCCAGGGGCCCCTGGCCCTGACTGCAAAGAATCCTTATATCGAAGGATGGACCCCACACCGAAGTTGTCCCCACCTCAAACTTGTGCTGCCCTGATAGACCCAAGGGAGCCCTACAAACTGACATCAGGAACCTGGACTGCTGAGTTTTCTTTCCCAGGGAAAATGGAAAAAGGATGTGCCCGGGGGCCCCTGGCCCTGACTGCAAAAAATCCTTATATCGAAGGATGGACCCCACACCGAAGTTGTCCCCACCTCAAACTTGTGCTGCCCTGATAGACCCAAGGGAGCCCTACAAACTGACATCAGGAACCTGGACTGCTGAGTTTTCTTTCCCAGGGAAAATGGAAAAAGGATGTGCCCGGGGGCCCCTGGCCCTGACTGCAAAAAATCCTTATATCGAAGGATGGACCCCACACCGAAGTTGTCCCCACCTCAAACTTGTGCTGCCCTGATAGACCCAAGGGAGCCCTACAAACTGACATCAGGAACCTGGACTGCTGAGTTTTCTTTCCCAGGGAAAATGGAAAAAGGATGTGCCCAGGGGCCCCTGGCCCTGACTGCAAAAAATCCTTATATCGAAGGATGGACCCCACACCGAAGTTGTCCCCACCTCAAACTTGTGCTGCCCTGATAGACCCAAGGGAGCCCTACAAACTGACATCAGGAACCTGGACTGCTGAGTTTTCTTTCCCAGGGAAAATGGAAAAAGGATGTGCCCGGGGGCCCCTGGCCCTGACTGCAAAAAATCCTTATATCGAAGGATGGACCCCACACCGAAGTTGTCCCCACCTCAAACTTGTGCTGCCCTGATAGACCCAAGGGAGCCCTACAAACTGACATCAGGAACCTGGATTGCTGAGTTTTCTTTCCCAGGGAAAATGGAAAAAGGATGTGCCCGGGGGCCCCTGGCCCTGACTGCAAAAAATCCTTATATCGAAGGATGGACCCCACACCAAAGTTGTCCCCACCTCAAACTTGTGCTGCCCTGATAGACCCAAGGGAGCCCTACAAACTGACATCAGGAACCTGGACTGCTGAGTTTTCTTTCCCAGGGAAAATGGCAAAAGGATGTGCCCGGGGGGCCCTGGCCCTGACAGCAAAAAATCCTTATATCGAAGGATGGACCCCACACCGAAGTTGTCCCCACCTCAAACTTGTGCTGCCCTGATAGACCCAAGGGAGCCCTACAAACTGACATCAGGAACCTGGACTGCTGAGTTTTCTTTCCCAGGGAAAATGGCCAAAGGATGTGCCCAGGGGCCCCTGGTCCTGACTGCAAAAAATCCTTATATCGAAGGATGGACCCCACACCGAAGTTGTCCCCACCTCAAACTTGTGCTGCCCTGATAGACCCAAGGGAGCCCTACAAACTGACATCAGGAACCTGGACTGCTGAGTTTTCTTTCCCAGGGAAAATGGAAAAAGGATGTGCCCGGGGGCCCCTGGCCCTGACTGCAAAAAATCCTTATATCAAAGGATGGACCCCACACCAAAGTTGTCCCCACCTCAAACTTGTGCTGCCCTGATAGACCCAAGGGAGCCCTACAAACTGACATCAGGAACCTGGACTGCTGAGTTTTCTTTCCCAGGGAAAATGGAAAAAGGATGTGCCCGGGGGGCCCTTGCCCTGACAGCAAAAAATCCTTATATCGAAGGATGGACCCCACACCGAAGTTGTCCCGACCTCAAACATGTGCTGCCCTGATAGACCGAAGGGAGCCCTACAAACTGACATCAGGAACCTGGACTGCTGAGTTTTCTTTCCCAGGGAAAATGGAAAAAGGATGTGCCCAGGGGCCCCTGGCCTGGACTGCAAAAAATCATTATATCGAAGGATGGAGCCCACACGAAAGTTGTGCCCACCTCAAACTTGTGCTGCCCTGATAGACCCAAGGGAGCCCTACAAACTGACATCAGGAACCTGGACTGCTGAGTTTTCTTTCCCAGGGAAAATGGAAAAAGGATGTGCCCGGGGGCCCCTGGCCCTGACTGCACAAAATCCTTATATCGAAGGATGGACCCCACACCGAATTTGTCCCCACCTCAAACTTGTGCTGCCCTGATAGACCCAAGGGAGCCCTACAAACTGACATCAGGAACCTGGACTGCTGAGTTTTCTTTCCCAGGGAAAATGGAAAAAGGATGTGCCCGGGGGCCCCTGGCCCTGACTGCAAAAAATCCTTATATCGAAGGATGGACCCCACACCGAAGTTGTCCCCACCTCAAACTTGTGCTGCCCTGATAGACCCAAGGGAGCCCTACAAACTGACATCAGGAACCTGGACTGCTGAGTTTTCTTTCCCAGGGAAAATGGAAAAAGGATGTGCCCAGGGGCCCCTGGCCCTGACTGCAAAAAATCCTTATATCGAAGGATGGACCCCACACCGAATTTGTCCCCACCTCAAACTTGGGCTGCCCTGATACACCCAAGGGAGCCCTACAAACTGACATCAGGAACCTGGACTGCTGAGTTTCTTTCCCAGGGAAAATGGAAAAAGGATGTGCCCAGGGGCCCCTGGCGCTGGGCTGGGGCCTTACTGCAAAGAATCCTTATATCGAAGGATGGACCCCACACCGAAGTTCTCCACACCTCAAACTTGTGCTGCCCTGATAGACCCAAGGGAGCCCTACAAACTGACATCAGGAACCTGGACTGCTGAGTTTTCTTTCCCAGGGAAACTGGAAAAAGGATGTGCCCAGGGGCCCCATGCCCTGACTGCAAAAAATCCTTATATCGAAGGATGGAGCCCACACCGAATTTGTCCCCACCTCAAACTTGTGCTGCCCTGATAGACCCAAGGGAGCCCTACAAACTGACATCAGGAACCTGGACTGCTGAGTTTTCTTTCCCAGGGAAAATGGAAAAAGGATGTGCCCAGGGGACTCTGGCCGTGGGCTGGGGCCTCACTACAAAAATCCATATAGCGAAGGATGGACCCCACACCGAAGTTGTCCCCACCTCACACTTGTGCTGCCCTGATAGACCCAAGGGAGCCCTACAAACTGACATCAGGAACCTGGACTGCTGAGTTTTCTTTCCCAGGGAAAATGGAAAAAGGATGTGCCCAGGGGCCTCTGGCCCTGACTGCAAAAAATCCTTATATCGAAGGATGGACCCCACACTGAAGTTGTCCCCACCTCAAACTTGTGCTGCCCTGATAGACCCAAGGGAGCCCTACAAACTGACATCAGGAACCTGGACTGCTGAGTTTTCTTTCCCAGGGAAAATGGAAAAAGCATGTGCCCAGGGGCCCCTGGCCCTGACTGCAAAAAATCCTTATATCGAAGGATGGACCCCACACCAAAGTTGTCCCCACCTCAAACTTGTGCTGCCCTGATAGACCCAAGGGAGCCCTACAAACTGACATCAGGAACCTGGACTGCTGAGTTTTCTTTCCCAGGGAAAATGGAAAAAGGATGTGCCCAGGGGCCCCTGGCCCTGACTGCAAAAAATCCTTATATCGAAGGATGGACCCCACACCGAAGTTGTCCCCACCTCAAACTTGTGCTGCCCTGATAGACCCAAGGGAGCCCTACAAACTGACATCAGGAACTTGGACTGCTGAGTTTTCTTTCCCAGGGAAAATGGAAAAAGGATGTGCCCAGGGGCCCCTGGACCTGGGCTGGGGCCTAATTGCAAAGAAGACTTATATCGAAGGATGGACCCCACACCGAAGTTGTCCCCACCTCAAACTTGTGCTGCCCTGATAGACCCAAGGGAGCCCTAAAAACTGACATCAGGAACCTGGACTGCTGAGTTTTCTTTCCCAGGGAAAATGGAAAAAGGATGTGCCCAGGGGCCCCTGGCCCTGACTGCAAAAAATCCTTATATCGAAGGATGGACCCCACACTGAAGTTGTCCCCACCTCAAACTTGTGCTGCCCTGATAGACCCAAGGGAGCCCTACAAACTGACATCAGGAACCTGGACTGCTGAGTTTTCTTTCCCAGGGAAAATGGAAAAAGCATGTGCCCAGGGGCCCCTGGCCCTGACTGCAAAAAATCCTTATATCGAAGGATGGACCCCACACCAAAGTTGTCCCCACCTCAAACTTGTGCTGCCCTGATAGACCCAAGGGAGCCCTACAAACTGACATCAGGAACCTGGACTGCTGAGTTTTCTTTCCCAGGGAAAATGGAAAAAGGATGTGCCCAGGGGCCCCTGGCCCTGACTGCAAAGAATCCTTATATCGAAGGATGGACCCCACACCGAAGTTGTCCCCACCTCAAACTTGTGCTGCCCTGATAGACCCAAGGGAGCCCTACAAACTGACATCAGGAACTTGGACTGCTGAGTTTTCTTTCCCAGGGAAAATGGAAAAAGGATGTGCCCAGGGGCCCCTGGACCTGGGCTGGGGCCTAATTGCAAAGAAGACTTATATCGAAGGATGGACCCCACACCGAAGTTGTCCCCACCTCAAACTTGTGCTGCCCTGATAGACCCAAGGGAGCCCTAAAAACTGACATCAGGAACCTGGACTGCTGAGTTTTCTTTCCCAGGGAAAATGGAAAAAGGATGTGCCCAGGGGCCCCTGGCCCTGACTGCAAAAAATCCTTATATCGAAGGATGGACCCCACACCGAAGTTGTCCCCACCTCAAACTTGTGCTGCCCTGATAGACCCAAGGGAGCCCTACAAACTGACATCAGGAACCTGGACTGCTGAGTTTTCTTTCCCAGGGAAAATGGAAAAAGGATGTGCACAGGGGCCCCTGTCCCTGACTGCAAAAAATCCTTATATCAAAGGATGGACCCCACACCGAAGTTGTCCCCACCTCAAACTTGTGCTGCCCTGATAGACCCAAGGGAGCCCTACAAACTGACATCAGGAACCTGGACTGCTGAGTTTTCTTTCCCAGGGAAAATGGAAAAAGGATGTGCCCAGGGGCCCCTGGCCCTGACTGCAAAAAATCCTTATATCGAAGGATGGAGCCCACACCGAATTTGTCCCCACCTCAAACTTGTGCTGCCGTGATACACCCAAGGGAGCCCTACAAACTGACATCAGGAACCTGGACTGCTGAGTTTTCTTTCCCTGGGGAAATGGAAAAAGGATGTGCCCAGGGGCCCCTGGCCCTGACTGCAAAAATCCTTATATCGAAGGATGGACCCCACACCGAAGATGTGCCCACCTCAAACTTGTGCTGCCCTGATAGACCCAAGGGAGCCCTACAAACTGACATCAGGAACCTGGACTGCTGAGTTTCTTTCCCAGGGAAAATGGAAAAAGGATGTGCCCAGGGGCCTCTGGCCCTGGGCTGGGGCCCCACTACAAAAAAATCCTTATATCGAAGGATGGACCCCACACCGAAGATGTGCCCACCTCAAACTTGTGCTGCCCTGATAGACCCAAGGGAGCCCTACAAACTGACATCAGGAACCTGGACTGCTGAGTTTTCTTTCCCAGGGAAAATGGAAAAAGGATGTGCCCGGGGGCCCCTGGCCCTGACTGCACAAAATCCTTATATCGAAGGATGGACCCCACACCGAATTTGTCCCCACCTCAAACTTGTGCTGCCCTGATAGACCCAAGGGAGCCCTACAAACTGACATCAGGAACCTGGACTGCTGAGTTTTCTTTCCCAGGGGAAATGGAAAAAGGATGTGCCCGGGGGCCCCTGGCCCTGACTGCAAAAAATCCTTATATCGAAGGATGGACCCCACACCGAAGTTGTCCCCACCTCAAACTTGTGCTGCCCTGATAGACCCAAGGGAGCCCTACAAACTGACATCAGGAACCTGGACTGCTGAGTTTTCTTTCCCAGGGAAAATGGAAAAAGGATGTGCACAGGGGCCCCTGGCCTGGACTGCAAAAAATCATTATATCGAAGGATGGACCCCACACCGAAGTTGTCCCCACCTCAAACTTGTGCTGCCCTGATAGACCCAAGGGAGCCCTACAAACTGACATCAGGAACCTGGACTGCTGAGTTTTCTTTCCCAGGGAAAATGGCCAAAGGATGTGCCCAGGGGCCCCTGGCACTTGGCAGGAACCTCACTGCAAAAAATCCTTATATCGAAGGATGCACCCCACACCCAAGTTGTCCCCACCTTAAAACTGTGCTGCCCTGATAGACCCAAGGGAGCCCTACAAACTGACATCAGGAACTTGGACTGATGAGTTTCCTTTCACAGATAAAATGGCCAAAGGTTGTGCCCAGGGGCCCCTAGCCCTGACTGCAAAAAATCCTTATATCGAAGGATGCACCCCACACCGAAGTTGTCCCCACCTCAAACTTGTGCTGCCCTGATACACCCAAGGGAGCCCTACAAACTGACATCAGGAACCTGGACTGCTGACTTTTCTTTCCCAGGGAAAATGGAAAAAGGATGTGCCCAGGGAACCCTGGACCTGACTGCCAAAAATTCTTATATCGAAGGATGGACCCCACACCGAAGTTGTCCCCACCTCAAACTTTTGCTGCCCTGATAGACCCAAGGGAGCCCTACAAACTGACATCAGGAACCTGGACTGCTGAGTTTTCTTTCCCAGGGAAAATGGAAAAAGGATGTGCCCAGGGGCCCCTGGCCCTGACTCCAAAGAATCCTTATAACGAAGGATGGACCTCACACCGAAGTTGTCCCCACCTTAAACTTGTGCTGCCCTGATAGACCCAAGGGAGCCCTACAAACTGACATCAGGAACCTGGACTGCTGAGTTTTCTTTCCCAGGGAAAATGGAAAAAGGATGTGCCCAGGGGCCTCACTGCAAAGAATCCTTATATCGAAGGATGGACCCAACAACGAAATTGTCCCCACCTCAAACTTGTGCTGCCCTGATAGACCCAAGGGAGCCCTACAAACTGACATCAGGAACCTGGACTGCTGAGTTTTCTTTCCCAGGGAAAATGGAAAAAGGATGTGCCCAGGGGCCCCTGGCCCTGACTGCAAAGAATCCTTATATCGAAGGATGGACCCCACACCGAAGTTGTCCCCACCTCAAACTTGTGCTGCCCTGATAGACCCAAGGGAGCCCTACAAACTGACATCAGGAACCTGGACTGCTGAGTTTTCTTTCCCAGGGAAAATGGAAAAAGGATGTGCCCGGCGGCCCCTGGCCCTGACTGCAAAAAATCCTTATATCGAAGGATGGACCCCACACCGAAGTTGTCCCCACCTCAAACTTGTGCTGCCCTGATAGACCCAAGGGAGCCCTACAAACTGACATCAGGAACCTGGACTGCTGAGTTTTCTTTCCCAGGGAAAATGGAAAAAGGATGTGCCCGGGGGCCCCTGGCCCTGACTGCAAAAAATCCTTATATCGAAGGATGGACCCCACACCGAAGTTGTCCCCACCTCAAACTTGTGCTGCCCTGATAGACCCAAGGGAGCCCTACAAACTGACATCAGGAACCTGGACTGCTGAGTTTTCTTTCCCAGGGAAAATGGAAAAAGGATGTGCCCAGGGGCCCCTGGCCCTGACTGCAAAAAATCCTTATATCGAAGGATGGACCCCACACCGAAGTTGTCCCCACCTCAAACTTGTGCTGCCCTGATAGACCCAAGGGAGCCCTACAAACTGACATCAGGAACCTGGACTGCTGAGTTTTCTTTCCCAGGGAAAATGGAAAAAGGATGTGCCCGGGGGCCCCTGGCCCTGACTGCAAAAAATCCTTATATCGAAGGATGGACCCCACACCGAAGTTGTCCCCACCTCAAACTTGTGCTGCCCTGATAGACCCAAGGGAGCCCTACAAACTGACATCAGGAACCTGGATTGCTGAGTTTTCTTTCCCAGGGAAAATGGAAAAAGGATGTGCCCGGGGGCCCCTGGCCCTGACTGCAAAAAATCCTTATATCGAAGGATGGACCCCACACCAAAGTTGTCCCCACCTCAAACTTGTGCTGCCCTGATAGACCCAAGGGAGCCCTACAAACTGACATCAGGAACCTGGACTGCTGAGTTTTCTTTCCCAGGGAAAATGGCAAAAGGATGTGCCCGGGGGGCCCTGGCCCTGACAGCAAAAAATCCTTATATCGAAGGATGGACCCCACACCGAAGTTGTCCCCACCTCAAACTTGTGCTGCCCTGATAGACCCAAGGGAGCCCTACAAACTGACATCAGGAACCTGGACTGCTGAGTTTTCTTTCCCAGGGAAAATGGCCAAAGGATGTGCCCAGGGGCCCCTGGTCCTGACTGCAAAAAATCCTTATATCGAAGGATGGACCCCACACCGAAGTTGTCCCCACCTCAAACTTGTGCTGCCCTGATAGACCCAAGGGAGCCCTACAAACTGACATCAGGAACCTGGACTGCTGAGTTTTCTTTCCCAGGGAAAATGGAAAAAGGATGTGCCCGGGGGCCCCTGGCCCTGACTGCAAAAAATCCTTATATCAAAGGATGGACCCCACACCAAAGTTGTCCCCACCTCAAACTTGTGCTGCCCTGATAGACCCAAGGGAGCCCTACAAACTGACATCAGGAACCTGGACTGCTGAGTTTTCTTTCCCAGGGAAAATGGAAAAAGGATGTGCCCGGGGGGCCCTTGCCCTGACAGCAAAAAATCCTTATATCGAAGGATGGACCCCACACCGAAGTTGTCCCGACCTCAAACATGTGCTGCCCTGATAGACCGAAGGGAGCCCTACAAACTGACATCAGGAACCTGGACTGCTGAGTTTTCTTTCCCAGGGAAAATGGAAAAAGGATGTGCCCAGGGGCCCCTGGCCTGGACTGCAAAAAATCATTATATCGAAGGATGGAGCCCACACGAAAGTTGTGCCCACCTCAAACTTGTGCTGCCCTGATAGACCCAAGGGAGCCCTACAAACTGACATCAGGAACCTGGACTGCTGAGTTTTCTTTCCCAGGGAAAATGGAAAAAGGATGTGCCCGGGGGCCCCTGGCCCTGACTGCACAAAATCCTTATATCGAAGGATGGACCCCACACCGAATTTGTCCCCACCTCAAACTTGTGCTGCCCTGATAGACCCAAGGGAGCCCTACAAACTGACATCAGGAACCTGGACTGCTGAGTTTTCTTTCCCAGGGAAAATGGAAAAAGGATGTGCCCGGGGGCCCCTGGCCCTGACTGCAAAAAATCCTTATATCGAAGGATGGACCCCACACCGAAGTTGTCCCCACCTCAAACTTGTGCTGCCCTGATAGACCCAAGGGAGCCCTACAAACTGACATCAGGAACCTGGACTGCTGAGTTTTCTTTCCCAGGGAAAATGGAAAAAGGATGTGCCCAGGGGCCCCTGGCCCTGACTGCAAAAAATCCTTATATCGAAGGATGGACCCCACACCGAATTTGTCCCCACCTCAAACTTGGGCTGCCCTGATACACCCAAGGGAGCCCTACAAACTGACATCAGGAACCTGGACTGCTGAGATTCTTTCCCAGGGAAAATGGAAAAAGAATGTGCCCAGGGGCCCCTGGCGCTGGGCTGGGGCCTTACTGCAAAGAATCCTTATATCGAAGGATGGACCCCACACCGAAGTTCTCCACACCTCAAACTTGTGCTGCCCTGATAGACCCAAGGGAGCCCTACAAACTGACATCAGGAACCTGGACTGCTGAGTTTTCTTTCCCAGGGAAACTGGAAAAAGGATGTGCCCAGGGGCCCCATGCCCTGACTGCAAAAAATCCTTATATCGAAGGATGGAGCCCACACCGAATTTGTCCCCACCTCAAACTTGTGCTGCCCTGATAGACCCAAGGGAGCCCTACAAACTGACATCAGGAACCTGGACTGCTGAGTTTTCTTTCCCAGGGAAAATGGAAAAAGGATGTGCCCAGGGGACTCTGGCCGTGGGCTGGGGCCTCACTACAAAAATCCATATAGCGAAGGATGGACCCCACACCGAAGTTGTCCCCACCTCACACTTGTGCTGCCCTGATAGACCCAAGGGAGCCCTACAAACTGACATCAGGAACCTGGACTGCTGAGTTTTCTTTCCCAGGGAAAATGGAAAAAGGATGTGCCCAGGGGCCTCTGGCCCTGACTGCAAAAAATCCTTATATTGAAGGATGGACCCCACACTGAAGTTGTCCCCACCTCAAACTTGTGCTGCCCTGATAGACCCAAGGGAGCCCTACAAACTGACATCAGGAACCTGGACTGCTGAGTTTTCTTTCCCAGGGAAAATGGAAAAAGCATGTGCCCAGGGGCCCCTGGCCCTGACTGCAAAAAATCCTTATATCGAAGGATGGACCCCACACCAAAGTTGTCCCCACCTCAAACTTGTGCTGCCCTGATAGACCCAAGGGAGCCCTACAAACTGACATCAGGAACCTGGACTGCTGAGTTTTCTTTCCCAGGGAAAATGGAAAAAGGATGTGCCCAGGGGCCCCTGGCCCTGACTGCAAAAAATCCTTATATCGAAGGATGGACCCCACACCGAAGTTGTCCCCACCTCAAACTTGTGCTGCCCTGATAGACCCAAGGGAGCCCTACAAACTGACATCAGGAACTTGGACTGCTGAGTTTTCTTTCCCAGGGAAAATGGAAAAAGGATGTGCCCAGGGGCCCCTGTACCTGGGCTGGGGCCTAATTGCAAAGAAGACTTATATCGAAGGATGGACCCCACACCGAAGTTGTCCCCACCTCAAACTTGTGCTGCCCTGATAGACCCAAGGGAGCCCTAAAAACTGACATCAGGAACCTGGACTGCTGAGTTTTCTTTCCCAGGGAAAATGGAAAAAGGATGTGCCCAGGGGCCCCTGGCCCTGACTGCAAAGAATCCTTATATTGAAGGATGGACCCCACACCGAAGTTGTCCCCACCTCAAACTTGTGCTGCCCTGATAGACCCAAGGGAGCCCTACAAACTGACATCAGGAACCTGGACTGCTGAGTTTTCTTTCCCAGGGAAAATGGAAAAAGGATGTGCACAGGGGCCCCTGTCCCTGACTGCAAAAAATCCTTATATCAAAGGATGGACCCCACACCGAAGTTGTCCCCACCTCAAACTTGTGCTGCCCTGATAGACCCAAGGGAGCCCTACAAACTGACATCAGGAACCTGGACTGCTGAGTTTTCTTTCCCAGGGAAAATGGAAAAAGGATGTGCCCAGGGGCCCCTGGCCCTGACTGCAAAAAATCCTTATATCGAAGGATGGAGCCCACACCGAATTTGTCCCCACCTCAAACTTGTGCTGCCGTGATACACCCAAGGGAGCCCTACAAACTGACATCAGGAACCTGGACTGCTGAGTTTTCTTTCCCTGGGGAAATGGAAAAAGAATGTGCCCAGGGGCCCCTGGCCCTGACTGCAAAAATCCTTATATCGAAGGATGGACCCCACACCGAAGATGTGCCCACCTCAAACTTGTGCTGCCCTGATAGACCCAAGGGAGCCCTACAAACTGACATCAGGAACCTGGACTGCTGAGTTTCTTTCCCAGGGAAAATGGAAAAAGGATGTGCCCAGGGGCCTCTGGCCCTGGGCTGGGGCCCCACTACAAAAAAATCCTTATATCGAAGGATGGACCCCACACCGAAGATGTGCCCACCTCAAACTTGTGCTGCCCTGATAGACCCAAGGGAGCCCTACAAACTGACATCAGGAACCTGGACTGCTGAGTTTTCTTTCCCAGGGAAAATGGAAAAAGGATGTGCCCAGGGGCCCCTGGCACTCGGCCCCTGGCCCTGACAGCAAAAAATCCTTATATCGAAGCATGGACCCCACACCGAATTTGTCCCCACCTCAAACTTGTGCTGCCCTGATACACCCAAGGGAGCCCTACAAACTGACATCAGGAACCTGGACTACTGAGTTTTCTTTCCCAGGGAAAATGGAAAAAGGATGTGCCCAGGGGCCCCTGGCCCTGACTGCAAAAAATCCTTATATCGAAGGATGGACCCCACACCGAAGTTGTCCCCACCTCAAACTTGTGCTGCCCTGATAGACCCAAGGGAGCCCTACAAACTGACATCAGGAACCTGGACTGCTGAGTTTTCTTTCCCAGGGAAAATGGAAAAAGGCTGTGCCCAGGGGCCCCTGGCCCTGACTGCAAAAAATCCTTATATCGAAGGATGGACCCCACACCGAAGTTGTCCCCACCTCAAACTTGTGCTGCCCTGATAGACGCAAGGGAGCCCTACAAACTGACATCAGGACCCTGGACTGCTGAGTTTTCTTTCCCTGGGGAAATGGAAAAAGGATGTGCCCAGGGGCCCCTGGCCCTGACTGCAAAAATCCTTATATCGAAGGATGGACCCCACACCGAAGATGTGCCCACCTCAAACTTGTGCTGCCCTGATAGACCCAAGGGAGCCCTACAAACTGACATCAGGAACCTGGACTGCTGAGTTTTCTTTCCCAGGGAAAATGGAAAAAGGATGTGCCCAGGGGCCCCTGGCCCTGGGCTGGGGCCTCACTGCAAAGAATCCTTATATCGAAGGATGGACCCCACACCGAAGTTGTCCCCACCTCAAACTTGTGCTGCCCTGATAGACCCAAGGGAACCCTACAAACTGACATCAGGAACCTGGACTGCTGAGTTTTCTTTCCCAGGGAAAATGGAAAAAGGATGTGCCCAGGGGCCCCTGGCCCTGACTGCAAAGAATCCTTATATTGAAGGATGGACCCCACACCGAAGTTGTCCCCACCTCAAACTTGTGCTGCCCTGATAGACCCAAGGGAGCCCTACAAACTGACATCAGGAACCTGGACTGCTGAGTTTTCTTTCCCAGGGAAAATGGAAAAAGGATGTGCCCAGGGGCCCCTGGCCCTGACTGCAAAAAATCCTTATATCGAAAGATGGAGCCCACACCGAAGTTGTCCCCACCTCAAACTTGTGCTGCCCTGATAGACCCAAGGGAGCCCTACAAACTGACATCAGGAACCTGGACTGCTGAGTTTTCTTTCCCAGGGAAAATGGAAAAAGGATGTGCCCAGGGGCCCCTGGCCCTGACTGCAAAAAATCCTTATATTGAAGGATGGACCCCACACCGAAGTTGTCCCCACCTCAAACTTGTGCTGCCCTGATAGACCCAAGGGAGCCCTACAAACTGACATCAGGAACC
The DNA here is from genome assembly GCF_050655825.1 of Lonchura striata. Lineage (NCBI taxonomy): Eukaryota > Metazoa > Chordata > Aves > Passeriformes > Estrildidae > Lonchura > Lonchura striata. The sequence goes on along the minus strand of NC_140718.1, from coordinate 6,277,588 downwards.
TGGACTGCTGAGTTTTCTTTCCCAGGGAAAATGGAAAAAGGATGTGCCCAGGGGCCCCTGGCCCTGACTGCAAAAAATCCTTATATCGAAGGATGGACCCCACACCGAAGTTGTCCCCACCTCAAACTTGTGCTGCCCTGATAGACCCAAGGGAGCCCTACAAACTGACATCAGGAACCTGGACTGCTGAGTTTTCTTTCCCAGGGAAAATGGAAAAAGGATGTGCCCAGGGGCCCCTGGCCCTGACTGCAAAAAATCCTTATATCAAAGGATGGACCCCACACCGAAGTTTTCCCCACCTCAAACTTGTGCTGCCCTGATAGACCCAAGGGAACGCTACAAACTGACATCAGGAACCTGGACTGCTGAGTTTTCTTTCCCAGGGAAAATGGAAAAAGGATGTGCCCAGGGGCCCCTGGCCCTGACTGCAAAAAATCCTTATATCGAAGGATGGACCCCACACCGAAGTTGCCCCCACCTCAAACATGTGCTGCCCTGATAGACCCAAGGGAGCCCTAGAAACTGACATCAGGAACCTGGACTGCTGAGTTTTCTTTCCCAGGGAAAATGGAAAAAGGATGTGCCCAGGGGCCCCTGGCCCTGACTGCAAAAAATCCTTATATCAAAGGATGGACCCCACACCGAAGTTTTCCCCACCTCAAACTTGTGCTGCCCTGATAGACCCAAGGGAACGCTACAAACTGACATCAGGAACCTGGACTGCTGAGTTTTCTTTCCCAGGGAAAATGGAAAAAGGATGTGCCCAGGGGCCCCTGGCCCTGACTGCAAAAAATCCTTATATCGAAGGATGGACCCCACACCGAAGTTGTCCCCACCTCAAACTTGTGCTGCCCTGATAGACCCAAGGGAGCCCTACAAACTGACATCAGGAACCTGGACTGCTGAGTTTTCTTTCCCTGGGGAAATGGAAAAAGGATGTGCCCAGGGGCCCCTGGCCCTGACTGCAAAGAATCCTTATATCGAAGGATGGACCCCACACCAAAGTTGTCCCCACCTCAAACTTGTGCTGCCCTGATACACCCAAGGGAGCCCTACAAACTGACATCAGGAACCTGGACTGCTGAGTTTTCTTTCCCAGGGAAAATGGAAAAAGGATGTGCCCAGGGGCCCCTGGCCGTGGGCTGGAGCCTAACTGCAAAAAATCCTTATTTCGAAGGATGGACCCTACACCGAAGTTGTCCCCACCTCAAACTTGTGCTGCCCTGATAGACCCAAGGGAGCCCTACAAACTGACATCAGGAACCTGGACTGCTGAGTTTTCTTTCCCTGGGGAAATGGAAAAAGGATGTGCCCAGGGGCCCCTGGCCCTGACTGCAAAGAATCCTTATATCGAAGGATGGACCCCACACCAAAGTTGTCCCCACCTCAAACTTGTGCTGCCCTGATACACCCAAGGGAGCCCTACAAACTGACATCAGGAACCTGGACTGCTGAGTTTTCTTTCCCAGGGAAAATGGAAAAAGGATGTGCCCAGGGGCCCCTGGCCGTGGGCTGGGGCCTAACTGCAAAAAATCCTTATTTCGAAGGATGGACCCTACACCGAAGTTGTCCCCACCTCAAACTTGTGCTGCCCTGATAGAGACAAGGGAGCTCTACAAACTGACATCAGGAACCTGGACTGCTGAGTTTTCTTTCCCAGGGAAAATGGAAAAAGGATGTGCCCAGGGGCCCCTGGCCCTGACTGCAAAAAATCCTTATATCGAAGGATGGACCCCACACCAAAGTTGTCCCCACCTCAAACTTGTGCTGCCCTAATAGACCCAAGGGAGCCCTACAAACTGACATCAGGAACCTGGACTGCTGAGTTTTCTTTCCCAGGGAAAATGGAAAAAGGATGTGCACAGGGGACCCTGGCCCTGGGCTGGGGCCTGACTGCAAAGAATCCTTATATCGAAGGATGGACCCCACACCGAAGTTGTCCCCACCTCAAACTTGTGCTGCCCTGATAGACCCAAGGGAGCCCTACAAACTGACATCAGGAACCTGGACTGCTGAGTTTTCTTTCCCAGGGAAAATGGAAAAAGGATGTGCCCAGGGGCCCCTGGCCCTGGACAAGGACCTCACTGCAAAAAATCCTTATATCGAAGGATGGGCCCCACACCAAAGTTGTCCCCACCTCAAACTTGTGCTGCCCTGATAGACCCAAGGGAGCCCTACAAACTGACATCAGGAACCTGGACTGCTGAGTTTTCCTTCCCAGGGAAAAAGGAAAAAGGATGTGCACAGGGGCCCCTGGCCCTGGGCTGGGCCTCAATGCAAAAAATCCTTATATCGAAGGATGGACCCCACAGCGAAGTTGTCCCCACCTCAAAATTGTGCTGCCCTGATAGACCCAAGGGAGCCCTACAAACTGACATCAGGAACCTGGACTGCTGAGTTTTCTTTCCCAGGGAAAATGGAAAAAGGATGTGCCCAGGGGCCCCTGGCCCTGACTGTAAAAAATCTTTGTATCGAAGGATGCACCCCACACCGAAGTTGTCCCCACCTCAAACTTGTGCTGCCCTGATACACCCAAGGAAGCCCTACAAACTGACATCAGGAACCTGGACTGCTGAGTTTTCTTTCCCAGGGAAAATGGAAAAAGGATGTGCCCAGGGGCCCCTGGCCCTGACTGCAAAAAATCCTTATATCGAAGGATGGACCCCACACCAAAGTTGTCCCCACCTCAAACATGTGCTGCCCTGATAGACCCAAGGGAGCCCTACAAACTGACATCAGGAACCTGGACTGCTGAGTTTTCTTTCCCAGGGAAAATGGAAAAAGGATGTGCACAGGGGCCCCTGGCCCTGGACAAGGACCTCACTGCAAAAAATCCTTATATCGAAGTATGGACCCCACACCGAAGTTGTCCCCACCTCAAACTTGTGCTGCCCTGATAGACCCAAGGGAGCCCTACAAAGTGACATCAGGAACCTGGACTGCTGAGTTTTCTTTCCCAGGGAAAATGGAAAAAGGATGTGCCCAGGGGCCCCTGGCCCTGACTGCAAAAAATCCTTATATCGAAGGATGGAGCCCACACCGAAGTTGTCCCCACCTCAAACTTGTGCTGCCCTGATAGACCCAAGGGAGCCCTACAAACTGACATCAGGAACCTGGACTGCTGACTTTTCTTTCCCAGGGATAATGAAATAGGATGTGCCCAGGGGCTCCTGGCCCTGGGCTGGGCCTCACTGCAAAAAATCCTTATATCGAAGGATGGACCCCACACCGAAGTTGTCCCCATCTCAAACTTGTGCTGCCCTGATAGACCCAAGGGAGCCCTACAAACTGACATCAGGAACCGGGACTGCTGAGTTTTCTTTCCCAGGGAAAATGGAAAAAGGATGTGCCCAGGGGCCCCTAGCCCTGACTGCAAAAAATCCTTATATCGAAGAATGGACCCCACACCAAAGTTGTCCCCACCTCAAACTTGTGCTGCCCTGATAGACCCAAGGGAGCCCTACAAACTGACATCAGGAACCTGGACTGCTGAGTTTTGTTTCCCAGGGAAAATGGAAAAAGGATGTGCCCTGGGGCCCCTGGCCGTGGGCTGGGGCCTAACTGCAAAAAATCCTTATTTCGAAGGATGGACCCTACACCGAAGTTGTCCCCACCTCAAACTTGTGCTGCCCTGATAGAGACAAGGGAGCTCTACAAACTGACATCAGGAACCTGGACTGCTGAGTTTTCTTTCCCAGGGAAAATGGAAAAAGGATGTGCCCAGGGGCCCCTGGCCCTGGACAAGGACCTCACTGCAAAAAATCCTTATATCGAAGGATGGACCCCACACCGAAGTTGTCCCCACCTCAAACTTGTGCTGCCCTGATAGACCCAAGGGAGCCCTACAAACTGACATCAGGAACCTGGACTGCTGAGTTTTCCTTCCCAGGGAAAATGGAAAAAGGATGTGCACAGGGGCCCCTGGCCCTGGGCTGGGCCTCAATGCAAAAAATCCTTATATCGAAGGATGGACCCCACACCGAAGTTGTCCCCACCTCAAAATTGTGCTGCCCTGATAGACCCAAGGGAGCCCTACAAACTGACATCAGGAACCTGGACTGCTGAGTTTTCTTTCCCAGGGAAAATGGAAAAAGGATGTGCCCAGGGGCCCCTGGCCCTGACTGTAAAAAATCTTTGTATCGAAGGATGCACCCCACACCGAAGTTGTCCCCACCTCAAACTTGTGCTGCCCTGATACACCCAAGGAGGTCCTACAAACTGACATCAGGAACCTGGACTGCTGAGTTTTCTTTCCCAGGGAAAATGGAAAAAGGATGTGCCCAGGGGCCCCTGGCCCTGACTGCAAAAAATCCTTATATCGAAGGATGGACCCCACACCAAAGTTGTCCCCACCTCAAACTTGTGCTGCCCTGATAGACCCAAGGGAGCCCTACAAACTGACATCAGGAACCTGGACTGCTGAGTTTTCTTTCCCAGGGAAAATGGAAAAAGGATGTGCACAGGGGCCCCTGGCCCTGGGCTGGGGCCTGACTGCAAAGAATCCTTATATCGAAGGATGGACCCCACACCGAAGTTGTCCCCACCTCAAACTTGTGCTGCCCTGATAGACCCAAGGGAGCCCTACAAACTGACATCAGGAACCTGGACTGCTGAGTTTTCTTTCCCAGGGAAAATGGAAAAAGGATGTGCCCAGGGGCCCCTGGCCCTGACTGCAAAAAATCCTTATATCGAAGGATGCACCCCACACCGAAGTTGTCCCCACCTCAAACTTGTGCTGCCCTGATAGAGCCAAGGGAGCTCTACAAACAGACATCAGGAACCTGGACTGCTGAGTTTTCTTTCCCAGGGAAAATGGAAAAAGGATGTGCCCAGGGGCCCCTGGCCCTGGGCTGGGGCCTCACTGCAAAGAATCCTTATATCGAAGGATGGACCCCACATCGAAGTTGTCCCCACCTCAAAATTGTGCTTGCCTGATAGACCCAAGGGAGCCCTACAAACTGACATCAGGAACCTGGACTGCTGAGTTTTCTTTCCCAGGGAAAATGGCCAAAGGATGTGCCCAGGGGCCCCTGGCCCTGACTGCAAAAAATCCTTATATCGAAGAATGGGGCCCACACTGAAGTTGTCCCCACCTCAAACTTGAGCTGCCCTGATAGACCCAAGGCAGCCCTACAAACTGACATCAGGAACCTGGACTGCTGAGTTTTCTTTCCCAGGGAAAATGGAAAAAGGATGTGCCCAGGGGCCCCTGGCCCTGACTGTAAAAAATCTTTGTATCGAAGGATGCACCCCACACCGAAGTTGTCCCCACCTCAAACTTGTGCTGCCCTGATACACCCAAGGAAGCCCTACAAACTGACATCAGGAACCTGGACTGCTGAGTTTTCTTTCCCAGGGAAAATGGAAAAAGGATGTGCCCAGGGGCCCCTGGCCCTGACTGCAAAAAATCCTTATATCGAAGGATGGACCCCACACCAAAGTTGTCCCCACCTCAAACTTGTGCTGCCCTGATAGACCCAAGGGAGCCCTACAAACTGACATCAGGAACCTGGACTGCTGAGTTTTCTTTCCCAGGGAAAATGGAAAAAGGATGTGCACAGGGGCCCCTGGCCCTGGGCTGGGGCCTGACTGCAAAAAATCCTTATATCGAAGGATGGACCCCACACCGAAGTTGTCCCCATCTCAAACTTGTGCTGCCCTGATAGACCCAAGGGAGCCCTACAAACTGACATCAGGAACCGGGACTGCTGAGTTTTCTTTCCCAGGGAAAATGGAAAAAGGATGTGCCCAGGGGCCCCTAGCCCTGACTGCAAAAAATCCTTATATCGAAGAATGGACCCCACACCAAAGTTGTCCCCACCTCAAACTTGTGCGGCCCTGATAGACCCAAGGGAGCCCTACAAACTGACATCAGGAACCTGGACTGCTGAGTTTTGTTTCCCAGGGAAAATGGAAAAAGGATGTGCCCTGGGGCCCCTGGCCGTGGGCTGGGTCCTAACTGCAAAAAATCCTTATTTCGAAGGATGGACCCTACACCGAAGTTGTCCCCACCTCAAACTTGTGCTGCCCTGATAGAGACAAGGGAGCTCTACAAACTGACATCAGGAACCTGGACTGCTGAGTTTTCTTTCCCAGGGAAAATGGAAAAAGGATGTGCCCAGGGGCCCCTGGCCCTGACTGCAAAAAATCCTTATATCGAAGGATGGACCCCACACCAAAGTTGTCCCCACCTCAAACTTGTGCTGCCCTGATAGACCCAAGGGAGCCCTACAAACTGACATCAGGAACCTGGACTGCTGAGTTTTCTTTCCCAGGGAAAATGGAAAAAGGATGTGCACAGGGGACCCTGGCCCTGGGCTGGGGCCTGACTGCAAAGAATCCTTATATCGAAGGATGGACCCCACACCGAAGTTGTCCCCACCTCAAACTTGTGCTGCCCTGATAGACCCAAGGGAGCCCTACAAACTGACATCAGGAACCTGGACTGCTGAGTTTTCTTTCCCAGGGAAAATGGAAAAAGGATGTGCACAGGGGCCCCTGGCCCTGGGCTGGGGCCTGACTGCAAAGAATCCTTATATCGAAGGATGGACCCCACACCGAAGTTGTCCCCACCTCAAACTTGTGCTGCCCTGATAGACCCAAGGGAGCCCTACAAACTGACATCAGGAACCTGGACTGCTGAGTTTTCTTTCCCAGGGAAAATGGAAAAAGGATGTGCCCAGGGGCCCCTGGCCCTGACTGCAAAAAATCCTTATATCGAAGGATGCACCCCACACCGAAGTTCTCCCCACCTCAAACTTGTGCTGCCCTGATAGAGCCAAGGGAGCTCTACAAACAGACATCAGGAACCTGGACTGCTGAGTTTTCTTTCCCAGGGAAAATGGAAAAAGGATGTGCCCAGGGGCCCCTGGCCCTGGGCTGGGGCCTCACTGCAAAGAATCCTTATATCGAAGGATGGACCCCACATCGAAGTTGTCCCCACCTCAAAATTGTGCTTGCCTGATAGACCCAAGGGAGCCCTACAAACTGACATCAGGAACCTGGACTGCTGAGTTTTCTTTCCCAGGGAAAATGGCCAAAGGATGTGCCCAGGGGCCCCTGGCCCTGACTGCAAAAAATCCTTATATCGAAGAATGGGGCCCACACTGAAGTTGTCCCCACCTCAAACTTGTGCTGCCCTGATAGACCCAAGGCAGCCCTACAAACTGACATCAGGAACCTGGACTGCTGAGTTTTCTTTCCCAGGGAAAATGGAAAAAGGATGTGCCCAGGGGCCCCTGGCCCTCACTGCAAAAAATCCTTATATCGAAGGATGGACCCCACACCGAAGTTGTCCCCACCTCAAACTTGTGCTGCCCTGATAGACCCAAGGGAGCCCTACAAACTGACATCAGGAACCTGGACTGCTGAGTTTTCCTTCCCAGGGAAAATGGAAAAAGGATGTGCACAGGGGCCCCTGGCCCTGGGCTGGGCCTCAATGCAAAAAATCCTTATATCAAAGGATGGAGCCACACACCGAAGTTGTCCCCACCTCAAACTTGTGCTGCCCTGATACACCCAAGGGAGCCCTACAAACTGACATCAGGAACCTGGACTGCTGAGTTTTCTTTCCCAGGGAAAATGGAAAAAGGATGTGCCCAGGGGCCCCTGGCCCTCACTGCAAAAAATCTTTGTATCGAAGGATGCACCCCACACCGAAGTTGTCCCCAACTAAAACTTGTGCTGCCCTGATACACCCAAGGAAGCCCTACAAACTGACATCAGGAACCTGGACTGCTGACTTTTCTTTCCCAGGGAAAATGGAAAAAGGATGTGCACAGGGGCCCCTGGCCCTGACTGCAAAAAATCCTTATATCGAAGGATGGACCCCACACCGAAGTTGTCCCCACCTCAAACTTGTGCTGCCCTGATACACCCAAGGGAGCTCTACAAACTGACATCAGGAACCTGGACTGCTGAGTTTTCTTTCCCAGGAAAAATGGAAAAAGGATGTGCCCAGGGGCCCCTGGCCCTGACTGCAAAAAATCCTTATATCGAAGGATGGACCCCACACCGAAGTTGTCCCCACCTCAAACTTGTGCTGCCCTGATACACCCAAGGGAGCCCTACAAACTGACATCATGAACCTGGACTGCTGAGTATTCTTTCCCAGGGAAAATGAAAAAGGATGTGCCCAGGGGCTCCTGGCCCTGGGCTGGGCCTCACTGAAAAAAATCCTTATATCGAAGGATGGACCCCACACCGAAGTTGTCCCCATCTCAAACTTGTGCTGCCCTGATAGACCCAAGGGAGCCCTACAAACTGATATCAGGAACCGGGACTGCTGAGTTTTCTTTCCCAGGGAAAATGGCCAAAGGGTGTACCAGGGGGCCCCTGGCCCTGACTGCAAAGAATCCTTATATCAAAGGATGGACCCCACACCAAAGTTGTCCCCACCTCAAACTAGTGCCGCCATGATAGACCCAAGGGAGCTCTACAAACTGACATCAGGAACCTGGACTGCTGAGTTTTCTTTCCCAGGGAAAATGGAAAAAGGATGTGCCCAGGGGCCTGTGGCCCTGGGTCCCTGGCCCTGACTGCAAAAAATCCTTATATCGAAGGATGGAACCCACACCGAAGTTGTCCCCACCTCAAACTTGTGCTGCCCTGATACACCCAAGGGAGCCCTACAAACTGACATCAGGAACCTGGACTGCTGAGTTTCTTTCCCAGGGAAAATGGAAAAAGGATGTGCCCAGGGTCACCTGGCCCTTGGCTGGAGCCTCTCTGCAAAGAATCCTTATATCGAAGGATGGACACCACACCGAAGATGTCCCCACATCTAACTTGTGCTGCCCTGATACACCCAAGGGAGCCCTACAAACTGACATCAGGAACTTGGACTGCTGAGTTTTCTTTCCCAGGGAAAATGATAAAAGGTTGTGCCCAGGGGCCCCTGGCCCTGATTGCAAAAAATCCTTATATCGAAGGATGGACCCCACACCGAAGTTGTCCCCACCTCAAACTTGTGCTGCCCTGATAGACCCAAGGGAGCCCTACAAACTGACATCAGGAACCTGGACTGCTGAGTTTTCTTTCCCAGGGAAAATGGAAAAAGGATGTGCCCAGGGGCCCCTGGCCCTGACTGCAAAAAATCCATATATCGAAGGATGGACCCCACACCGAAGTTGTCCCCACCTCACACTTGTGCTGGCCTGATAGACCCAAGGGAGCCCTACAAACTGACATCAGGAACCTGGACTGCTGAGTTTTCTTTCCCAGGGAAAATGGAAAAAGGATGTGCCCAGGGGCCCCTGGCCCTGACTGCAAAACATCCTTATATCGAAGGATGGACCCCACACCGAAGTTGTCCCCACCTCAAACTTGTGCTGCCCTGATAGACCCAAGGGAGCCTTACAAACTGACATCAGGAACCTGGACTGCTGAGTTTTCTTTCCCAGGGAAAATGGAAAAAGGATGTGCCCAGGGGCCCCTGGACCTGGGCTGGGGCCTCACTGCAAAGAATCCTTATATCGAAGGATGGACCCCACACCGAAGTTGTCCCAACCTCACACTTGTGCTGCCCTGATAGACCCAAGGGAGCCCTACAAACTGACATCAGGAACTTGGACTGCTGAGTTTTCTTTCCCAGGGAAAATGGAAAAAGGATGTGCCCAGGGGCTCCTTGCCTTGGGCCCCTGGCCCTGACTGCAAAAAATCCTTATATCGAAGGATGGACCCCAGACCGAAGTTGTCCCCACCTCAAACTTGTACTGCCCTGCTACACCCAAGGGAGCCCTACAAACTGACATCAGGAACCTGGACTGCTGAGTTTTCTTTCCCAGGGAAAATGGAAAAAGGATGTGCACAGGGGCCCCTGGCCCTGACTGTAAAAAATCCTTATATCGAAGAATGGACCCCACACCGAAGTTGTCCCCACCTCAAACTTGTGCTGCCCTGATAGACCCAAGGGAGCCCTACAAACTGACATCAGGAACCTGGACTGCTGAGTTTTCTTTCCCAGGGAAAATGGAAAAAGGATGTGCCCAGGGGCCCCTGGCCCTGGACAGGAACATCACTACAAAAAATCCTTATATCGAAGGATGCACCCCACACCAAAGTTGTCCCCACCTCAAACTTGTGCTACCCTGATAGACCCAAGGGAGCCCTACAAACTGACATCAGGAACCTGGACTGCTGAGTTTTCTTTCCCAGGGACAATGGAAAAAGGATGTGCCCAGGGGCCCCTGGCCCTGGACAGGGACCTCACTGCAAAAAATCCTTATATCGAAGGATGCACCCCACACCAAAGTTGTCCCCACCTCAAACTTGTGCTGCCCTGATAGACCCAAGGGAGCCCTACAAACTGACATCAGGAACCTGGACTGCTGAGTTTTCCTTCCCAGGGAAAATGGAAAAAGGATGTGCACAGGGGCCCCTGGCCCTGACTGCAAAAAATCTTTGTATCGAAGGATGGACCCCACACGGAAGTTGTCCCCAACTCAAACTTGTGCTGCCCTGATACACCCAAGGAAGCCCTACAAACTGACATCAGGAACCTGGACTGCTGAGTTTTCTTTCCCAGGGAAAATGGAGAAAGGATGTGCATAGCGGCCCCTGGCCCTGACTGCAAAAAATCCTTATATCGAAGGATGGACCCCACACCAAAGTTGTCCCCACCTCAAACTTGTGCTGCCCTGATAGACCCAAGGGAGCCCTACAAACTGACATCAGGAACCTGGACTGCTGAGTTTTCTTTCCCAGGGAAAATGGAAAAAGGATGTGCCCAGGGGCCCCTGGCCCTGGACAGGGACCTCACTGCAAAAAATCCTTATATCGAAGGATGCACCCCACACCAAAGTTGTCCCCACCTCAAACTTGTGCTGCCCTGATAGACCCAAGGGAGCCCTACAAACTGACATCAGGAACCTGGACTGCTGAGTTTTCCTTCCCAGGGAAAATGGAAAAAGGATGTGCACAGGGGCCCCTGGCCCTGGGCTGGGCCTCAATGCAAAAAATCCTTATATCGAAGGATGGAGCCACACACCGAAGTTGTCCCCACCTCAAACTTGTGCTGCCCTGATAGACCCAAGGGAGCCCTACAAACTGACATCAGGAACCTGGACTGCTGAGTTTTCTTTCCCAGGGAAAATGGAAAAAGGATGTGCCCAGGGGCCCCTGGCCCTGACTGCAAAAAATCTTTGTATCGAAGGATGCACCCCACACCGAAGTTGTCCCCAACTCAATACTTGTGCTGCCCTGATAGACCCAAGGAAGCCCTACAAACTGACATCAGGAACCTGGACTGCTGAGTTTTCTTTCCCAGGGAAAATGGAAAATGGATGTGCACAGGGGCCCCTGGCACTGGACCGGTTCCTCACTACAAGTAATCCATATATCAAAGGATGGACCCCACACCGAAGTTGTCCCCACCTCAAACTTGTGCTGCCCTGATAGACCCAAGGGAGCCCTACAAACTGACATCAGGAACCTGGACTGCTGAGTTTTCTTTCCCAGGGAAATTGGAAAAAGGATGTGCCCAGGGGGCCCTGGCCCTGACTGCAAAAAATCCTTATATCGAAGGATGGACCCCACACCGAAGTTGTCCCCACCTCAAACTTGTGCTGCCCTGATACACCCAAGGAAGCCCTACAAACCGACATCAGGAACCTGGACTGCTGAGTTTTCTTTCCCAGGGAAAATGGAGAAAGGATGTGCATAGCGGCCCCTGGCCCTGACTGCAAAAAATCCTTATATCGAAGGATGGACCCCACACCAAAGTTGTCCCCACCTCAAACTTGTGCTGCCCTGATAGACCCAAGGGAGCCCTACAAACTGACATCAGGAACCTGGACTGCTGAGTTTTCTTTCCCAGGGAAAATGGAAAAAGGATGTGCCCAGGGGCCCCTGGCCCTGGACAGGGACCTCACTGCAAAAAATCCTTATATCGAAGGATGCACCCCACACCAAAGTTGTCCCCACCTCAAACTTGTGCTGCCCTGATAGACCCAAGGGAGCCCTACAAACTGACATCAGGAACCTGGACTGCTGAGTTTTCTTTCCCAGGGAAAATGGCCAAAGGATGTGCCCGGGGGCCCCTGGCACTGACTGCAAAGAATCCTTATATCGAAGGATGGACCCCAAACCAAAGTTGTCCCCACCTCAAACTTGTGCTGCCCTGATACACCCAAGGGAGCCCTACAAACTGACATCAGGAACCTGGACTGCTGAGTTTTCTTTCCCAGGGAAAATGGAAAAAGGATGTGCACAGGGGCCCCTGGCCCTGGGCAGGGACCTCACTGCAAAAAATCCTTATATCGAAGGATGGACCCCGCACCGAAGTTGTCCCCACCTCAAACTTGTGCTGCCCTGAAAGACCCAAGGGAGCCCTACAAACTGACATCAGGAACCTGGACTGCTGAGTTTTCTTTCCCAGGGAAAATGGAAAAAGGATGTGCCCAGGGGCCCCTGGCCCTGACTGCAAAAAATCTTTGTATCGAAGGATGCACCCCACACGGAAGTTGTCCCCAACTCAAACTTGTGCTGCCCTGATACACCCAAGGAAGCCCTACAAACTGACATCAGGAACCTGGACTGCTGAGTTTTCTTTCCCAGGGAAAATGGAGAAAGGATGTGCATAGCGGCCCCTGGCCCTGACTGCAAAAAATCCTTATATCGAAGGATGGACCCCACACCAAAGTTGTCCCCACCTCAAACTTGTGCTGCCCTGATAGACCCAAGGGAGCCCTACAAACTGACATCAGGAACCTGGACTGCTGAGTTTTCTTTCCCAGGGAAAATGGCCAAAGGATGTGCCCGGGGGCCCCTGGCACTGACTGGAAAGAATCCTTATATCGAAGGATGGACCCCACACCGAAGTTGTCCCCACCTCACACTTGTGCTGCCCTGATAGACCCAAGGGAGCCCTACAAACTGACATCAGGAACCTGGACTGCTGAGTTTTCTTTCCCAGGGAAAATGGAAAAAGGATGTGCCCAGGGGCCCCTGGCCCTGACTGCAAAAAATCATTATATCGAAGGATGGACCCCACAGCGAAGCTGTCCCCACCTGAAATTTGTGCTGCCCTGATACACCCAAGGGAGCCCTACAAACTGACATCAGGAACCTGGTGTGCTGAGTTTTTTTTCCCAGGGAAAATGGAAAAAGGATGTGCCCAGCGGCCCCTGGCCCTTGGCAGGGACCTCACTACAAGAAATCCTTATATCGAAGGATGGACCCCACACCAAAGTTGTCCCCACCTCAAACTTGTGCTGCCCTGATAGACCCAAGGGAGCCCTACAAACTGACATCGGGAACCTGGACTGCTGAGTTTTCTTTCCCAGGGAAAATGGAAAAAGGATGTGCCCAGGGGCCCCTGGCCCTGGACAGGAACATCACTACAAAAAATCCTTATATCGAAGGATGCACCCCACACCAAAGTTGTTGCAACCTCAAACTTGTGCTACCCTGATAGACCCAAGGGAGCCCTACAAACTGACATCAGGAACCTGGACTGCTGAGTTTTCTTTCCCAGGAAAAATGGAAAAAGGATGTGCCCAGGGGCCCGTGGCCCTGGACAGGGACCTCACTGCAAAATATCCTTATATCGAAGGATGGAGCCCACACCGAATTTGTCCCCACCTCAAACATGTGCAGCTCTGATACACCCAAGGGAGCCCTACAAACTGACATCAGGAACCTGGACTGCTGAGTTTTCTTTCCCAGAGAAAATGGAAAAAGGATGTGCCCTGGGGCCCCTGGCCCTGGGCTGGGCCTCACTGAAAAAAATCCTTATATCGAAGGATGGACCCCACACCGAACTTGTCCCCACCTCAAACTTGTGCTGCCCTGATAGACCCAAGGGAGCCCTACAAACTGACATCAGGAACCTGGACTGCTGAGTTTTCTTTCCCAGGGAAAATGAAAAAGGATGTGCCCAGGGGCCCCTGGCCCTGGGCTGGGCCTCACTGCAAAAAATCCTTATATCGAAGGATGGACCCCACACCGAAGTTGTCCCCACCTCAAACTTGTGCTGCCCTGATAGACCCAAGGGAGCCCTACAAACTGACATCAGGAACCTGGACTGCTGAGTTTTCTTTCCCAGGGAAAATGGAAAAAGGATGTGCACAGGGGCCCCTGGCCCTGGGCTGGGACCTGACTGCAAAGAATCCTTATATCGAAGGATGGACCCCACACCGAAGTTGTCCCCACCTCAAACTTGTGCTGCCCTGATAGAACCAAGGGAGCCCTACAAACTGACATCAGGAACCGGGACTGCTGAGTTTTCTTTCCCAGGGAAAATGGCCAAAGGGTGTGCAAGCGGGCCCCTGGCCCTGACTGCAAAGAATCCTTATATCGAAGGATGGACCCCACACCAAAGTTGTCCCCACCTCAAACTTGTGCTGCCCTGATAGACCCAAGGGAGCCCTACAAACTGACATCAGGAACCTGGACTGCTGAGTTTTCTTTCCCAGGGAAAATGGAAAAAGGATGTGCCCAGGGGCCCCTGGCCGTGGGCTGGGGCCTAACTGCAAAAAATCCTTATTTCGAAGGATGGACCCTACACCGAAGTTGTCCCCACATCAAACTTGTGCTGCCCTGATAGAGACAAGGGAGCTCTACAAACTGACATCAGGAACCTGGACTGCTGAGTTTTCTTTCCCAGGGAAAATGGAAAAAGGATGTGCCCAGGGGCCCCTGGCCCTGACTGCAAAAAATCCTTATATCGAAGGATGGACCCCACACCAAAGTTGTCCCCACCTCAAACTTGTGCTGCCCTGATAGACCCAAGGGAGCCCTACAAACTGACATCAGGAACCTGGACTGCTGAGTTTTCTTTCCCAGGGAAAATGGAAAAAGGATGTGCACAGGGGACCCTGGCCCTGGGCTGGGGCCTGACTGCAAAGAATCCTTATATCGAAGGATGGACCCCACACCGAAGTTGTCCCCACCTCAAACTTGTGCTGCCCTGATAGACCCAAGGGAGCCCTACAAACTGACATCAGGAACCTGGACTGCTGAGTTTTCTTTCCCAGGGAAAATGGAAAAAGGATGTGCCCAGGGGCCCCTGGCCCTGGACAAGGACCTCACTGCAAAAAATCCTTATATCGAAGGATGGACCCCACACCGAAGTTGTCCCCACCTCAAACTTGTGCTGCCCTGATAGACCCAAGGGAGCCCTACAAACTGACATCAGGAACCTGGACTGCTGAGTTTTCCTTCCCAGGGAAAATGGAAAAAGGATGTGCACAGGGGCCGCTGGCCCTGGGCTGGGCCTCAATGCAAAAAATCCTTATATCGAAGGATGGACCCCACACCAAAGTTGTTCCCACCTCAAACTTGTGCTGCCCTGATAGACCCAAGGGAGCCCTACAAACTGACATCAGGAACCTGGACTGATGAGTTTTCTTTCCCAGGGAAAATGGAAAAAGGATGTGCCCAGGGGCCCCTGGCCCTGACTGTAAAAAATCTTTGTATCGAAGGATGCACCCCACACCGAAGTTGTCCCCACCTCAAACTTGTGCTGCCCTGATACACCCAAGGAAGCCCTACAAACTGACATCAGGAACCTGGACTGCTGAGTTTTCTTTCCCAGGGAAAATGGAAAAAGGATGTGCCCAGGGGCCCCTGGCCCTGACTGCAAAAAATCCTTATATCGAAGGATGGACCCCACACCAAAGTTGTCCCCACCTGAAACTTGTGCTGCCCTGATACACCCAAGGGAGCCCTACAAACTGACATCAGGAACCTGGACTGCTGAGTTTTCTTTCCCAGGGAAAATGGAAAAAGGATGTGCACAGGGGCCCCTGGCCCTGGGCTGGGGCCTGACTGCAAAGAATCCTTATATCGAAGGATGGACCCCACACCGAAGTTGTCCCCACCTCAAACTTGTGCTGCCCTGATAGACCCAAGGGAGCCCTACAAACTGACATCAGGAACCTGGACTGCTGAGTTTTCTTTCCCAGGGAAAATGGCCAAAGGATGTGCCCGGGGGCCCCTGGCACTGACTGGAAAGAATCCTTATATCGAAGGATGGACCCCACACCGAAGTTGTCCCCACCTCACACTTGTGCTGCCCTGATAGACCCAAGGGAGCCCTACAAACTGACATCAGGAACCTGGACTGCTGAGTTTTCTTTCCCAGGGAAAATGGAAAAAGGATGTGCCCAGGGGCCCCTGGCCCTGACTGCAAAAAATCCTTATATCGAAGGATGGACCCCACACCGAAGCTGTCCCCACCTCAAATTTGTGCTGCCCTGATACACCCAAGGGAGCCCTACAAACTGACATCAGGAACCTGGTGTGCTGAGTTTTTTTTCCCAGGGAAAATGGAAAAAGGATGTGCCCAGCGGCCCCTGGCCCTTGGCAGGGACCTCACTACAAGAAATCCTTATATCGAAGGATGGACCCCACACCAAAGTTGTCCCCACCTCAAACTTGTGCTGCCCTGATACACCCAAGGGAGCCCTACAAACTGACATCGGGAACCTGGACTGCTGAGTTTTCTTTCCCAGGGAAAATGGAAAAAGGATGTGCCCAGGGGCCCCTGGCCCTGGCCAGGAACATCACTACAAAAAATCCTTATATCGAAGGATGCACCCCACACCAAAGTTGTTGCAACCTCAAACTTGTGCTACCCTGATAGACCCAAGGGAGCCCTACAAACTGACATCAGGAACCTGGACTGCTGAGTTTTCTTTCCCAGGAAAAATGGAAAAAGGATGTGCCCAGGGGCCCGTGGCCCTGGACAGGGACCTCACTGCAAAATATCCTTATATCGAAGGATGGAGCCCACACCGAATTTGTCCCCACCTCAAACATGTGCAGCTCTGATACACCCAAGGGAGCCCTACAAACTGACATCAGGAACCTGGACTGCTGAGTTTTCTTTCCCAGAGAAAATGGAAAAAGGATGTGCCCTGGGGCCCCTGGCCCTGGGCTGGGCCTCACTGAAAAAAATCCTTATATCGAAGGATGGACCCCACACCGAACTTGTCCCCACCTCAAACTTGTGCTGCCCTGATAGACCCAAGGGAGCCCTACAAACTGACATCAGGAACCTGGACTGCTGAGTTTTCTTTCCCAGGGAAAATGAAAAAGGATGTGCCCAGGGGCCCCTGGCCCTGGGCTGGGCCTCACTGCAAAAAATCCTTATATCGAAGGATGGACCCCACACCGAAGTTGTCCCCACCTCAAACTTGTGCTGCCCTGATAGACCCAAGGGAGCCCTACAAACTGACATCAGGAACCTGGACTGCTGAGTTTTCTTTCCCAGGGAAAATGGAAAAAGGATGTGCACAGGGGCCCCTGGCCCTGGGCTGGGGCCTGACTGCAAAGAATCCTTATATCGAAGGATGGACCCCACACCGAAGTTGTCCCCACCTCAAACTTGTGCTGCCCTGATAGAACCAAGGGAGCCCTACAAACTGACATCAGGAACCTGGACTGCTGAGTTTTCTTTCCCAGGGAAAATGGAAAAAGGATGTGCCCAGGGGCCCCTGGCCCTGACTGCAAAAAATCCTTATATCGAAGGATGGAGCCCACACCGAAGTTGTCCCCACCTCAAACTTGTGCTGCCCTGATAGACCCAAGGGAGCCCTACAAACTGACATCAGGAACCTGGACTGCTGACTTTTCTTTCCCAGGGATAATGAAATAGGATGTGCCCAGGGGCTCCTGGCCCTGGGCTGGGCCTCACTGCAAAAAATCCTTATATCGAAGGATGGACCCCACACCGAAGTTGTCCCCATCTCAAACTTCTGCTGCCCTGATAGACCCAAGGGAGCCCTACAAACTGACATCAGGAACCGGGACTGCTGAGTTTTCTTTCCCAGGGAAAATGGCCAAAGGGTGTGCAAGCGGGCCCCTGGCCCTGACTGCAAAGAATCCTTATATCGAAGGATGGACCCCACACCAAAGTTGTCCCCACCTCAAACTTGTGCTGCCCTGATAGACCCAAGGGAGCCCTACAAACTGACATCAGGAACCTGGACTGCTGAGTTTTGTTTCCCAGGGAAAATGGAAAAAGGATGTGCCCAGGGGCCCCTGGCCGTGGGCTGGGGCCTAACTGCAAAAAATCCTTATTTCGAAGGATGGACCCTACACCGAAGTTGTCCCCACCTCAAACTTGTGCTGCCCTGATAGAGACAAGGGAGCTCTACAAACTGACATCAGGAACCTGGACTGCTGAGTTTTCTTTCCCAGGGAAAATGGAAAAAGGATGTGCCCAGGGGCCCCTGGCCCTGACTGCAAAAAATCCTTATATCGAAGGATGGACCCCACACCAAAGTTGTCCCCACCTCAAACTTGTGCTGCCCTGATAGACCCAAGGGAGCCCTACAAACTGACATCAGGAACCTGGACTGCTGAGTTTTCTTTCCCAGGGAAAATGGAAAAAGGATGTGCACAGGGGACCCTGGCCCTGGGCTGGGGCCTGACTGCAAAGAATCCTTATATCGAAGGATGGACCCCACACCGAAGTTGTCCCCACCTCAAACTTGTGCTGCCCTGATAGACCCAAGGGAGCCCTACAAACTGACATCAGGAACCTGGACTGCTGAGTTTTCTTTCCCAGGGAAAATGGAAAAAGGATGTGCCCAGGGGCCCCTGGCCCTGGACAAGGACCTCACTGCAAAAAATCCTTATATCGAAGGATGGACCCCACACCGAAGTTGTCCCCACCTCAAACTTGTGCTGCCCTGATAGACCCAAGGGAGCCCTACAAACTGACATCAGGAACCTGGACTGCTGAGTTTTCCTTCCCAGGGAAAATGGAAAAAGGATGTGCACAGGGGCCGCTGGCCCTGGGCTGGGCCTCAATGCAAAAAATCCTTATATCGAAGGATGGACCCCACACCAAAGTTGTCCCCACCTCAAACTTGTGCTGCCCTGATACACCCAAGGGAGCCCTACAAACTGACATCAGGAACCTGGACTGCTGAGTTTTCTTTCCCAGGGAAAATGGAAAAAGGATGTGCCCAGGGGCCCCTGGCCCTGACTGTAAAAAATCTTTGTATCGAAGGATGCACCCCACACCGAAGTTGTCCCCACCTCAAACTTGTGCTGCCCTGATACACCCAAGGAAGCCCTACAAACTGACATCAGGAACCTGGACTGCTGAGTTTTCTTTCCCAGGGAAAATGGAAAAAAGGATGTGCCCAGGGGCCCCTGGCCCTGACTGCAAAAAATCCTTATATCGAACGATGGACCCCACACCAAAGTTGTCCCCACCTCAAACTTGTGCTGCCCTGATACACCCAAGGGAGCCCTACAAACTGACATCAGGAACCTGGACTGCTGAGTTTTCTTTCCCAGGGAAAATGGAAAAAGGATGTGCACAGGGGCCCCTGGCCCTGGGCTGGGGCCTGACTGCAAAGAATCCTTATATCGAAGGATGGACCCCACACCGAAGTTGTCCCCACCTCAAACTTGTGCTGCCCTGATAGACCCAAGGGAGCCCTACAAACTGACATCAGGAACCTGGACTGCTGAGTTTTCTTTCCCAGGGAAAATGGAAAAAGGATGTGCCCAGGGGCCCCTGGCCCTGACTGCAAAAAATCCTTATATCGAAGGATGCACCCCACACCGAAGTTGTCCCCACCTCAAACTTGTGCTGCCCTGATAGAGCCAAGGGAGCTCTACAAACAGACATCAGGAACCTGGACTGCTGAGTTTTCTTTCCCAGGGAAAATGGAAAAAGGATGTGCCCAGGGGCCCCTGGCCCTGGGCTGGGGCCTCACTGCAAAGAATCCTTATATCGAAGGATGGACCCCACATCGAAGTTGTCCCCACCTCAAAATTGTGCTTGCCTGATAGACCCAAGGGAGCCCTACAAACTGACATCAGGAACCTGGACTGCTGAGTTTTCTTTCCCAGGGAAAATGGCCAAAGGATGTGCCCAGGGGCCCCTGGCCCTGACTGCAAAAAATCCTTATATCGAAGAATGGGGCCCACACTGAAGTTGTCCCCACCTCAAACTTGTGCTGCCCTGATAGACCCAAGGCAGCCCTACAAACTGACATCAGGAACTTGGACTGCTGAGTTTTCTTTCCCAGGGAAAATGGAAAAAGGATGTGCCCAGGGGCCCCTGGCCCTGACTGCAAAAAATCTTTGTATCGAAGGATGCACCCCACACCGAAGTTGTCCCCAACTAAAACTTGTGCTGCCCTGATACACCCAAGGAAGCCCTACAAACTGACATCAGGAACCTGGACTGCTGAGTTTTCTTTCCCAGGGAAAATGGAAAAAGGATGTGCACAGGGGCCCCTGGCACTGGACCGGGACCTCACTACAAGAAATACATATATCAAAGGATGGACCCCACACTGAAGTTGTCCCCACCTCAAACTTGTGCTGCCCTAATAGACCCAAGGGAGCCCTACAAACTGACATTAGGAACCTGGACTGCTGAGTTTTCTTTCCCAGGGGAAATGGCCAAAGGGTGTGCCCGGGGGCCCCTGGCACTGACTGCAAAGAATCCTTATATCGAAGGATGGAGCCCACACCGAAGTTGTCCCCACCTCAAACTTGTGCTGCCCTGATAGACCCAAGGGAGCCCTACAAACTGACATCAGCAACCTGGACTGCTGAGTTTTCTTTCCCAGGGAAAATGGAAAAAGGATGTGCCCAGGGGCCCCTGGCCCTGACTGCAAAAAATCCTTATATCGAAAAATGGGGCCGACACTGAAGTTGTCCCCACCTCAAACTTGTGCTGCCCTGATAGACCCAAGGCAGCCCTACAAACTGACATCAGGAACCTGGACTGCTGAGTTTTCTTTCCCAGGGAAAATGGAAAAAGGATGTGCCCAGGGGCCCCTGGCCCTGACTGCAAAAAATCCTTATATCGAAGGATGGAGCCCACACCGAAGTTGTCCCCACCTCAAACTTGTGCTGCCCTGATAGACCCAAGGGAGCCCTAAAAAATGACATAAGGAACCTGGACTGCTGAGTTTTCTTTCCCAGGGAAAATGGCCAAAGGATGTGCCCGGGGACCCCTAGCCCTGACTGCAAAAAATCCTTATATCGAATGATGGAGCCCACACCAAAGTTGTCCCCACCTCAAACTTGTGCTGCCCTGATAGACCCAAGGGAGCCCTAAAAAATGACATCAGGTACTTGGACTGCTGAGTTTTCTTTCCCAGGGAAAATGGAAAAAGGATGTGCCCAGGGGCCCCTGGCCCTGACTGCAATAAATCCTTATATCGAAGGATGGACCCCACACCAAAGTTGTCCCCACCTCAAACTTGTGCTGCCCTGATAGACCCAAGGGAGCCCTACAAACTGACATCAGGAACCTGGACTGCTGAGTTTTCTTTCCCAGGGAAAATGGAAAAAGGATGTGCCCAGGGGCCCCTAGCCCTGACTGCAAAAAATCCTTATATCGAAGAATGGACCCCACACCAAAGTTGTCCCCACCTCAAACTTGTGCTTCCTTGATAGACCCAAGGGAGCCCTACAAACTGACATCAGGAACCTGGACTGCTGAGTTTTCTTTCCCAGGGAAAATGGAAAAAGGATGTGCCCAGGGACCCCTGGCCCTGACTGCAAAGAATCCTTATATCGAAGGATGGACCCCACACCGAAGTTGTCCCCACCTCAAACTTGTGCTGCCCTGATAGACCCAAGGGAGCCCTACAAACTGACATCAGGAACCTGGACAGCTGAGTTTTCTTTCCCAGGGAAAATGGAAAAAGGATGTACCCAGGGGCCCCTGGCCCTGGGTTGGGGCCTCACTGCAAAAAATCCTTATATCGAAGGATGGACCTCACACCGAAGTTGTCCCCACCTCAAACTTGTGCTGCCCTGATAGACCCAAGGGAGCCCTACAAACTGACATCAGGAACCTGGACTGCTGAGTTTTCTTTCCCAGGGAAAATGGAAAAAGGATGTGCCCAGGGGCCTCTGGCCCTGACTGCAAAAAATCCTTATATTGAAGGATGGAGCGTACACTGAAGTAGTCCGCACATCAAACTTCTGCTACCCTGATAGACCCAAGGGAGCCCTACAAACTGACATCAGGAACCTGGACTGCTGAGTTTTCTTTCCCAGGGAAAATGGCCAAAGGATGTGCCCGGGGGCCCCTGGCCCCGACTGCAAAAAATCCTTATATCGAAGGATGGACCCCACACCAAAGTTGTCCCCACCTCAAACTTGTGCTACCCTGATAGACCTAAGGGAGCCCTACAAACTGACATCAGGAACCTGGACTGCTGAGTTTTCTTTCCCAGGGAAAATGGAAAAAGGATGTGCCCAGGGGCCCCTGGCCCTGGACAGGGACCTCACTGCAAAAAATCCTTATATCGAAGGATGGACCCCACACCGAAGTTGTCCCCACCTCAAACTTGTGCTGCCCTGATAGACCCAAGGGAGCCCTACAAACTGACATCAGGAACCTGGACTGCTGAGTTTTCCTTCCCAGGGAAAATGGAAAAAGGATGTGCACAGCGGCCCCTGGCCCTTGGCAGGGACCTCACAACAAGAAATCCTTATTTCGAAGGATGGACCCCACACCGAAGTTGTCCCCACCTCAAACTTGTGCTGCCCTGATAGACCCAAGGGAGCCCTACAAACTGACATCAGGAACCTGGACTGCTGAGTTTTCTTTCCCAGGGAAAATGGAAAAAGGATGTGCACAGGGGCCCCTGGCCCTGGGCAGGGACCTCACTGCAAAAAATCCTTATATCGAAGGATGGACCCCACACCAAAGTTGTTGCAACCTCAAACTTGTGCTACCCTGATAGACCCAAGGGAGCCCTACAAACTGACATCAGGAACCTGGACTGCTGAGTTTTCTTTCCCAGGAAAAATGGAAAAAGGATGTGCCCAGGGGCCCGTGGCCCTGGACAGGGAACTCACTGCAAAATATCCTTATATCGAAGGATGGAGCCCACACCGAATTTGTCCCCACCTCAAACATGTGCAGCTCTGATACACCCAAGGGAGCCCTACAAACTGACATCAGGAACCTGGACTGCTGAGTTTTCTTTCCCAGAGAAAATGGAAAAAGGATGTGCCCTGGGGCCCCTGGCCCTGGGCTGGGCCTCACTGAAAAAAATCCTTATATCGAAGGATGGACCCCACACCGAAGTTGTCCCCACCTCAAACTTGTGCTGCCCTGATAGACCCAAGGGAGCCCTACAAACTGACATCAGGAACCTGGACTGCTGAGTTTTCTTTCCCAGGGAAAATGAAAAAGGATGTGCCCAGGGGCCCCTGGCCCTGGGCTGGGCCTCACTGCAAAAAATCCTTATATCGAAGGATGGACCCCACACCGAAGTTGTCCCCACCTCAAACTTGTGCTGCCCTGATAGACCCAAGGGAGCCCTACAAACTGACATCAGGAACCTGGACTGCTGAGTTTTCTTTCCCAGGGAAAATGGAAAAAGGATGTGCACAGGGGCCCCTGGCCCTGGGCTGGGGCCTGACTGCAAAGAATCCTTATATCGAAGGATGGACCCCACACCGAAGTTGTCCCCACCTCAAACTTGTGCTGCCCTGATAGAACCAAGGGAGCCCTACAAACTGACATCAGGAACCTGGACTGATGAGTTTTCTTTCCCAGGGAAAATGGAAAAAGGATGTGCCCAGGGGCCCCTGGCCCTGACTGCAAAAAATCCTTATATCGAAGGATGGAGCCCACACCGAAGTTGTCCCCACCTCAAACTTGTGCTGCCCTGATAGACCCAAGGGAGCCCTACAAACTGACATCAGGAACCTGGACTGCTGAGTTTTCTTTCCCAGGGATAATGAAATAGGATGTGCCCAGGGGCTCCTGGCCCTGGGCTGGGCCTCACTGCAAAAAATCCTTATATCGAAGGATGGACCCCACACCGAAGTTGTCCCCATCTCAAACTTCTGCTGCCCTGATAGACCCAAGGGAGCCCTACAAACTGACATCAGGAACCGGGACTGCTGAGTTTTCTTTCCCAGGGAAAATGGCCAAAGGGTGTGCAAGCGGGCCCCTGGCCCTGACTGCAAAGAATCCTTATATCGAAGGATGGACCCCACACCAAAGTTGTCCCCACCTCAAACTTGTGCTGCCCTGATAGACCCAAGGGAGCCCTACAAACTGACATCAGGAACCTGGACTGCTGAGTTTTGTTTCCCAGGGAAAATGGAAAAAGGATGTGCCCAGGGGCCCCTGGCCGTGGGCTGGGGCCTAACTGCAAAAAATCCTTATTTCGAAGGATGGACCCTACACCGAAGTTGTCCCCACCTCAAACTTGTGCTGCCCTGATAGAGACAAGGGAGCTCTACAAACTGACATCAGGAACCTGGACTGCTGAGTTTTCTTTCCCAGGGAAAATGGAAAAAGGATGTGCCCAGGGGCCCCTGGCCCTGACTGCAAAAAATCCTTATATCGAAGGATGGACCCCACACCAAAGTTGTCCCCACCTCAAACTTGTGCTGCCCTGATACACCCAAGGGAGCCCTACAAACTGACATCAGGAACCTGGACTGCTGAGTTTTCTTTCCCAGGGAAAATGGAAAAAGGATGTGCACAGGGGACCCTGGCCCTGGGCTGGGGCCTGACTGCAAAGAATCCTTATATCGAAGGATGGACCCCACACCGAAGTTGTCCCCACCTCAAACTTGTGCTGCCCTGATAGACCCAAGGGAGCCCTACAAACTGACATCAGGAACCTGGACTGCTGAGTTTTCTTTCCCAGGGAAAATGGAAAAAGGATGTGCCCAGGGGCCCCTGGCCCTGGACAAGGACCTCACTGCAAAAAATCCTTATATCGAAGGATGGACCCCACACCGAAGTTGTCCCCACCTCAAACTTGTGCTGCCCTGATAGACCCAAGGGAGCCCTACAAACTGACATCAGGAACCTGGACTGCTGAGTTTTCCTTCCCAGGGAAAATGGAAAAAGGATGTGCACAGGGGCCGCTGGCCCTGGGCTGGGCCTCAATGCAAAAAATCCTTATATCGAAGGATGGACCCCACACCAAAGTTGTCCCCACCTCAAACTTGTGCTGCCCTGATACACCCAAGGGAGCCCTACAAACTGACATCAGGAACCTGGACTGCTGAGTTTTCTTTCCCAGGGAAAATGGAAAAAGGATGTGCCCAGGGGCCCCTGGCCCTGACTGTAAAAAATCTTTGTATCGAAGGATGCACCCCACACCGAAGTTGTCCCCACCTCAAACTTGTGCTGCCCTGATACACCCAAGGAAGCCCTACAAACTGACATCAGGAACCTGGACTGCTGAGTTTTCTTTCCCAGGGAAAATGGAAAAAGGATGTGCCCAGGGGCCCCTGGCCCTGACTGCAAAAAATCCTTATATCGAACGATGGACCCCACACCAAAGTTGTCCCCACCTCAAACTTGTGCTGCCCTGATACACCCAAGGGAGCCCTACAAACTGACATCAGGAACCTGGACTGCTGAGTTTTCTTTCCCAGGGAAAATGGAAAAAGGATGTGCACAGGGGCCCCTGGCCCTGGGCTGGGGCCTGACTGCAAAGAATCCTTATATCGAAGGATGGACCCCACACCGAAGTTGTCCCCACCTCAAACTTGTGCTGCCCTGATAGACCCAAGGGAGCCCTACAAACTGACATCAGGAACCTGGACTGCTGAGTTTTCTTTCCCAGGGAAAATGGAAAAAGGATGTGCCCAGGGGCCCCTGGCCCTGACTGCAAAAAATCCTTATATCGAAGGATGCACCCCACACCGAAGTTGTCCCCACCTCAAACTTGTGCTGCCCTGATAGAGCCAAGGGAGCTCTACAAACAGACATCAGGAACCTGGACTGCTGAGTTTTCTTTCCCAGGGAAAATGGAAAAAGGATGTGCCCAGGGGCCCCTGGCCCTGGGCTGGGGCCTCACTGCAAAGAATCCTTATATCGAAGGATGGACCCCACATCGAAGTTGTCCCCACCTCAAAATTGTGCTTGCCTGATAGACCCAAGGGAGCCCTACAAACTGACATCAGGAACCTGGACTGCTGAGTTTTCTTTCCCAGGGAAAATGGCCAAAGGATGTGCCCAGGGGCCCCTGGCCCTGACTGCAAAAAATCCTTATATCGAAGAATGGGGCCCACACTGAAGTTGTCCCCACCTCAAACTTGTGCTGCCCTGATAGACCCAAGGCAGCCCTACAAACTGACATCAGGAACTTGGACTGCTGAGTTTTCTTTCCCAGGGAAAATGGAAAAAGGATGTGCCCAGGGGCCCCTGGCCCTGACTGTAAAAAATCTTTGTATCGAAGGATGCACCCCACACCGAAGTTGTCCCCAACTAAAACTTGTGCTGCCCTGATACACCCAAGGAAGCCCTACAAACTGACATCAGGAACCTGGACTGCTGAGTTTTCTTTCCCAGGGAAAATGGAAAAAGGATGTGCACAGGGGCCCCTGGCACTGGACCGGGACCTCACTACAAGAAATACATATATCAAAGGATGGACCCCACACTGAAGTTGTCCCCACCTCAAACTTGTGCTGCCCTAATAGACCCAAGGGAGCCCTACAAACTGACATTAGGAACCTGGACTGCTGAGTTTTCTTTCCCAGGGGAAATGGCCAAAGGGTGTGCCCGGGGGCCCCTGGCACTGACTGCAAAGAATCCTTATATCGAAGGATGGAGCCCACACCGAAGTTGTCCCCACCTCAAACTTGTGCTGCCCTGATAGACCCAAGGGAGCCCTACAAACTGACATCAGCAACCTGGACTGCTGAGTTTTCTTTCCCAGGGAAAATGGAAAAAGGATGTGCCCAGGGGCCCCTGGCCCTGACTGCAAAAAATCCTTATATCGAAAAATGGGGCCGACACTGAAGTTGTCCCCACCTCAAACTTGTGCTGCCCTGATAGACCCAAGGGAGCCCTACAAACTGACATCAGGAACCTGGACTGCTGAGTTTTCTTTCCCAGGGAAAATGGAAAAAGGATGTGCCCAGGGGCCCCTGGCCCTGACTGCAAAAAATCCTTATATCGAAGGATGGAGCCCACACCGAAGTTGTCCCCACCTCAAACTTGTGCTGCCCTGATAGACCCAAGGGAGCCCTAAAAAATGACATAAGGAACCTGGACTGCTGAGTTTTCTTTCCCAGGGAAAATGGCCAAAGGATGTGCCCGGGGACCCCTAGCCCTGACTGCAAAAAATCCTTATATCGAATGATGGAGCCCACACCAAAGTTGTCCCCACCTCAAACTTGTGCTGCCCTGATAGACCCAAGGGAGCCCTAAAAAATGACATCAGGTACTTGGACTGCTGAGTTTTCTTTCCCAGGGAAAATGGAAAAAGGATGTGCCCAGGGGCCCCTGGCCCTGACTGCAATAAATCCTTATATCGAAGGATGGACCCCACACCAAAGTTGTCCCCACCTCAAACTTGTGCTGCCCTGATAGACCCAAGGGAGCCCTACAAACTGACATCAGGAACCTGGACTGCTGAGTTTTCTTTCCCAGGGAAAATGGAAAAAGGATGTGCCCAGGGGCCCCTAGCCCTGACTGCAAAAAATCCTTATATCGAAGAATGGACCCCACACCAAAGTTGTCCCCACCTCAAACTTGTGCTTCCTTGATAGACCCAAGGGAGCCCTACAAACTGACATCAGGAACCTGGACTGCTGAGTTTTCTTTCCCAGGGAAAATGGAAAAAGGATGTGCCCAGGGACCCCTGGCCCTGACTGCAAAGAATCCTTATATCGAAGGATGGACCCCACACCGAAGTTGTCCCCACCTCAAACTTGTGCTGCCCTGATAGACCCAAGGGAGCCCTACAAACTGACATCAGGAACCTGGACAGCTGAGTTTTCTTTCCCAGGGAAAATGGAAAAAGGGTGTACCCAGGGGCCCCTGGCCCTGGGTTGGGGCCTCACTGCAAAAAATCCTTATATCGAAGGATGGACCTCACACCGAAGTTGTCCCCACCTCAAACTTGTGCTGCCCTGATAGACCCAAGGGAGCCCTACAAACTGACATCAGGAACCTGGACTGCTGAGTTTTCTTTCCCAGGGAAAATGGAAAAAGGATGTGCCCAGGGGCCTCTGGCCCTGACTGCAAAAAATCCTTATATTGAAGGATGGAGCGTACACTGAAGTAGTCCGCACATCAAACTTCTGCTACCCTGATAGACCCAAGGGAGCCCTACAAACTGACATCAGGAACCTGGACTGCTGAGTTTTCTTTCCCAGGGAAAATGGCCAAAGGATGTGCCCGGGGGCCCCTGGCCCCGACTGCAAAAAATCCTTATATCGAAGGATGGACCCCACACCAAAGTTGTCCCCACCTCAAACTTGTGCTACCCTGATAGACCTAAGGGAGCCCTACAAACTGACATCAGGAACCTGGACTGCTGAGTTTTCTTTCCCAGGGAAAATGGAAAAAGGATGTGCCCAGGGGCCCCTGGCCCTGGACAGGGACCTCACTGCAAAAAATCCTTATATCGAAGGATGGACCCCACACCGAAGTTGTCCCCACCTCAAACTTGTGCTGCCCTGATAGACCCAAGGGAGCCCTACAAACTGACATCAGGAACCTGGACTGCTGAGTTTTCCTTCCCAGGGAAAATGGAAAAAGGATGTGCACAGCGGCCCCTGGCCCTTGGCAGGGACCTCACAACAAGAAATCCTTATTTCGAAGGATGGACCCCACACCGAAGTTGTCCCCACCTCAAACTTGTGCTGCCCTGATAGACCCAAGGGAGCCCTACAAACTGACATCAGGAACCTGGACTGCTGAGTTTTCTTTCCCAGGGAAAATGGAAAAAGGATGTGCACAGGGGCCCCTGGCCCTGGGCAGGGACCTCACTGCAAAAAATCCTTATATCGAAGGATGGACCCCACACCAAAGTTGTTGCAACCTCAAACTTGTGCTACCCTGATAGACCCAAGGGAGCCCTACAAACTGACATCAGGAACCTGGACTGCTGAGTTTTCTTTCCCAGGAAAAATGGAAAAAGGATGTGCCCAGGGGCCCGTGGCCCTGGACAGGGAACTCACTGCAAAATATCCTTATATCGAAGGATGGAGCCCACACCGAATTTGTCCCCACCTCAAACATGTGCAGCTCTGATACACCCAAGGGAGCCCTACAAACTGACATCAGGAACCTGGACTGCTGAGTTTTCTTTCCCAGAGAAAATGGAAAAAGGATGTGCCCTGGGGCCCCTGGCCCTGGGCTGGGCCTCACTGAAAAAAATCCTTATATCGAAGGATGGACCCCACACCGAAGTTGTCCCCACCTCAAACTTGTGCTGCCCTGATAGACCCAAGGGAGCCCTACAAACTGACATCAGGAACCTGGACTGCTGAGTTTTCTTTCCCAGGGAAAATGAAAAAGGATGTGCCCAGGGGCCCCTGGCCCTGGGCTGGGCCTCACTGCAAAAAATCCTTATATCGAAGGATGGACCCCACACCGAAGTTGTCCCCACCTCAAACTTGTGCTGCCCTGATAGACCCAAGGGAGCCCTACAAACTGACATCAGGAACCTGGACTGCTGAGTTTTCTTTCCCAGGGAAAATGGAAAAAGGATGTGCACAGGGGCCCCTGGCCCTGGGCTGGGGCCTGACTGCAAAGAATCCTTATATCGAAGGATGGACCCCACACCGAAGTTGTCCCCACCTCAAACTTGTGCTGCCCTGATAGAACCAAGGGAGCCCTACAAACTGACATCAGGAACCTGGACTGATGAGTTTTCTTTCCCAGGGAAAATGGAAAAAGGATGTGCCCAGGGGCCCCTGGCCCTGACTGCAAAAAATCCTTATATCGAAGGATGGAGCCCACACCGAAGTTGTCCCCACCTCAAACTTGTGCTGCCCTGATAGACCCAAGGGAGCCCTACAAACTGACATCAGGAACCTGGACTGCTGAGTTTTCTTTCCCAGGGATAATGAAATAGGATGTGCCCAGGGGCTCCTGGCCCTGGGCTGGGCCTCACTGCAAAAAATCCTTATATCGAAGGATGGACCCCACACCGAAGTTGTCCCCATCTCAAACTTCTGCTGCCCTGATAGACCCAAGGGAGCCCTACAAACTGACATCAGGAACCGGGACTGCTGAGTTTTCTTTCCCAGGGAAAATGGCCAAAGGGTGTGCAAGCGGGCCCCTGGCCCTGACTGCAAAGAATCCTTATATCGAAGGATGGACCCCACACCAAAGTTGTCCCCACCTCAAACTTGTGCTGCCCTGATAGACCCAAGGGAGCCCTACAAACTGACATCAGGAACCTGGACTGCTGAGTTTTGTTTCCCAGGGAAAATGGAAAAAGGATGTGCCCAGGGGCCCCTGGCCGTGGGCTGGGGCCTAACTGCAAAAAATCCTTATTTCGAAGGATGGACCCTACACCGAAGTTGTCCCCACCTCAAACTTGTGCTGCCCTGATAGAGACAAGGGAGCTCTACAAACTGACATCAGGAACCTGGACTGCTGAGTTTTCTTTCCCAGGGAAAATGGAAAAAGGATGTGCCCAGGGGCCCCTGGCCCTGACTGCAAAAAATCCTTATATCGAAGGATGGACCCCACACCAAAGTTGTCCCCACCTCAAACTTGTGCTGCCCTGATACACCCAAGGGAGCCCTACAAACTGACATCAGGAACCTGGACTGCTGAGTTTTCTTTCCCAGGGAAAATGGAAAAAGGATGTGCACAGGGGACCCTGGCCCTGGGCTGGGGCCTGACTGCAAAGAATCCTTATATCGAAGGATGGACCCCACACCGAAGTTGTCCCCACCTCAAACTTGTGCTGCCCTGATAGACCCAAGGGAGCCCTACAAACTGACATCAGGAACCTGGACTGCTGAGTTTTCTTTCCCAGGGAAAATGGAAAAAGGATGTGCCCAGGGGCCCCTGGCCCTGGACAAGGACCTCACTGCAAAAAATCCTTATATCGAAGGATGGACCCCACACCGAAGTTGTCCCCACCTCAAACTTGTGCTGCCCTGATAGACCCAAGGGAGCCCTACAAACTGACATCAGGAACCTGGACTGCTGAGTTTTCCTTCCCAGGGAAAATGGAAAAAGGATGTGCACAGGGGCCGCTGGCCCTGGGCTGGGCCTCAATGCAAAAAATCCTTATATCGAAGGATGGACCCCACACCAAAGTTGTCCCCACCTCAAACTTGTGCTGCCCTGATACACCCAAGGGAGCCCTACAAACTGACATCAGGAACCTGGACTGCTGAGTTTTCTTTCCCAGGGAAAATGGAAAAAGGATGTGCCCAGGGGCCCCTGGCCCTGACTGTAAAAAATCTTTGTATCGAAGGATGCACCCCACACCGAAGTTGTCCCCACCTCAAACTTGTGCTGCCCTGATACACCCAAGGAAGCCCTACAAACTGACATCAGGAACCTGGACTGCTGAGTTTTCTTTCCCAGGGAAAATGGAAAAAGGATGTGCCCAGGGGCCCCTGGCCCTGACTGCAAAAAATCCTTATATCGAACGATGGACCCCACACCAAAGTTGTCCCCACCTCAAACTTGTGCTGCCCTGATACACCCAAGGGAGCCCTACAAACTGACATCAGGAACCTGGACTGCTGAGTTTTCTTTCCCAGGGAAAATGGAAAAAGGATGTGCACAGGGGCCCCTGGCCCTGGGCTGGGGCCTGACTGCAAAGAATCCTTATATCGAAGGATGGACCCCACACCGAAGTTGTCCCCACCTCAAACTTGTGCTGCCCTGATAGACCCAAGGGAGCCCTACAAACTGACATCAGGAACCTGGACTGCTGAGTTTTCTTTCCCAGGGAAAATGGAAAAAGGATGTGCCCAGGGGCCCCTGGCCCTGACTGCAAAAAATCCTTATATCGAAGGATGCACCCCACACCGAAGTTGTCCCCACCTCAAACTTGTGCTGCCCTGATAGAGCCAAGGGAGCTCTACAAACAGACATCAGGAACCTGGACTGCTGAGTTTTCTTTCCCAGGGAAAATGGAAAAAGGATGTGCCCAGGGGCCCCTGGCCCTGGGCTGGGGCCTCACTGCAAAGAATCCTTATATCGAAGGATGGACCCCACATCGAAGTTGTCCCCACCTCAAAATTGTGCTTGCCTGATAGACCCAAGGGAGCCCTACAAACTGACATCAGGAACCTGGACTGCTGAGTTTTCTTTCCCAGGGAAAATGGCCAAAGGATGTGCCCAGGGGCCCCTGGCCCTGACTGCAAAAAATCCTTATATCGAAGAATGGGGCCCACACTGAAGTTGTCCCCACCTCAAACTTGTGCTGCCCTGATAGACCCAAGGCAGCCCTACAAACTGACATCAGGAACTTGGACTGCTGAGTTTTCTTTCCCAGGGAAAATGGAAAAAGGATGTGCCCAGGGGCCCCTGGCCCTGACTGTAAAAAATCTTTGTATCGAAGGATGCACCCCACACCGAAGTTGTCCCCAACTAAAACTTGTGCTGCCCTGATACACCCAAGGAAGCCCTACAAACTGACATCAGGAACCTGGACTGCTGAGTTTTCTTTCCCAGGGAAAATGGAAAAAGGATGTGCACAGGGGCCCCTGGCACTGGACCGGGACCTCACTACAAGAAATACATATATCAAAGGATGGACCCCACACTGAAGTTGTCCCCACCTCAAACTTGTGCTGCCCTAATAGACCCAAGGGAGCCCTACAAACTGACATTAGGAACCTGGACTGCTGAGTTTTCTTTCCCAGGGGAAATGGCCAAAGGGTGTGCCCGGGGGCCCCTGGCACTGACTGCAAAGAATCCTTATATCGAAGGATGGAGCCCACACCGAAGTTGTCCCCACCTCAAACTTGTGCTGCCCTGATAGACCCAAGGGAGCCCTACAAACTGACATCAGCAACCTGGACTGCTGAGTTTTCTTTCCCAGGGAAAATGGAAAAAGGATGTGCCCAGGGGCCCCTGGCCCTGACTGCAAAAAATCCTTATATCGAAAAATGGGGCCGACACTGAAGTTGTCCCCACCTCAAACTTGTGCTGCCCTGATAGACCCAAGGCAGCCCTACAAACTGACATCAGGAACCTGGACTGCTGAGTTTTCTTTCCCAGGGAAAATGGAAAAAGGATGTGCCCAGGGGCCCCTGGCCCTGACTGCAAAAAATCCTTATATCGAAGGATGGAGCCCACACCGAAGTTGTCCCCACCTCAAACTTGTGCTGCCCTGATAGACCCAAGGGAGCCCTAAAAAATGACATAAGGAACCTGGACTGCTGAGTTTTCTTTCCCAGGGAAAATGGCCAAAGGATGTGCCCGGGGACCCCTAGCCCTGACTGCAAAAAATCCTTATATCGAATGATGGAGCCCACACCAAAGTTGTCCCCACCTCAAACTTGTGCTGCCCTGATAGACCCAAGGGAGCCCTAAAAAATGACATCAGGAACTTGGACTGCTGAGTTTTCTTTCCCAGGGAAAATGGAAAAAGGATGTGCCCAGGGGCCCCTGGCCCTGACTGCAATAAATCCTTATATCGAAGGATGGACCCCACACCAAAGTTGTCCCCACCTCAAACTTGTGCTGCCCTGATAGACCCAAGGGAGCCCTACAAACTGACATCAGGAACCTGGACTGCTGAGTTTTCTTTCCCAGGGAAAATGGAAAAAGGATGTGCCCAGGGGCCCCTAGCCCTGACTGCAAAAAATCCTTATATCGAAGAATGGACCCCACACCAAAGTTGTCCCCACCTCAAACTTGTGCTTCCTTGATAGACCCAAGGGAGCCCTACAAACTGACATCAGGAACCTGGACTGCTGAGTTTTCTTTCCCAGGGAAAATGGAAAAAGGATGTGCCCAGGGACCCCTGGCCCTGACTGCAAAGAATCCTTATATCGAAGGATGGACCCCACACCGAAGTTGTCCCCACCTCAAACTTGTGCTGCCCTGATAGACCCAAGGGAGCCCTACAAACTGACATCAGGAACCTGGACAGCTGAGTTTTCTTTCCCAGGGAAAATGGAAAAAGGATGTACCCAGGGGCCCCTGGCCCTGGGTTGGGGCCTCACTGCAAAAAATCCTTATATCGAAGGATGGACCTCACACCGAAGTTGTCCCCACCTCAAACTTGTGCTGCCCTGATAGACCCAAGGGAGCCCTACAAACTGACATCAGGAACCTGGACTGCTGAGTTTTCTTTCCCAGGGAAAATGGAAAAAGGATGTGCCCAGGGGCCTCTGGCCCTGACTGCAAAAAATCCTTATATTGAAGGATGGAGCGTACACTGAAGTAGTCCGCACATCAAACTTCTGCTACCCTGATAGACCCAAGGGAGCCCTACAAACTGACATCAGGAACCTGGACTGCTGAGTTTTCTTTCCCAGGGAAAATGGCCAAAGGATGTGCCCGGGGGCCCCTGGCCCCGACTGCAAAAAATCCTTATATCGAAGGATGGACCCCACACCAAAGTTGTCCCCACCTCAAACTTGTGCTACCCTGATAGACCTAAGGGAGCCCTACAAACTGACATCAGGAACCTGGACTGCTGAGTTTTCTTTCCCAGGGAAAATGGAAAAAGGATGTGCCCAGGGGCCCCTGGCCCTGGACAGGGACCTCACTGCAAAAAATCCTTATATCGAAGGATGGACCCCACACCGAAGTTGTCCCCACCTCAAACTTGTGCTGCCCTGATAGACCCAAGGGAGCCCTACAAACTGACATCAGGAACCTGGACTGCTGAGTTTTCCTTCCCAGGGAAAATGGAAAAAGGATGTGCACAGCGGCCCCTGGCCCTTGGCAGGGACCTCACAACAAGAAATCCTTATTTCGAAGGATGGACCCCACACCGAAGTTGTCCCCACCTCAAACTTGTGCTGCCCTGATAGACCCAAGGGAGCCCTACAAACTGACATCAGGAACCTGGACTGCTGAGTTTTCTTTCCCAGGGAAAATGGAAAAAGGATGTGCACAGGGGCCCCTGGCCCTGGGCAGGGACCTCACTGCAAAAAATCCTTATATCGAAGGATGGACCCCACACCGAAGCTGTCCCCACCTCAAACTTGTGCTGCCCTGATAGACCCAAGGGAGCCCTACAAACTGACATCAGGAACCTGGACTGCTGAGTTTTCTTTCCCAGGGAAAATGGAAAAAGGATGTGCCCAGGTTACCCTGGACCTGACTGCCAAAAATTCTTATATCGAAGGATGGAGCCCAGACCGAAGTTGTCCCCACCTCAAACTTGTGCTGCCCTGATAGACCCAAGGGAGCCCTACAAACTGACATCAGGAACCTGGACTGCTGAGTTTTCTTTCCCAGGGAAAATGGGAAAAGGATGTGCCCGGGGGCCCCTGGCCCTGGGCCCCTGGCCCTGACTGCAAAATATCCTTATATCGAAGGATGGACCCCACACCGAAGTTGTCCCCACCTCAAACTTGTGCTGCCCTGATAGACCCAAGGGAGCCCTACAAACTGACATCAGGAACCTGGACTGCTGAGTTTTCTTTCCCAGGGAAAATGGAAAAAGGATGTGCACAGGGGCCCCTGGCCCTGACTGCAAAACATCCTTATATCGAAGGATGGACCCCACACCGAAGTTGTCCCCACCTCAAACTTGTGCTGCCCTGATACACCCAAGGAAGCCCTACAAACTGACATCAGGAACCTGGTGTGCTGAGTTTTCTTTCCCAGGGAAAATGGAAAAAGGATGTGCACAGGGGCCCCTGGCACTGGACCGGGACCTCACTACAAGAAATACATATATCAAAGGATGGACCCCACACCGAAGTTGTCCCCACCTCAAACTTGTGCTGCCGTGATAGACCCAAGGGAGCCCTACAAACTGACATCAGGAACCTGGACTGCTGAGTTTTCTTTCCCAGGGAAAATGGAAAAAGGATGTGCCCAGGGGCCCCTGGCCCTGACTGCAAAAAATCCTTATATCGAAGGATGGACCCCACACCGAAGTTGTCCCCACCTCAAACTTGTGCTGCCCTGATAGACCCAAGGGAGCCCTACAAACTGACATCAGGAACCTGGACTGCTGAGTTTTCTTTCCCAGGGAAAATGGAAAAAGGATGTGCACAGGGGCCCCTGGCCCTGGGCAGGGACCTCACTGCAAAAAATCCTTATATCGAAGGATGGACCCCACACCGAAGTTGTCCCCAACTCAAACTTGTGCTGCCCTGATACACCCAAGGAAGCCCTACAAACTGACATCAGGAACCTGGACTGCTGAGTTTTCTTTCCCAGGGAAAATGGCCAAAGGATGTGCCCGGGGGCCCCTGGCATTGACTGCAAAGAATCCTTATATCGAAGGATGGAGCCCAGACCGAAGTTGTCCCCACCTCAAACTTGTGCTGCCCTGATAGACCCAAGGGAGCCCTACAAACTGACATCAGGAACCTGGACTGCTGAGTTTTCTTTCCCAGGGAAAATGGAAAAAGGATGTGCCCGGGGACCCCTGGCCCTGGGCCCCTGGCCCTGACTGCAAAGAATCCTTATATCGAAGGATGGACCCCACACCGAAGTTGTCCCCACCTCAAACTTGTGCTGCCCTGATAGACCCAAGGGAGCCCTACAAACTGACATCAGGAACCTGGACTGCTGAGTTTTCTTTCCCAGGGAAAATGGAAAAAGGATGTGCCCAGGGGACCCTGGCCCTGACTGCAAAAAATCCTTATATCGAAGAATGGACCCCACACCGAAGTTGTCCCCACCTCAAACTTGTGCTGCCCTGATACACCCAAGGAAGCCCTACAAACTGACATCAGGAACCTGGACTGCTGAGTTTTCTTTCCCAGGGAAAATGGCCAAAGGATGTGCCCAGGGGCCCCTGGCCCTGACTGCAAAAAATCCTTATATCGAAGAATGGGGCCCACACTGAAGTTGTCCCCACCTCAAACTTGTGCTGCCCTGATAGACCCAAGGCAGCCCTACAAACTGACATCAGGAACTTGGACTGCTGAGTTTTCTTTCCCAGGGAAAATGGAAAAAGGATGTGCCCAGGGGCCCCTGGCCCTGACTGCAAAAAATCTTTGTATCGAAGGATGCACCCCACACCGAAGTTGTCCCCAACTAAAACTTGTGCTGCCCTGATACACCCAAGGAAGCCCTACAAACTGACATCAGGAACCTGGACTGCTGAGTTTTCTTTCCCAGGGAAAATGGAAAAAGGATGTGCACAGGGGCCCCTGGCACTGGACCGGGACCTCACTACAAGAAATACATATATCAAAGGATGGACCCCACACCGAAGTTGTCCCCACCTCAAACTTGTGCTGCCCTAATAGACCCAAGGGAGCCCTACAAACTGACATTAGGAACCTGGACTGCTGAGTTTTCTTTCCCAGGGGAAATGGCCAAAGGATGTGCCCG
This sequence comes from Lonchura striata, assembly GCF_050655825.1. Taxonomy (NCBI): domain Eukaryota; kingdom Metazoa; phylum Chordata; class Aves; order Passeriformes; family Estrildidae; genus Lonchura; species Lonchura striata. The sequence continues at coordinate 6,240,426 of NC_140718.1, read as the reverse complement.
GGGGCCCCTGGCACTGACTGCAAAGAATCCTTATATCGAAGGATGGAGCCCACACCGAAGTTGTCCCCACCTCAAACTTGTGCTGCCCTGATAGACCCAAGGGAGCCCTACAAACTGACATCAGGAACCTGGACTGCTGAGTTTTCTTTCCCAGGGAAAATGGAAAAAGGATGTGCCCAGGGGCCCCTGGCCCTGACTGCAAAAAATCCTTATATCGAAAAATGGGGCCGACACTGAACTTGTCCCCACCTCAAACTTGTGCTGCCCTGATAGACCCAAGGCAGCCCTACAAACTGACATCAGGAACCTGGACTGCTGAGTTTTCTTTCCCAGGGAAAATGGAAAAAGGATGTGCCCAGGGGCCCCTGGCCCTGACTGCAAAAAATCCTTATATCGAAGGATGGAGCCCACACCGAAGTTGTCCCCACCTCAAACTTGTGCTGCCCTGATAGACCCAAGGGAGCCCTAAAAAATGACATAAGGAACCTGGACTGCTGAGTTTTCTTTCCCAGGGAAAATGGCCAAAGGATGTGCCCGGGGACCCCTAGCCCTGACTGCAAAAAATCCTTATATCGAATGATGGAGCCCACACCAAAGTTGTCCCCACCTCAAACTTGTGCTGCCCTGATAGACCCAAGGGAGCCCTAAAAAATGACATCAGGAACTTGGACTGCTGAGTTTTCTTTCCCAGGGAAAATGGAAAAAGGATGTGCCCAGGGGCCCCTGGCCCTGACTGCAATAAATCCTTATATCGAAGGATGGACCCCACACCAAAGTTGTCCCCACCTCAAACTTGTGCTGCCCTGATAGACCCAAGGGAGCCCTACAAACTGACATCAGGAACCTGGACTGCTGAGTTTTCTTTCCCAGGGAAAATGGAAAAAGGATGTGCCCAGGGGCCCCTGGCCCTGACTGCAAAAAATCTTTGTATCGAAGGATGCACCCCACACCGAAGTTGTCCCCAACTAAAACTTGTGCTGCCCTGATACACCCAAGGAAGCCCTACAAACTGACATCAGGAACCTGGACTGCTGAGTTTTCTTTCCCAGGGAAAATGGAAAAAGGATGTGCACAGGGGCCCCTGGCACTGGACCGGGACCTCACTACAAGAAATACATATATCAAAGGATGGACCCCACACCGAAGTTGTCCCCACCTCAAACTTGTGCTGCCCTAATAGACCCAAGGGAGCCCTACAAACTGACATTAGGAACCTGGACTGCTGAGTTTTCTTTCCCAGGGGAAATGGCCAAAGGATGTGCCCGGGGGCCCCTGGCACTGACTGCAAAGAATCCTTATATCGAAGGATGGAGCCCACACCGAAGTTGTCCCCACCTCAAACTTGTGCTGCCCTGATAGACCCAAGGGAGCCCTACAAACTGACATCAGGAACCTGGACTGCTGAGTTTTCTTTCCCAGGGAAAATGGAAAAAGGATGTGCCCAGGGGCCCCTGGCCCTGACTGCAAAAAATCCTTATATCGAAAAATGGGGCCGACACTGAACTTGTCCCCACCTCAAACTTGTGCTGCCCTGATAGACCCAAGGCAGCCCTACAAACTGACATCAGGAACCTGGACTGCTGAGTTTTCTTTCCCAGGGAAAATGGAAAAAGGATGTGCCCAGGGGCCCCTGGCCCTGACTGCAAAAAATCCTTATATCGAAGGATGGAGCCCACACCGAAGTTGTCCCCACCTCAAACTTGTGCTGCCCTGATAGACCCAAGGGAGCCCTAAAAAATGACATAAGGAACCTGGACTGCTGAGTTTTCTTTCCCAGGGAAAATGGCCAAAGGATGTGCCCGGGGACCCCTAGCCCTGACTGCAAAAAATCCTTATATCGAATGATGGAGCCCACACCAAAGTTGTCCCCACCTCAAACTTGTGCTGCCCTGATAGACCCAAGGGAGCCCTAAAAAATGACATCAGGAACTTGGACTGCTGAGTTTTCTTTCCCAGGGAAAATGGAAAAAGGATGTGCCCAGGGGCCCCTGGCCCTGACTGCAATAAATCCTTATATCGAAGGATGGACCCCACACCAAAGTTGTCCCCACCTCAAACTTGTGCTGCCCTGATAGACCCAAGGGAGCCCTACAAACTGACATCAGGAACCTGGACTGCTGAGTTTTCTTTCCCAGGGAAAATGGAAAAAGGATGTGCCCAGGGGCCCCTGGCCCTGACTGCAAAAAATCTATGTATCGAAGGATGGACCCCACACCGAAGTTGTCCCCAACTCAAACTTGTGCTGCCCTGATACACCCAAGGAAGCCCTACAAACTGACATCAGGAACCTGGACTGCTGAGTTTTCTTTCCCAGGGAAAATGGCCAAAGGATGTGCCCGGGGGCCCCTGGCACTGCCTGCAAAGAATCCTTATATCGAAGGATGGAGCCCAGACCGAAGTTGTCCCCACCTCAAACTTGTGCTGCCCTGATAGACCCAAGGGAGCCCTACAAACTGACATCAGGAACCTGGACTGCTGAGTTTTCTTTCCCAGGGAAAATGGGAAAAGGATGTGCCCGGGGGCCCCTGGCCCTGGGCCCCTGGCCCTGACTGCAAAATATCCTTATATCGAAGGATGGACCCCACACCGAAGTTGTCCCCACCTCAAACTTGTGCTGCCCTGATAGACCCAAGGGAGCCCTACAAACTGACATCAGGAACCTGGACTGCTGAGTTTTCTTTCCCAGGGAAAATGGAAAAAGGATGTGCACAGGGGCCCCTGGCCCTGACTGCAAAACATCCTTATATCGAAGGATGGACCCCACACCGAAGTTGTCCCCACCTCAAACTTGTGCTGCCCTGATACACCCAAGGAAGCCCTACAAACTGACATCAGGAACCTGGTGTGCTGAGTTTTCTTTCCCAGGGAAAATGGAAAAAGGATGTGCACAGGGGCCCCTGGCACTGGACCGGGACCTCACTACAAGAAATACATATATCAAAGGATGGACCCCACACCGAAGTTGTCCCCACCTCAAACTTGTGCTGCCGTGATAGACCCAAGGGAGCCCTACAAACTGACATCAGGAACCTGGACTGCTGAGTTTTCTTTCCCAGGGAAAATGGAAAAAGGATGTGCCCAGGGGCCCCTGGCCCTGACTGCAAAAAATCCTTATATCGAAGGATGGACCCCACACCAAAGTTGTCCCCACCTCAAACTTGTGCTGCCCTGATAGACCCAAGGGAGCCCTACAAACTGACATCAGGAACCTGGACTGCTGAGTTTTCTTTCCCAGGGAAAATGGAAAAAGGATGTGCACAGGGGCCCCTGGCCCTGGGCAGGGACCTCACTGCAAAAAATCCTTATATCGAAGGATGGACCCCACACCGAAGTTGTCCCCACCTCAAACTTGTGCTGCCCTGATAGACCCAAGGGAGCCCTACAAACTGACATCAGGAACCTGGACTGCTGAGTATTCTTTCCCAGGGAAAATGGAAAAAGGATGTGCCCAGGGGCCCCTGGCCCTGACTGCAAAAAATCTTTGTATCGAAGGATGCACCCCACACCGAAGTTGTCCCCAACTCAAACTTGTGCTGCCCTGATACACCCAAGGAAGCCCTACAAACTGACATCAGGAACCTGGACTGCTGAGTTTTCTTTCCCAGGGAAAATGGCCAAAGGATGTGCCCGGGGGCCCCTGGCATTGACTGCAAAGAATCCTTATATCGAAGGATGGAGCCCAGACCGAAGTTGTCCCCACCTCAAACTTGTGCTGCCCTGATAGACCCAAGGGAGCCCTACAAACTGACATCAGGAACCTGGACTGCTGAGTTTTCTTTCCCAGGGAAAATGGAAAAAGGATGTGCCCGGGGACCCCTGGCCCTGGGCCCCTGGCCCTGACTGCAAAGAATCCTTATATCGAAGGATGGACCCCACACCGAAGTTGTCCCCACCTCAAACTTGTGCTGCCCTGATAGACCCAAGGGAGCCCTACAAACTGACATCAGGAACCTGGACTGCTGAGTTTTCTTTCCCAGGGAAAATGGAAAAAGGATGTGCCCAGGGGACCCTGGCCCTGACTGCAAAAAATCCTTATATCGAAGAATGGACCCCACACCGAAGTTGTCCCCACCTCAAACTTGTGCTGCCCTGATACACCCAAGGAAGCCCTACAAACTGACATCAGGAACCTGGACTGCTGAGTTTTCTTTCCCAGGGAAAATGGCCAAAGGATGTGCCCAGGGGCCCCTGGCCCTGACTGCAAAAAATCCTTATATCGAAGAATGGGGCCCACACTGAAGTTGTCCCCACCTCAAACTTGTGCTGCCCTGATAGACCCACGGCAGCCCTACAAACTGACATCAGGAACTTGGACTGCTGAGTTTTCTTTCCCAGGGAAAATGGAAAAAGGATGTGCCCAGGGGCCCCTGGCCCTGACTGCAAAAAATCTTTGTATCGAAGGATGCACCCCACACCGAAGTTGTCCCCAACTAAAACTTGTGCTGCCCTGATACACCCAAGGAAGCCCTACAAACTGACATCAGGAACCTGGACTGCTGAGTTTTCTTTCCCAGGGAAAATGGAAAAAGGATGTGCACAGGGGCCCCTGGCACTGACTGCAAAGAATCCTTATATCGAAGGATGGAGCCCACACCGAAGTTGTCCCCACCTCAAACTTGTGCTGCCCTAATAGACCCAAGGGAGCCCTACAAACTGACATCAGGAACCTGGACTGCTGAGTTTTCTTTCCCAGGGGAAATGGCCAAAGGATGTGCCCGGGGGCCCCTGGCACTGACTGCAAAGAATCCTTATATCGAAGGATGGAGCCCACACCGAAGTTGTCCCCACCTCAAACTTGTGCTGCCCTGATAGACCCAAGGGAGCCCTACAAACTGACATCAGGAACCTGGACAGCTGAGTTTTCTTTCCCAGGGAAAATGGAAAAAGGATGTACCCAGGGGCCCCTGGCCCTGGGTTGGGGCCTCACTGCAAAAAATCCTTATATCGAAGGATGGACCTCACACCGAAGTTGTCCCCACCTCAAACTTGTGCTGCCCTGATAGACCCAAGGGAGCCCTACAAACTGACATCAGGAACCTGGACTGCTGAGTTTTCTTTCCCAGGGAAAATGGAAAAAGGATGTGCCCAGGGGCCCCTGGCCCTGACTGCAAAAAATCCTTATATCGAAAAATGGGGCCGACACTGAACTTGTCCCCACCTCAAACTTGTGCTGCCCTGATAGACCCAAGGCAGCCCTACAAACTGACATCAGGAACCTGGACTGCTGAGTTTTCTTTCCCAGGGAAAATGGAAAAAGGATGTGCCCAGGGGCCCCTGGCCCTGACTGCAAAAAATCCTTATATCGAAGGATGGAGCCCACACCGAAGTTGTCCCCACCTCAAACTTGTGCTGCCCTGATAGACCCAAGGGAGCCCTAAAAAATGACATAAGGAACCTGGACTGCTGAGTTTTCTTTCCCAGGGAAAATGGCCAAAGGATGTGCCCGGGGACCCCTAGCCCTGACTGCAAAAAATCCTTATATCGAATGATGGAGCCCACACCAAAGTTGTCCCCACCTCAAACTTGTGCTGCCCTGATAGACCCAAGGGAGCCCTAAAAAATGACATCAGGAACTTGGACTGCTGAGTTTTCTTTCCCAGGGAAAATGGAAAAAGGATGTGCCCAGGGGCCCCTGGCCCTGACTGCAATAAATCCTTATATCGAAGGATGGACCCCACACCAAAGTTGTCCCCACCTCAAACTTGTGCTGCCCTGATAGACCCAAGGGAGCCCTACAAACTGACATCAGGAACCTGGACTGCTGAGTTTTCTTTCCCAGGGAAAATGGAAAAAGGATGTGCCCAGGGGCCCCTGGCCCTGACTGCAAAAAATCTATGTATCGAAGGATGGACCCCACACCGAAGTTGTCCCCAACTCAAACTTGTGCTGCCCTGATACACCCAAGGAAGCCCTACAAACTGACATCAGGAACCTGGACTGCTGAGTTTTCTTTCCCAGGGAAAATGGCCAAAGGATGTGCCCGGGGGCCCCTGGCACTGCCTGCAAAGAATCCTTATATCGAAGGATGGAGCCCAGACCGAAGTTGTCCCCACCTCAAACTTGTGCTGCCCTGATAGACCCAAGGGAGCCCTACAAACTGACATCAGGAACCTGGACTGCTGAGTTTTCTTTCCCAGGGAAAATGGGAAAAGGATGTGCCCGGGGGCCCCTGGCCCTGGGCCCCTGGCCCTGACTGCAAAATATCCTTATATCGAAGGATGGACCCCACACCGAAGTTGTCCCCACCTCAAACTTGTGCTGCCCTGATAGACCCAAGGGAGCCCTACAAACTGACATCAGGAACCTGGACTGCTGAGTTTTCTTTCCCAGGGAAAATGGAAAAAGGATGTGCACAGGGGCCCCTGGCCCTGACTGCAAAACATCCTTATATCGAAGGATGGACCCCACACCGAAGTTGTCCCCACCTCAAACTTGTGCTGCCCTGATACACCCAAGGAAGCCCTACAAACTGACATCAGGAACCTGGTGTGCTGAGTTTTCTTTCCCAGGGAAAATGGAAAAAGGATGTGCACAGGGGCCCCTGGCACTGGACCGGGACCTCACTACAAGAAATACATATATCAAAGGATGGACCCCACACCGAAGTTGTCCCCACCTCAAACTTGTGCTGCCGTGATAGACCCAAGGGAGCCCTACAAACTGACATCAGGAACCTGGACTGCTGAGTTTTCTTTCCCAGGGAAAATGGAAAAAGGATGTGCCCAGGGGCCCCTGGCCCTGACTGCAAAAAATCCTTATATCGAAGGATGGACCCCACACCAAAGTTGTCCCCACCTCAAACTTGTGCTGCCCTGATAGACCCAAGGGAGCCCTACAAACTGACATCAGGAACCTGGACTGCTGAGTATTCTTTCCCAGGGAAAATGGAAAAAGGATGTGCCCAGGGGCCCCTGGCCCTGACTGCAAAAAATCTTTGTATCGAAGGATGCACCCCACACCGAAGTTGTCCCCAACTCAAACTTGTGCTGCCCTGATACACCCAAGGAAGCCCTACAAACTGACATCAGGAACCTGGACTGCTGAGTTTTCTTTCCCAGGGAAAATGGCCAAAGGATGTGCCCGGGGGCCCCTGGCATTGACTGCAAAGAATCCTTATATCGAAGGATGGAGCCCAGACCGAAGTTGTCCCCACCTCAAACTTGTGCTGCCCTGATAGACCCAAGGGAGCCCTACAAACTGACATCAGGAACCTGGACTGCTGAGTTTTCTTTCCCAGGGAAAATGGAAAAAGGATGTGCCCGGGGACCCCTGGCCCTGGGCCCCTGGCCCTGACTGCAAAGAATCCTTATATCGAAGGATGGACCCCACACCGAAGTTGTCCCCACCTCAAACTTGTGCTGCCCTGATAGACCCAAGGGAGCCCTACAAACTGACATCAGGAACCTGGACTGCTGAGTTTTCTTTCCCAGGGAAAATGGAAAAAGGATGTGCCCAGGGGACCCTGGCCCTGACTGCAAAAAATCCTTATATCGAAGAATGGACCCCACACCGAAGTTGTCCCCACCTCAAACTTGTGCTGCCCTGATACACCCAAGGAAGCCCTACAAACTGACATCAGGAACCTGGACTGCTGAGTTTTCTTTCCCAGGGAAAATGGCCAAAGGATGTGCCCAGGGGCCCCTGGCCCTGACTGCAAAAAATCCTTATATCGAAGAATGGGGCCCACACTGAAGTTGTCCCCACCTCAAACTTGTGCTGCCCTGATAGACCCAAGGCAGCCCTACAAACTGACATCAGGAACTTGGACTGCTGAGTTTTCTTTCCCAGGGAAAATGGAAAAAGGATGTGCCCAGGGGCCCCTGGCCCTGACTGCAAAAAATCTTTGTATCGAAGGATGCACCCCACACCGAAGTTGTCCCCAACTAAAACTTGTGCTGCCCTGATACACCCAAGGAAGCCCTACAAACTGACATCAGGAACCTGGACTGCTGAGTTTTCTTTCCCAGGGAAAATGGAAAAAGGATGTGCACAGGGGCCCCTGGCACTGACTGCAAAGAATCCTTATATCGAAGGATGGAGCCCACACCGAAGTTGTCCCCACCTCAAACTTGTGCTGCCCTAATAGACCCAAGGGAGCCCTACAAACTGACATCAGGAACCTGGACTGCTGAGTTTTCTTTCCCAGGGGAAATGGCCAAAGGATGTGCCCGGGGGCCCCTGGCACTGACTGCAAAGAATCCTTATATCGAAGGATGGAGCCCACACCGAAGTTGTCCCCACCTCAAACTTGTGCTGCCCTGATAGACCCAAGGGAGCCCTACAAACTGACATCAGGAACCTGGACAGCTGAGTTTTCTTTCCCAGGGAAAATGGAAAAAGGATGTACCCAGGGGCCCCTGGCCCTGGGTTGGGGCCTCACTGCAAAAAATCCTTATATCGAAGGATGGACCTCACACCGAAGTTGTCCCCACCTCAAACTTGTGCTGCCCTGATAGACCCAAGGGAGCCCTACAAACTGACATCAGGAACCTGGACTGCTGAGTTTTCTTTCCCAGGGAAAATGGAAAAAGGATGTGCCCAGGGGCCTCTGGCCCTGACTGCAAAAAATCCTTATATTGAAGGATGGAGCGTACACTGAAGTAGTCCGCACATCAAACTTCTGCTACCCTGATAGACCCAAGGGAGCCCTACAAACTGACATCAGGAACCTGGACTGCTGAGTTTTCTTTCCCAGGGAAAATGGCCAAAGGATGTGCCCGGGGGCCCCTGGCCCCGACTGCAAAAAATCCTTATATCGAAGGATGGACCCCACACCAAAGTTGTCCCCACCTCAAACTTGTGCTACCCTGATAGACCTAAGGGAGCCCTACAAACTGACATCAGGAACCTGGACTGCTGAGTTTTCTTTCCCAGGGAAAATGGAAAAAGGATGTGCCCAGGGGCCCCTGGCCCTGGACAGGGACCTCACTGCAAAAAATCCTTATATCGAAGGATGGACCCCACACCGAAGTTGTCCCCACCTCAAACTTGTGCTGCCCTGATAGACCCAAGGGAGCCCTACAAACTGACATCAGGAACCTGGACTGCTGAGTTTTCCTTCCCAGGGAAAATGGAAAAAGGATGTGCACAGCGGCCCCTGGCCCTTGGCAGGGACCTCACAACAAGAAATCCTTATTTCGAAGGATGGACCCCACACCGAAGTTGTCCCCACCTCAAACTTGTGCTGCCCTGATAGACCCAAGGGAGCCCTACAAACTGACATCAGGAACCTGGACTGCTGAGTTTTCTTTCCCAGGGAAAATGGAAAAAGGATGTGCACAGGGGCCCCTGGCCCTGGGCAGGGACCTCACTGCAAAAAATCCTTATATCGAAGGATGGACCCCACACCGAAGCTGTCCCCACCTCAAACTTGTGCTGCCCTGATAGACCCAAGGGAGCCCTACAAACTGACATCAGGAACCTGGACTGCTGAGTTTTCTTTCCCAGGGAAAATGGAAAAAGGATGTGCCCAGGGGCCCCTGGCCCTGACTGCAAAAAATCTATGTATCGAAGGATGGACCCCACACCGAAGTTGTCCCCAACTCAAACTTGTGCTGCCCTGATACACCCAAGGAAGCCCTACAAACTGACATCAGGAACCTGGACTGCTGAGTTTTCTTTCCCAGGGAAAATGGCCAAAGGATGTGCCCGGGGGCCCCTGGCACTGCCTGCAAAGAATCCTTATATCGAAGGATGGAGCCCAGACCGAAGTTGTCCCCACCTCAAACTTGTGCTGCCCTGATAGACCCAAGGGAGCCCTACAAACTGACATCAGGAACCTGGACTGCTGAGTTTTCTTTCCCAGGGAAAATGGGAAAAGGATGTGCCCGGGGGCCCCTGGCCCTGGGCCCCTGGCCCTGACTGCAAAATATCCTTATATCGAAGGATGGACCCCACACCGAAGTTGTCCCCACCTCAAACTTGTGCTGCCCTGATAGACCCAAGGGAGCCCTACAAACTGACATCAGGAACCTGGACTGCTGAGTTTTCTTTCCCAGGGAAAATGGAAAAAGGATGTGCACAGGGGCCCCTGGCCCTGACTGCAAAACATCCTTATATCGAAGGATGGACCCCACACCGAAGTTGTCCCCACCTCAAACTTGTGCTGCCCTGATACACCCAAGGAAGCCCTACAAACTGACATCAGGAACCTGGTGTGCTGAGTTTTCTTTCCCAGGGAAAATGGAAAAAGGATGTGCACAGGGGCCCCTGGCACTGGACCGGGACCTCACTACAAGAAATACATATATCAAAGGATGGACCCCACACCGAAGTTGTCCCCACCTCAAACTTGTGCTGCCGTGATAGACCCAAGGGAGCCCTACAAACTGACATCAGGAACCTGGACTGCTGAGTTTTCTTTCCCAGGGTAAATGGAAAAAGGATGTGCCCAGGGGCCCCTGGCCCTGACTGCAAAAAATCCTTATATCGAAGGATGGACCCCACACCGAAGTTGTCCCCACCTCAAACTTGTGCTGCCCTGATAGACCCAAGGGAGCCCTACAAACTGACATCAGGAACCTGGACTGCTGAGTATTCTTTCCCAGGGAAAATGGAAAAAGGATGTGCCCAGGGGCCCCTGGCCCTGACTGCAAAAAATCTTTGTATCGAAGGATGCACCCCACACCGAAGTTGTCCCCAACTCAAACTTGTGCTGCCCTGATACACCCAAGGAAGCCCTACAAACTGACATCAGGAACCTGGACTGCTGAGTTTTCTTTCCCAGGGAAAATGGCCAAAGGATGTGCCCGGGGGCCCCTGGCATTGACTGCAAAGAATCCTTATATCGAAGGATGGAGCCCAGACCGAAGTTGTCCCCACCTCAAACTTGTGCTGCCCTGATAGACCCAAGGGAGCCCTACAAACTGACATCAGGAACCTGGACTGCTGAGTTTTCTTTCCCAGGGAAAATGGAAAAAGGATGTGCCCAGGGGACCCTGGCCCTGACTGCAAAAAATCCTTATATCGAAGAATGGACCCCACACCGAAGTTGTCCCCACCTCAAACTTGTGCTGCCCTGATAGACCCAAGGGAGCCCTACAAACTGACATCAGGAACCTGGACTGCTGAGTGTTTTTTCCCAGGGAAAATGGAAAACGATGTGCCCAGCGGCCCCTGGCCCTTGGCAGGGACCTCACTACAAGAAATCCTTATATCGAAGGATGGACCCCACACCGAAGTTGTCCCCACCTCAAACTTGTGCTGCCCTGATAGACCCAAGGGAGCCCTACAAACTGACATCGGGAACCTGGACTGCTGAGTTTTCTTTCCCAGGGAAAATGGAAAAAGGATGTGCCCAGGGGCCCCTGGCGCTGGACAGGAACCTCACTACAAAAAATCCTTATATCGAAGGATGCACCCCACACCAAAGTTGTTGCAACCTCAAACTTGTGCTACCCTGATAGACCCAAGGGAGCCCTACAAACTGACATCAGGAACCTGGACTGCTGAGTTTTCTTTCCCAGGGAAAATGGAAAAAGGATGTGCCCAGGGGCCCGTGGCCCTGGACAGGGACCTCACTGCAAAATATCCTTATATCGAAGGATGGAGCCCACACCGAAGTTGTCCCCACCTCAAACATGTGCAGCTCTGATACACCCAAGGGAGCCCTACAAACTGACATCAGGAACCTGGACTGCTGAGTTTTCTTTCCCAGGGAAAATGGAAAAAGGATGTGCCCTGGGGCCCCTGGCCCTGGGCTGGGCCTCACTGAAAAAAATCCTTATATCGAAGGATGGACCCCACACCGAAGTTGTCCCCACCTCAAACTTGTGCTGCCCTGATAGACCCAAGGGAGCTCTACAAACTGACATCAGGAACCTGGACTGCTGAGTTTTCTTTCCCAGGGAAAATGAAAAAGGATGTGCCCAGGGGCCCCTGGCCCTGGGCTGGGCCTCACTGCAAAAAATCCTTATATCGAAGGATGGACCCCACACCGAAGTTGTCCCCACCTCAAACATGTGCTGCCCTGATAGACCCAAGGGAGCCCTACAAACTGACATCAGGAACCTGGACTGCTGAGTTTTCTTTCCCAGGGAAAATGGAAAAAGGATGTGCCCAGGGGCCCCTGGCCCTGGGCTGGGGCCTGACTGCAAAGAATCCTTATATCGAAGGATGGACCCCACACCGAAGTTGTCCCCACCTCAAACTTGTGCTGCCCTGATAGACCCAAGGGAGCCCTACAAACTGACATCAGGAACCTGGACTGCTGAGTTTTCTTTCCCAGGGAAAATGGAAAAAGGATGTGCCCAGGGGCCCCTGGCCCTGACTGCAAAAAATCCTTATATCGAAGGATGGACCCCACACCGAAGTTGTCCCCACCTCAAACTTGTGCTGCCCTGATAGACCCAAGGGAGCCCTACAAACTGACATCAGGAACCTGGACTGCTGAGTTTTCTTTCCCAGGGAAAATGGAAAAAGGATGTGCCCAGGGGCCCCTGGCCCTGACTGCAAAGAATCCTTATATCGAAGGATGGACCCCACACCGAAGTTGTCCCCACCTCAAACTTGTGCTGCCCTGATAGACCCAAGGGAGCCCTACAAACTGACATCAGGAACCTGGACTGCTGAGTTTTGTTTCCCAGGGAAAATGGAAAAAGGATGTGCCCAGGGGCCCCTGGCCGTGGGCTGGGTCCTAACTGCAAAAAATCCTTATTTCGAAGGATGGACCCTACACCGAAGTTGTCCCCACCTCAAACTTGTGCTGCCCTGATAGAGACAAGGGAGCTCTACAAACTGACATCAGGAACCTGGACTGCTGAGTTTTCTTTCCCAGGGAAAATGGAAAAAGGATGTGCCCAGGGGCCCCTGGCCCTGACTGCAAAAAATCCTTATATCGAAGGATGGACCCCACACCAAAGTTGTCCCCACCTCAAACTTGTGCTGCCCTGATAGACCCAAGGGAGCCCTACAAACTGACATCAGGAACCTGGACTGCTGAGTTTTCTTTCCCAGGGAAAATGGAAAAAGGATGTGCACAGGGGACCCTGGCCCTGGGCTGGGGCCTGACTGCAAAGAATCCTTATATCGAAGGATGGACCCCACACCGAAGTTGTCCCCACCTCAAACTTGTGCTGCCCTGATAGACCCAAGGGAGCCCTACAAACTGACATCAGGAACCTGGACTGCTGAGTTTTCTTTCCCAGGGAAAATGGAAAAAGGATGTGCCCAGGGGCCCCTGGCCCTGACTGTAAAAAATCTTTGTATCGAAGGATGCACCCCACACCGAAGTTGTCCCCACCTCAAACTTGTGCTGCCCTGATACACCCAAGGAAGCCCTACAAACTGACATCAGGAACCTGGACTGCTGAGTTTTCTTTCCCAGGGAAAATGGAAAAAGGATGTGCCCAGGGGCCCCTGGCCCTGACTGCAAAAAATCCTTATATCGAAGGATGGACCCCACACCAAAGTTGTCCCCACCTCAAACTTGTGCTGCCCTGATACACCCAAGGGAGCCCTACAAACTGACATCAGGAACCTGGACTGCTGAGTTTTCTTTCCCAGGGAAAATGGAAAAAGGATGTGCACAGGGGCCCCTGGTCCTGGGCTGGGGCCTGACTGCAAAGAATCCTTATATCGAAGGATGGACCCCACACCGAAGTTGTCCCCACCTCAAACTTGTGCTGCCCTGATAGACCCAAGGGAGCCCTACAAACTGACATCAGGAACCTGGACTGCTGAGTTTTCTTTCCCAGGGAAAATGGAAAAAGGATGTGCCCAGGGGCCCCTGGCCCTGACTGCAAAAAATCTTTGTATCGAAGGATGCACCCCACACCGAAGTTGTCCCCAACTCAAACTTGTGCTGCCCTGATACACCCAAGGAAGCCCTACAAACTGACATCAGGAACCTGGACTGCTGAGTTTTCTTTCCCAGGGAAAATGGCCAAAGGATGTGCCCGGGGGCCCCTGGCATTGACTGCAAAGAATCCTTATATCGAAGGATGGAGCCCAGACCGAAGTTGTCCCCACCTCAAACTTGTGCTGCCCTGATAGACCCAAGGGAGCCCTACAAACTGACATCAGGAACCTGGACTGCTGAGTTTTCTTTCCCAGGGAAAATGGAAAAAGGATGTGCCCAGGGGACCCTGGCCCTGACTGCAAAAAATCCTTATATCGAAGAATGGACCCCACACCGAAGTTGTCCCCACCTCAAACTTGTGCTGCCCTGATACACCCAAGGGAGCCCTACAAACTGACATCAGGAACCTGGACTGCTGAGTGTTTTTTCCCAGGGAAAATGGAAAACGATGTGCCCAGCGGCCCCTGGCCCTTGGCAGGGACCTCACTACAAGAAATCCTTATATCGAAGGATGGACCCCACACCGAAGTTGTCCCCACCTCAAACTTGTGCTGCCCTGATAGACCCAAGGGAGCCCTACAAACTGACATCGGGAACCTGGACTGCTGAGTTTTCTTTCCCAGGGAAAATGGAAAAAGGATGTGCCCAGGGGCCCCTGGCGCTGGACAGGAACCTCACTACAAAAAATCCTTATATCGAAGGATGCACCCCACACCAAAGTTGTTGCAACCTCAAACTTGTGCTACCCTGATAGACCCAAGGGAGCCCTACAAACTGACATCAGGAACCTGGACTGCTGAGTTTTCTTTCCCAGGGAAAATGGAAAAAGGATGTGCCCAGGGGCCCGTGGCCCTGGACAGGGACCTCACTGCAAAATATCCTTATATCGAAGGATGGAGCCCACACCGAAGTTGTCCCCACCTCAAACATGTGCAGCTCTGATACACCCAAGGGAGCCCTACAAACTGACATCAGGAACCTGGACTGCTGAGTTTTCTTTCCCAGGGAAAATGGAAAAAGGATGTGCCCTGGGGCCCCTGGCCCTGGGCTGGGCCTCACTGAAAAAAATCCTTATATCGAAGGATGGACCCCACACCGAAGTTGTCCCCACCTCAAACTTGTGCTGCCCTGATAGACCCAAGGGAGCTCTACAAACTGACATCAGGAACCTGGACTGCTGAGTTTTCTTTCCCAGGGAAAATGAAAAAGGATGTGCCCAGGGGCCCCTGGCCCTGGGCTGGGCCTCACTGCAAAAAATCCTTATATCGAAGGATGGACCCCACACCGAAGTTGTCCCCACCTCAAACATGTGCTGCCCTGATAGACCCAAGGGAGCCCTACAAACTGACATCAGGAACCTGGACTGCTGAGTTTTCTTTCCCAGGGAAAATGGAAAAAGGATGTGCCCAGGGGCCCCTGGCCCTGGGCTGGGGCCTGACTGCAGAGAATCCTTATATCGAAGGATGGACCCCACACCGAAGTTGTCCCCACCTCAAACTTGTGCTGCCCTGATAGACCCAAGGGAGCCCTACAAACTGACATCAGGAACCTGGACTGCTGAGTTTTCTTTCCCAGGGAAAATGGAAAAAGGATGTGCCCAGGGGCCCCTGGCCCTGACTGCAAAAAATCCTTATATCGAAGGATGGACCCCACACCGAAGTTGTCCCCACCTCAAACTTGTGCTGCCCTGATAGACCCAAGGGAGCCCTACAAACTGACATCAGGAACCTGGACTGCTGAGTTTTCTTTCCCAGGGAAAATGGAAAAAGGATGTGCCCAGGGGCCCCTGGCCCTGACTGCAAAGAATCCTTATATCGAAGGATGGACCCCACACCGAAGTTGTCCCCACCTCAAACTTGTGCTGCCCTGATAGACCCAAGGGAGCCCTACAAACTGACATCAGGAACCTGGACTGCTGAGTTTTGTTTCCCAGGGAAAATGGAAAAAGGATGTGCCCAGGGGCCCCTGGCCGTGGGCTGGGTCCTAACTGCAAAAAATCCTTATTTCGAAGGATGGACCCTACACCGAAGTTGTCCCCACCTCAAACTTGTGCTGCCCTGATAGAGACAAGGGAGCCCTACAAACTGACATCAGGAACCTGGACTGCTGAGTTTTCTTTCCCAGGGAAAATGGAAAAAGGATGTGCCCAGGGGCCCCTGGCCCTGACTGCAAAAAATCCTTATATCGAAGGATGGACCCCACACCAAAGTTGTCCCCACCTCAAACTTGTGCTGCCCTGATAGACCCAAGGGAGCCCTACAAACTGACATCAGGAACCTGGACTGCTGAGTTTTCTTTCCCAGGGAAAATGGAAAAAGGATGTGCACAGGGGACCCTGGCCCTGGGCTGGGGCCTGACTGCAAAGAATCCTTATATCGAAGGATGGACCCCACACCGAAGTTGTCCCCACCTCAAACTTGTGCTGCCCTGATAGACCCAAGGGAGCCCTACAAACTGACATCAGGAACCTGGACTGCTGAGTTTTCTTTCCCAGGGAAAATGGAAAAAGGATGTGCCCAGGGGCCCCTGGCCCTGGACAAGGACCTCACTGCAAAAAATCCTTATATCGAAGGATGGACCCCACACCGAAGTTGTCCCCACCTCAAACTTGTGCTGCCCTGATAGACCCAAGGGAGCCCTACAAACTGACATCAGGAACCTGGACTGCTGAGTTTTCCTTCCCAGGGAAAATGGAAAAAGGATGTGCACAGGGGCCGCTGGCCCTGGGCTGGGCCTCAATGCAAAAAATCCTTATATCGAAGGATGGACCACACCAAAGTTGTCCCCACCTCAAACTTGTGCTGCCCTGATAGACCCAAGGGAGCCCTACAAACTGACATCAGGAACCTGGACTGCTGAGTTTTCTTTCCCAGGGAAAATGGAAAAAGGATGTGCCCAGGGGCCCCTGGCCCTGACTGTAAAAAATCTTTGTATCGAAGGATGCACCCCACACCGAAGTTGTCCCCACCTCAAACTTGTGCTGCCCTGTTACACCCAAGGAAGCCCTACAAACTGACATCAGGAACCTGGACTGCTGAGTTTTCTTTCCCAGGGAAAATGGAAAAAGGATGTGCCCAGGGGCCCCTGGCCCTGACTGCAAAAAATCCTTATATCGAAGGATGGACCCCACACCAAAGTTGTCCCCACCTCAAACTTGTGCTGCCCTGATACACCCAAGGGAGCCCTACAAACTGACATCAGGAACCTGGACTGCTGAGTTTTCTTTCCCAGGGAAAATGGAAAAAGGATGTGCACAGGGGCCCCTGGTCCTGGGCTGGGGCCTGACTGCAAAGAATCCTTATATCGAAGGATGGACCCCACACCGAAGTTGTCCCCACCTCAAACTTGTGCTGCCCTGATAGACCCAAGGGAGCCCTACAAACTGACATCAGGAACCTGGACTGCTGAGTTTTCTTTCCCAGGGAAAATGGAAAAAGGATGTGCCCAGGGGCCCCTGGCCCTGACTGCAAAAAATCCTTATATCGAAGGATGCACCCCACACCGAAGTTGTCCCCACCTCAAACTTGTGCTGCCCTGATAGAGCCAAGGGAGCTCTACAAACAGACATCAGGAACCTGGACTGCTGAGTTTTCTTTCCCAGGGAAAATGGAAAAAGGATGTGCCCAGGGGCCCCTGGCCCTGGGCTGGGGCCTCACTGCAAAGAATCCTTATATCGAAGGATGGACCCCACATCGAAGTTGTCCCCACCTCAAAATTGTGCTTGCCTGATAGACCCAAGGGAGCCCTACAAACTGACATCAGGAACCTGGACTGCTGAGTTTTCTTTCCCAGGGAAAATGGCCAAAGGATGTGCCCAGGGGCCCCTGGCCCTGACTGCAAAAAATCCTTATATCGAAGAATGGGGCCCACACTGAAGTTGTCCCCACCTCAAACTTGTGCTGCCCTGATAGACCCAAGGCAGCCCTACAAACTGACATCAGGAACTTGGACTGCTGAGTTTTCTTTCCCAGGGAAAATGGAAAAAGGATGTGCCCAGGGGCCCCTGGCCCTGGGCTGGGGCCTGACTGCAAAGAATCCTTATATCGAAGGATGGACCCCACACCGAAGTTGTCCCCACCTCAAACTTGTGCTGCCCTGATAGACCCAAGGGAGCCCTACAAACTGACATCAGGAACCTGGACTGCTGAGTTTTCTTTCCCAGGGAAAATGGAAAAAGGATGTGCCCAGGGGCCCCTGGCCCTGACTGCAAAAAATCCTTATATCGAAGGATGCACCCCACACCGAAGTTGTCCCCACCTCAAACTTGTGCTGCCCTGATAGAGCCAAGGGAGCTCTACAAACAGACATCAGGAACCTGGACTGCTGAGTTTTCTTTCCCAGGGAAAATGGAAAAAGGATGTGCCCAGGGGCCCCTGGCCCTGGGCTGGGGCCTCACTGCAAAGAATCCTTATATCGAAGGATGGACCCCACATCGAAGTTGTCCCCACCTCAAAATTGTGCTTGCCTGATAGACCCAAGGGAGCCCTACAAACTGACATCAGGAACCTGGACTGCTGAGTTTTCTTTCCCAGGGAAAATGGCCAAAGGATGTGCCCAGGGGCCCCTGGCCCTGACTGCAAAAAATCCTTATATCGAAGAATGGGGCCCACACTGAAGTTGTCCCCACCTCAAACTTGTGCTGCCCTGATAGACCCAAGGCAGCCCTACAAACTGACATCAGGAACTTGGACTGCTGAGTTTTCTTTCCCAGGGAAAATGGAAAAAGGATGTGCCCAGGGGCCCCTGGCCCTCACTGCAAAAAATCCTTATATCGAAGGATGGACCCCACACCGAAGTTGTCCCCAGCTCAAACTTGTGCTGCCCTGATAGACCCAAGGGAGCCCTACAAACTGACATCAGGAACCTGGACTGCTGAGTTTTCCTTCCCAGGGAAAATGGAAAAAGGATGTGCACAGGGGCCCCTGGCCCTGGGCTGGGCCTCAATGCAAAAAATCCTTATATCAAAGGATGGACCCCACACCGAAGTTGTCCCCACCTCAAACTTGTGCTGCCCTGATACACCCAAGGGAGCGCTACAAACTGACATCAGGAACCTGGACTGCTGAGTTTTCTTTCCCAGGGAAAATGGAAAAAGGATGTGCCCAGGGGCCCCTGGCCCTGACTGCAAAAAATCTTTGTATCGAAGGATGCACCCCACACCGAAGTTGTTCCCAACTAAAACTTGTGCTGCCCTGATACACCCAAGGAAGCCCTACAAACTGACATCAGGAACCTGGACTGCTGAGTTTTCTTTCCCAGGGAAAATGGAAAAAGGATGTGCACAGGGGCCCCTGGCACTGGACCGGGACCTCACTACAAGAAATACATATATCAAAAGATGGACCCCACACCGAAGTTGTCCCCACCTCAAACTTGTGCTGCCCTAATAGACCCAAGGGAGCCCTACAAACTGACATTAGGAACCTGGACTGCTGAGTTTTCTTTCCCAGGGGAAATGGAAAAAGGATGTGCCCGGGGGCCCCTGGCACTGACTGCAAAGAATCCTTATATCGAAGGATGGAGCCCACACCGAAGTTGTCCCCACCTCAAACTTGTGCTGCCCTGATAGACCCAAGGGAGCCCTACAAACTGACATCAGGAACCTGGACTGCTGAGTTTTCTTTCCCAGGGAAAATGGAAAAAGGATGTGCCCAGGGGCCCCTGGCCCTGACTGCAAAAAATCCTTATATCGAAAAATGGGGCCGACACTGAAGTTGTCCCCACCTCAAACTTGTGCTGCCCTGATAGACCCAAGGCAGCCCTACAAACTGACATCAGGAACCTGGACTGCTGAGTTTTCTTTCCCAGGGAAAATGGAAAAAGGATGTGCCCAGGGGCCCCTGGCCCTGACTGCAAAAAATCCTTATATCGAAGGATGGACCCCACACCGAAGTTGTCCCCACCTCAAACTTGTGCTGCCCTGATAGACCCAAGGGAGCCCTAAAAAATGACATAAGGAACCTGGACTGCTGAGTTTTCTTTCCCAGGGAAAATGGCCAAAGGATGTGCCCGGGGACCCCTAGCCCTGACTGCAAAAAATCCTTATATCGAATGATGGAGCCCACACCGAAGTTGTCCCCACCTCAAACTTGTGCTGCCCTGATAGACCCAAGGGAGCCCTAAAAAATGACATCAGGAACTTGGACTGCTGAGTTTTCTTTCCCAGGGAAAATGGAAAAAGGATGTGCCCAGGGGCCCCTGGCCCTGACTGCAATAAATCCTTATATCGAAGGATGGACCCCACACCAAAGTTGTCCCCACCTCAAACTTGTGCTGCCCTGATAGAGCCAAGGGAGCCCTACAAACTGACATCAGGAACCTGGACTGCTGAGTTTTCTTTCCCAGGGAAAATGGAAAAAGGATGTGCCCAGGGGCCCCTAGCCCTGACTGCAAAAAATCCTTATATCGAAGAATGGACCCCACACCAAAGTTGTCCCCACCTCAAACTTGTGCTGCCTTGATAGACCCAAGGGAGCCCTACAAACTGACATCAGGAACCTGGACTGCTGAGTTTTCTTTCCCAGGGAAAATGGAAAAAGGATGTGCCCAGGGGCCCCTGGCCCTGGACAGGGACCTCACTGCAAAAAATCCTTATATCGAAGGATGGACCCCACACCGAAGTTGTCCCCACCTCAAACTTGTGCTGCCCTGATAGACCCAAGGGAGCCCTACAAACTGACATCAGGAACCTGGACTGCTGAGTTTTCCTTCCCAGGGCAAATGGAAAAAGGATGTGCACAGCGGCCCCTGGCCCTTGGCAGGGACCTCACAACAAGAAATCCTTATTTCGAAGGATGGACCCCACACCGAAGTTGTCCCCACCTCAAACTTGTGCTGCCCTGATAGACCCAAGGGAGCCCTACAAACTGACATCAGGAACCTGGACTGCTGAGTTTTCTTTCCCAGGGAAAATGGAAAAAGGATGTGCACAGGGGCCCCTGGCCCTGGGCAGGGACCTCACTGCAAAAAATCCTTATATCGAAGGATGGACCCCACACCGAAGCTGTCCCCACCTCAAACTTGTGCTGCCCTGATAGACCCAAGGGAGCCCTACAAACTGACATCAGGAACCTGGACTGCTGAGTTTTCTTTCCCAGGGAAAATGGAAAAAGGATGTGCCCAGGGGCCCCTGGCCCTGACTGCAAAAAATCTATGTATCGAAGGATGGACCCCACACCGAAGTTGTCCCCAACTCAAACTTGTGCTGCCCTGATACACCCAAGGAAGCCCTACAAACTGACATCAGGAACCTGGACTGCTGAGTTTTCTTTCCCAGGGAAAATGGCCAAAGGATGTGCCCGGGGGCCCCTGGCACTGCCTGCAAAGAATCCTTATATCGAAGGATGGAGCCCAGACCGAAGTTGTCCCCACCTCAAACTTGTGCTGCCCTGATAGACCCAAGGGAGCCCTACAAACTGACATCAGGAACCTGGACTGCTGAGTTTTCTTTCCCAGGGAAAATGGGAAAAGGATGTGCCCGGGGGCCCCTGGCCCTGGGCCCCTGGCCCTGACTGCAAAATATCCTTATATCGAAGGATGGACCCCACACCGAAGTTGTCCCCACCTCAAACTTGTGCTGCCCTGATAGACCCAAGGGAGCCCTACAAACTGACATCAGGAACCTGGACTGCTGAGTTTTCTTTCCCAGGGAAAATGGAAAAAGGATGTGCACAGGGGCCCCTGGCCCTGACTGCAAAACATACTTATATCGAAGGATGGACCCCACACCGAAGTTGTCCCCACCTCAAACTTGTGCTGCCCTGATACACCCAAGGAAGCCCTACAAACTGACATCAGGAACCTGGTGTGCTGAGTTTTCTTTCCCAGGGAAAATGGAAAAAGGATGTGCACAGGGGCCCCTGGCACTGGACCGGGACCTCACTACAAGAAATACATATATCAAAGGATGGACCCCACACCGAAGTTGTCCCCACCTCAAACTTGTGCTGCCGTGATAGACCCAAGGGAGCCCTACAAACTGACATCAGGAACCTGGACTGCTGAGTTTTCTTTCCCAGGGAAAATGGAAAAAGGATGTGCCCAGGGGCCCCTGGCCCTGACTGCAAAAAATCCTTATATCGAAGGATGGACCCCACACCGAAGTTGTCCCCACCTCAAACTTGTGCTGCCCTGATAGACCCAAGGGAGCCCTACAAACTGACATCAGGAACCTGGACTGCTGAGTTTTCTTTCCCAGGGAAAATGGAAAAAGGATGTGCACAGGGGCCCCTGGCCCTGGGCAGGGACCTCACTGCAAAAAATCCTTATATCAAAGGATGGACCCCACACCGAAGTTGTCCCCACCTCAAACTTGTGCTGCCCTGATAGACCCAAGGGAGCCCTACAAACTGACATCAGGAACCTGGACTGCTGAGTATTCTTTCCCAGGGAAAATGGAAAAAGGATGTGCCCAGGGGCCCCTGGCCCTGACTGCAAAAAATCTTTGTATCGAAGGATGCACCCCACACCGAAGTTGTCCCCAACTCAAACTTGTGCTGCCCTGATACACCCAAGGAAGCCCTACAAACTGACATCAGGAACCTGGACTGCTGAGTTTTCTTTCCCAGGGAAAATGGCCAAAGGATGTGCCCGGGGGCCCCTGGCATTGACTGCAAAGAATCCTTATATCGAAGGATGGAGCCCAGACCGAAGTTGTCCCCACCTCAAACTTGTGCTGCCCTGATAGACCCAAGGGAGCCCTACAAACTGACATCAGGAACCTGGACTGCTGAGTTTTCTTTCCCAGGGAAAATGGAAAAAGGATGTACCCGGGGACCCCTGGCCCTGGGCCCCTGGCCCTGACTGCAAAGAATCCTTATATCGAAGGATGGACCCCACACCGAAGTTGTCCCCACCTCAAACTTGTGCTGCCCTGATAGACCCAAGGGAGCCCTACAAACTGACATCAGGAACCTGGACTGCTGAGTTTTCTTTCCCAGGGAAAATGGAAAAAGGATGTGCCCAGGGGACCCTGGCCCTGACTGCAAAAATTCCTTATATCGAAGAATGGACCCCACACCGAAGTTGTCCCCACCTCAAACTTGTGCTGCCCTGATAGACCCAAGGGAGCCCTACAAACTGACATCAGGAACCTGGACTGCTGAGTGTTTTTTCCCAGGGAAAATGGAAAACGATGTGCCCAGCGGCCTCTGGCCCTTGGCAGGGACCTCACTACAAGAAATCCTTATATCGAAGGATGGACCCCACACCGAAGTTGTCCCCACCTCAAACTTGTGCTGCCCTGATAGACCCAAGGGAGCCCTACAAACTGACATCGGGAACCTGGACTGCTGAGTTTTCTTTCCCAGGGAAAATGGAAAAAGGATGTGCCCAGGGGCCCCTGGCGCTGGAGAGGAACCTCATTACAAAAAATCCTTATATCGAAGGATGCACCCCACACCAAAGTTGTTGCAACCTCAAACTTGTGCTACCCTGATAGACCCAAGGGAGCCCTACAAACTGACATCAGGAACCTGGACTGCTGAGTTTTCTTTCCCAGGGAAAATGGAAAAAGGATGTGCCCAGGGGCCCGTGGCCCTGGACAGGGACCTCACTGCAAAATATCCTTATATCGAAGGATGGAGCCCACACCGAAGTTGTCCCCACCTCAAACATGTGCAGCTCTGATACACCCAAGGGAGCCCTACAAACTGACATCAGGAACCTGGACTGCTGAGTTTTCTTTCCCAGGGAAAATGGAAAAAGGATGTGCCCTGGGGCCCCTGGCCCTGGGCTGGCCCTCACTGAAAAAAATCCTTATATCGAAGGATGGACCCCACACCGAAGTTGTCCCCACCTCAAACTTGTGCTGCCCTGATAGACCCAAGGGAGCTCTACAAACTGACATCAGGAACCTGGACTGCTGAGTTTTCTTTCCCAGGGAAAATGAAAAAGGATGTGCCCAGGGGCCCCTGGCCCTGGGCTGGGCCTCACTGCAAAAAATCCTTATATCGAAGGATGGACCCCACACCGAAGTTGTCCCCACCTCAAACATGTGCTGCCCTGATAGACCCAAGGGAGCCCTACAAACTGACATCAGGAACCTGGACTGCTGAGTTTTCTTTCCCAGGGAAAATGGAAAAAGGATGTGCCCAGGGGCCCCTGGCCCTGGGCTGGGGCCTGACTGCAAAGAATCCTTATATCGAAGGATGGACCCCACACCGAAGTTGTCCCCACCTCAAACTTGTGCTGCCCTGATAGACCCAAGGGAGCCCTACAAACTGACATCAGGAACCTGGACTGCTGAGTTTTCTTTCCCAGGGAAAATGGAAAAAGGATGTGCCCAGGGGCCCCTGGCCCTGACTGCAAAAAATCCTTATATCGAAGGATGGACCCCACACCGAAGTTGTCCCCACCTCAAACTTGTGCTGCCCTGATAGACCCAAGGGAGCCCTACAAACTGACATCAGGAACCTGGACTGCTGAGTTTTCTTTCCCAGGGAAAATGGAAAAAGGATGTGCCCAGGGGCCCCTGGCCCTGACTGCAAAGAATCCTTATATCGAAGGATGGACCCCACACCGAAGTTGTCCCCACCTCAAACTTGTGCTGCCCTGATAGACCCAAGGGAGCCCTACAAACTGACATCAGGAACCTGGACTGCTGAGTTTTCTTTCCCAGGGAAAAAGAAAAAGGATGTGCCCAGGGGCTCCTGGCCCTGGGCTGGGCCTCACTGCAAAAAATCCTTATATCGAAGGATGGACCCCACACCGAAGTTGTCCCCATCTCGAACTTGTGCTGCCCTGATAGACCCAAGGGAGCCCTACAAACTGACATCAGGAACCGGGACTGCTGA
Source organism: Lonchura striata (assembly GCF_050655825.1). Taxonomy (NCBI): domain Eukaryota; kingdom Metazoa; phylum Chordata; class Aves; order Passeriformes; family Estrildidae; genus Lonchura; species Lonchura striata. Next base: position 6,215,835 of record NC_140718.1, on the reverse strand, counting down.
GTTTTCTTTCCCAGGGAAAATGGCCAAAGGGTGTGCCAGCGGGCCCCTGGCCCTGACTGCAAAGAATCCTTATATCGAAGGATGGACCCCACACCGAAGTTGTCCCCACCTCAAACTTGTGCTGCCCTGATAGACCCAAGGGAGCCCTACAAACTGACATCAGGAACCTGGACTGCTGAGTTTTCTTTCCCAGGGAAAATGGAAAAAGGATGTGCCCAGGGGCCCCTGGCCCTGACTGCAAAGAATCCTTATATCGAAGGATGGACCCCAGACCGAAGTTGTCCCCACCGCAAACTTGTGCTGCCCTGATAGACCCAAGGGAGCCCTACAAACTGACATCAGGAACCTGGACTGCTGAGTTTTCTTTCCCAGGGAAAATGGAAAAAGGATGTGCCCAGGGGCCCCTGGCCCTGGGCTGGGGCCTCACTGCAAAAAATCCTTATATCGAAGGATGGACCCCACATCGAAGTTGTCCCCACCTCAAAATTGTGCTGCCCTGATAGACCCAAGGGAGCCCTACAAACTGACATCAGGAACCTGGACTGCTGAGTTTTCTTTCCCAGGGAAAATGAAAAAGGATGTGCCCAGGGGCCCCTGGCCCTGACTGCAAAAAATCCTTATATCGAAGGATGGACCCCACACCGAAGTTGTCCCCACCTCAAACTTGTGCTGCCCTGATAGACCCAAGGGAGCCCTAAAAAATGACATCAGGAACCTGGACTGCTGAGTTTTCTTTCCCAGGGAAAATGGCCAAAGGATGTGCCCGGGGACCCCTGGCCCTGACTGCAAAAAATCCTTATATTGAAGGATGGAAACCACACCGAAGTTGTCCCCACCTCAAACTTGTGCTGCCCTGATAGACCCAAGGGAGCCCTAAAAAATGACATCAGGAACTTGGACTGCTGAGTTTTCTTTCCCAGGGAAAATGGAAAAAGGATGTGCCCAGGGGCCCCTGGCCCTGACTGCAAAAAATTCTTATATCGAAGGATGGACCCCACACCAAAGTTGTCCCCACCTCAAACTTGTGCTGCCCTGATACACCCAAGGGAGCCCTACAAACTGACATCAGGAACCTGGACTGCTGAGTTTTCTTTCCCAGGGAAAATGGAAAAAGGATGTGCCCAGGGGCCCCTGGCCCTGACTGCAAAAAATCCTTATATCGAAGGATGGACCCCACACCAAAGTTGTCCCCACCTCAAACTTGTGCTGCCCTGATAGACCCAAGGGAGCCCTACAAACTGACATCAGGAACCTGGACTGCTGAGTTTTCTTTCCCAGGGAAAATGGAAAAAGGATGTGCCCAGGGGCCCCTGGCCCTGACTGCAAAGAATCCTTATATCGAAGGATGGAGCCCACACCGAAGTTGTCCCCACCTCAAAATTGTGCGGCCCTGATACACCCAAAGGAGCCCTACAAACTGACATCAGGAACCTGGACTGCTGAGTTTTCTTTCCCAGGGTAAAAGGAAAAAGGATGTGCCCAGGGGCCACTGGCCCTGACTGCAAAAAATCCTTATATCGAAGGATGGACCCCAGACCGAAGTTGTCCCCACCTCAAACTTGTGCTGCCCTGATACACCCAAGGGAGCCCTACAAACTGACATCAGGAACCTGGACTGCTGAGTTTTCTTTCCCAGGGAAAATGGAAAAAGGATGTGCCCGGGGAACCCTGGCCCTGACTGCAAAAAATCCTTATATCGAAGGATGGAACCCACACCGAAGTTGTCCCCACCTCAAACTTGTGCTGCCCTGATAGACCCAAGGGAGCCCTACAAACTGACATCAGGAACCTGGACTGCTGAGTTTTCTTTCCCAGGGAAAATGGAAAAAGGATGTGCCCAGGGGCGCCTGGCCCTGACTGCAAAAAATCCTTATATCGAAGGATGGACCCCACACCGAAGTTGTCCCCACCTCAAACTTGTGCTGCCCTGATAGACCCAAGGGAGCCCTACAAACTGACATCAGGAACCTGGACTGCTGAGTTTTCTTTCCCAGGGAAAATGGAAAAAGGATGTGCCCAGGGGCCCCTGGCCCTGACTGCAAAGAATCCTTATATCGAAGGATGGACCCCACACCGAAGTTTTCCCCACCTCAAAATTGTGCGGCCCTGATACACCCAAAGGAGCCCTACAAACTGACATCAGCAACCTGGACTGCGGAGTTTTCTTTCCCAGGGAAAATGGAAAAAGGATGTGCCCAGGGGCCCCTGGCCCTGACTGCAAAAAATCCTTATATCGAAGGATGGACCCCACACCAAAGTTGTCCCCACCTCAAACTTGTGCTGCCCTGATAGACCCAAGGGAGCCCTACAAACTGACATCAGGAACCTGGACTGCTGAGTTTTCTTTCCCAGGGAAAATGGAAAAAGGATGTGCACAGGGGCCCCTGGCCCTGGGCTGGGGCCTGACTGCAAAGAATCCTTATATCGAAGGATGGACCCCACACCGAAGTTGTCCCCACCTCAAACTTGTGCTGCCCTGATAGACCCAAGGGAGCCCTACAAACTGACATCAGGAACCTGGACTGCTGAGTTTTCTTTCCCAGGGAAAATGGAAAAAGGATGTGCCCAGGGGCCCCTGGCCCTGACTGCAAAAAATCTTTATATCGAAGGATGCACCCCACACTGAAGTTGTCCCCACCTCAAACTTGTGCTGCCCTGATAGACCCAAGGGAGCCCTAAAAAATGACATCAGGAACCTGGACTGCTGAGTTTTCTTTCCCAGGGAAAATGGAAAAAGGATGTGCACAGGGGCCCCTGGCCCTGGGCTGGGGCCTGACTGCAAAGAATCCTTATATCGAAGGATGGACCCCACACCGAAGTTGTCCCCACCTCAAACTTGTGCTGCCCTGATAGACCCAAGGGAGCCCTACAAACTGACATCAGGAACCTGGACTGCTGAGTTTTCTTTCCCAGGGAAAATGGAAAAAGGATGTGCACAGGGGCCCCTGGCCCTGACTGCAAAAAATCTTTATATCGAAGGATGCACCCCACACCGAAGTTGTCCCCACCTCAAACTTGTGCTGCCCTGATAGAGCCAAGGGAGCTCTACAAACTGACATCAGGAACCTGGACTGCTGAGTTTTCTTTCCCAGGGAAAATGGAAAAAGGATGTGCCCAGGGGCCCCTGGCCCTGGGCTGGGGCCTCACTGCAAAGAATCCTTATATCGAAGGATGGACCCCACACCGAAGTTGTCCCCACCTCAAACTTGTGCTGCCCTGATAGACCCAAGGGAGCCCTAAAAAATGACATCAGGAACCTGGACTGCTGAGTTTTCTTTCCCAGGGAAAATGGCTAAAGGATGTGCCCGGGGACCCCTGGCCCTGACTGCAAAAAATCCTTATATCGAAGGATGGAGCCCACACCGAAGTTGTCCCCACCTCAAACTTGTGCTGCCCTGATAGACCCAAGGGAGCCCTAAAAAATGACATCAGGAACTTGGACTGCTGAGTTTTCTTTCCCAGGGAAAATGGAAAAAGGATGTGCCCAGGGACCCCTGGCCCTGACTGCAAAAAATTCTTATATCGAAGGATGGACCCCACACCAAAGTTGTCCCCACCTCAAACTTGTGCTGCCCTGATACACCCAAGGGAGCCCTACAAACTGACATCAGGAACCTGGACTGCTGAGTTTTCTTTCCCAGGGAAAATGGAAAAAGGATGTGCCCAGGGGCCCCTGGCCCTGACTGCAAAAAATCCTTATATCGAAGGATGGACCCCACACCGAAGTTGTCCCCACCTCAAACTTGTGCTGCCCTGATAGACCCAAGGGAGCCCTACAAACTGACATCAGGAACCTGGACTGCTGAGTTTTCTTTCCCAGGGAAAATGGAAAAAGGATGTGCCCAGGGGCCCCTGGCCCTGACTGCAAAGAATCCTTATATCGAAGGATGGAGCCCACACCGAAGTTGTCCCCACCTCAAAATTGTGCGGCCCTGATACACCCAAAGGAGCCCTACAAACTGACATCAGCAACCTGGACTGCGGAGTTTTCTTTCCCAGGGAAAATGGCCAAAGGATGTTCCTGGGGGCCCCTGGCCCTGAGTGCACAAAATCAATATATCGAATGATGGACCCCACACCAAAGTTGTCCCCACCTCAAACTTGTGCTGCCCTGATACACCCAAGGGAGCCCTACAAACTGACATCAGGAACCTGGACTGCTGAGTTTTCTTTCCCAGGGAAAATGGAAAAAGGATGTGCCCAGGGGCCCCTGCTCCTGGGCAGGGGCCTCACTGCAAAAAATCCTTATATCGAAGGATGGACCCCACACCGAAGTTGTCCCCACCTCAAACTTGTGCTGCCCTGATACACCCAAGGGAGCCCTACAAACTGACATCAGGAACCTGGACTGCTGAGTTTTCTTTCCCAGGGAAAATGGAAAAAGGATGTGCCCAGGGGCCCCTGGCCCTGACTGCAAAAAATCCTTATATCGAAGGATGGACCCCACACCAAAGTTGTCCCCACCTCAAACTTGTGCTGCCCTGATAGACCCAAGGGAGCCCTACAAACTGACATCAGGAACCTGGACTGCTGAGTTTTCTTTCCCAGGGAAAATGGAAAAAGGATGTGCACAGGGGCCCCTGGCCCTGGGCTGGGGCCTGACTGCAAAGAATCCTTATATCGAAGGATGGACCCCACACCGAAGTTGTCCCCACCTCAAACTTGTGCTGCCCTGATAGACCCAAGGGAGCCCTACAAACTGACATCAGGAACCTGGACTGCTGAGTTTTCTTTCCCAGGGGAAATGGAAAAAGGATGTGCCCAGGGGCCCCTGGCCCTGACTGCAAAAAATCTTTATATCGAAGGATGCACCCCACACCGAAGTTGTCCCCACCTCAAACTTGTGCTGCCCTGATAGAGCCAAGGGAGCTCTACAAACTGACATCAGGAACCTGGACTGCTGAGTTTTCTTTCCCAGGGTAAATGGAAAAAGGATGTGCCCAGGGGCCCCTGGCCCTGGGCTGGGGCCTCACTGCAAAGAATCCTTATATCGAAGGATGGACCCCACACCGAAGTTGTCCCCACCTCAAACTTGTGCTGCCCTGATAGACCCAAGGGAGCCCTAAAAAATGACATCAGGAACCTGGACTGCTGAGTTTTCTTTCCCAGGGAAAATGGCCAAAGGATGTGCCCGGGGACCCCTGGCCCTGACTGCAAAAAATCCTTATATCGAAGGATGGAGCCCACACCGAAGTTGTCCCCACCTCAAACTTGTGCTGCCCTGATAGACCCAAGGGAGCCCTAAAAAATGACATCAGGAACTTGGACTGCTGAGTTTTCTTTCCCAGGGAAAATGGAAAAAGGATGTGCCCGGGGAACCCTGGCCCTGACTGCAAAAAATCCTTATATCGAAGGATGGACCCCACACCAAAGTTGTCCCCACCTCAAACTTGTGCTGCCCTGATAGACCCAAGGGAGCCCTACAAACTGACATCAGGAACCTGGACTGCTGAGTTTTCTTTCCCAGGGAAAATGGAAAAAGGATGTGCCCAGGGGCGCCTGGCCCTGACTGCAAAAAATCCTTATATCGAAGGATGGACCCCAGACCGAAGTTGTCCCCACCTCAAACTTGTGCTGCCCTGATAGACCCAAGGGAGCCCTACAAACTGACATCAGGAACCTGGACTGCTGAGTTTTCTTTCCCAGGGAAAATGGAAAAAGGATGTGCCCAGGGGCCCCTGGCCCTGACTGCAAAGAATCCTTATATCGAAGGATGGAGCCCACACCGAAGTTTTCCCCACCTCAAAATTGTGCGGCCCTGATACACCCAAAGGAGCCCTACAAACTGACATCAGCAACCTGGACTGCGGAGTTTTCTTTCCCAGGGAAAATGGCCAAAGGATGTTCCTGGGGGCCCCTGGCCCTGACTGCACAAAATCAATATATCGAATGATGGAGCCCACACCAAAGTTGTCCCCACCTCAAACTTGTGCTGCCCTGATAGACCCATGGGAGCCCTACAAACTGACATCAGGAACCTGGACTGCTGAGTTTTCTTTCCCAGGGAAAATGGAAAAAGGATGTGCCCAGGGGCCCCTGGCCCTGACTGCAAAAAATCCTTATATCGAAGGATGGACCCCACACCAAAGTTGTCCCCACCTCAAACTTGTGCTGCCCTGATAGACCCAAGGGAGCCCTACAAACTGACATCAGGAACCTGGACTGCTGAGTTTTCTTTCCCAGGGAAAATGGAAAAAGGATGTGCACAGGGGCCCCTGGCCCTGGGCTGGGGCCTGACTGCAAAGAATCCTTATATCGAAGGATGGACCCCACACCGAAGTTGTCCCCACCTCAAACTTGTGCTGCCCTGATAGACCCAAGGGAGCCCTACAAACTGACATCAGGAACCTGGACTGCTGAGTTTTCTTTCCCAGGGAAAATGGAAAAAGGATGTGCCCAGGGGCCCCTGGCCCTGACTGCAAAAAATCTTTATATCGAAGGATGCACCCCACACTGAAGTTGTCCCCACCTCAAACTTGTGTTGCCCTGATAGAGCCAAGGGAGCCCTAAAAAATGACATCAGGAACCTGGACTGCTGAGTTTTCTTTCCCAGGGAAAATGGAAAAAGGATGTGCCCGGGGAACCCTGGCCCTGACTGCAAAAAATCCTTATATCGAAGGATGGAACCCACACCGAAGTTGTCCCCACCTCAAACTTGTGCTGCCCTGATAGACCCAAGGGAGCCCTAAAAAATGACATCAGGAACCTGGACTGCTGAGTTTTCTTTCCCAGGGAAAATGGCCAAAGGATGTGCCCGGGGACCCCTGGCCCTGACTGCAAAAAATCCTTATATCGAACGATGGAGCCCACACCGAAGTTGTCCCCACCTCAAACTTGTGCTGCCCTGATAGACCCAAGGGAGCCCTAAAAAATGACATCAGGAACCTGGACTGCTGAGTTTTGTTTCCCAGGGAAAATGGAAAAAGGATGTGCCCAGGGGCGCCTGGCCCTGACTGCAAAAAATCCTTATATCGAAGGATGGACCCCAGACCGAAGTTGTCCCCACCTCAAACTTGTGCTGCCCTGATAGACCCAAGGGAGCCCTACAAACTGACATCAGGAACCTGGACTGCTGAGTTTTCTTTCCCAGGGAAAATGGAAAAAGGATGTGCCCAGGGGCCCCTGGCCCTGACTGCAAAGAATCCTTATATCGAAGGATGGAGCCCACACCGAAGTTTTCCCCACCTCAAAATTGTGCGGCCCTGATACACCCAAAAAGGCCCTACAAACTGACATCAGCAACCTGGACTGCGGAGTTTTCTTTCCCAGGGAAAATGGCCAAAGGATGTTCCTGGGGGCCCCTGGCCCTGAGTGCACAAAATCAATATATCGAATGATGGAGCCCACACCAAAGTTGTCCCCACCTCAAACTTGTGCTGCCCTGATAGACCCATGGGAGCCCTACAAACTGACATCAGGAACCTGGACTGCTGAGTTTTCTTTCCCAGGGAAAATGGAAAAAGGATGTGCCCAGGGGCCCCTGATCCTGGCCAGGGGCCTCACTGCAAAAAATCCTTATATCGAAGGATGGACCCCAGAGCGATATTGTCCGCACCTCAAACTTGTGCTGCCCTGATAGACCCAAGGGAGCCCTACAAACTGACATCAGGAACCTGGACTGCTGAGTTTTCTTTCCCAGGGAAAATGGAAAAAGGATGTGCACAGGGGCCCCTGGCCCTGGACAGGGCCCTCACTACAAAAAATCCTTATATCGAAGGATGGAGCCCACACCGAATTTGTCCCCACCTCAAACTTGTGCTGCCCTGATAGACCCAAGGGAGCCCTACAAACTGACATCAGGAACCTGGACTGCTGAGTTTTCTTTCCCAGGGAAAATGGAAAAAGGATGTGCCCAGGGGCCCCTGGCCCTGACTGCAAAAAATCCTTATATCGAAGGATGGACCCCACACCAAAGTTGTCCCCACCTCAAACTTGTGCTGCCCTGATACACCCAAGGGAGCCCTACAAACTGACATCAGGAACCTGGACTGCTGAGTTTTCTTTCCCAGGGAAAATGGAAAAAGGATGTGCACAGGGGCCCCTGGCCCTGGGCTGGGGCCTGACTGCAAAGAATCCTTATATCGAAGGATGGACCCCACACCGAAGTTGTCCCCACCTCAAACTTGTGCTGCCCTGATAGACCCAAGGGAGCCCTACAAACTGACATCAGGAACCTGGACTGCTGAGTTTTCTTTCCCAGGGAAAATGGAAAAAGGATGTGCACAGGGGCCCCTGGCCCTGACTGCAAAAAATCTTTATATCGAAGGATGCACCCCACACCGAAGTTGTCCCCACCTCAAACTTGTGCTGCCCTGATAGAGCCAAGGGAGCTCTACAAACTGACATCAGGAACCTGGACTGCTGAGTTTTCTTTCCCAGGGAAAATGGAAAAAGGATGTGCCCAGGGGCCCCTGGCCCTGGGCTGGGGCCTCACTGCAAAGAATCCTTATATCGAAGGATGGACCCCACACCGAAGTTGTCCCCACCTCAAACTTGTGCTGCCCTGATAGACCCAAGGGAGCCCTAAAAAATGACATCAGGAACCTGGACTGCTGAGTTTTCTTTCCCAGGGAAAATGGCTAAAGGATGTGCCCGGGGACCCCTGGCCCTGACTGCAAAAAATCCTTATATCGAAGGATGGAGCCCACACCGAAGTTGTCCCCACCTCAAACTTGTGCTGCCCTGATAGACCCAAGGGAGCCCTAAAAAATGACATCAGGAACTTGGACTGCTGAGTTTTCTTTCCCAGGGAAAATGGAAAAAGGATGTGCCCAGGGACCCCTGGCCCTGACTGCAAAAAATTCTTATATCGAAGGATGGACCCCACACCAAAGTTGTCCCCACCTCAAACTTGTGCTGCCCTGATACACCCAAGGGAGCCCTACAAACTGACATCAGGAACCTGGACTGCTGAGTTTTCTTTCCCAGGGAAAATGGAAAAAGGATGTGCCCAGGGGCCCCTGGCCCTGACTGCAAAAAATCCTTATATCGAAGGATGGACCCCACACCAAAGTTGTCCCCACCTCAAACTTGTGCTGCCCTGATAGACCCAAGGGAGCCCTACAAACTGACATCAGGAACCTGGACTGCTGAGTTTTCTTTCCCAGGGAAAATGGAAAAAGGATGTGCCCAGGGGCCCCTGGCCCTGACTGCAAAGAATCCTTATATCGAAGGATGGACCCCACACCGAAGTTGTCCCCACCTCAAACTTGTGCTGCCCTGATACACCCAAGGGAGCCCTACAAACTGACATCAGGAACCTGGACTGCTGAGTTTTCTTTCCCAGGGAAAATGGAAAAAGGATGTGCCCAGGGGCCCCTGGCCCTGACTGCAAAGAATCCTTATATCGAAGGATGGAGCCCACACCGAAGTTGTCCCCACCTCAAAATTGTGCGGCCCTGATACACCCAAAGGAGCCCTACAAACTGACATCAGCAACCTGGACTGCGGAGTTTTCTTTCCCAGGGAAAATGGCCAAAGGATGTTCCTGGGGGCCCCTGGCCCTGAGTGCACAAAATCAATATATCGAATGATGGACCCCACACCAAAGTTGTCCCCACCTCAAACTTGTGCTGCCCTGATACACCCAAGGGAGCCCTACAAACTGACATCAGGAACCTGGACTGCTGAGTTTTCTTTCCCAGGGAAAATGGAAAAAGGATGTGCCCAGGGGCCCCTGCTCCTGGGCAGGGGCCTCACTGCAAAAAATCCTTATATCGAAGGATGGACCCCACACCGAAGTTGTCCCCACCTCAAACTTGTGCTGCCCTGATACACCCAAGGGAGCCCTACAAACTGACATCAGGAACCTGGACTGCTGAGTTTTCTTTCCCAGGGAAAATGGAAAAAGGATGTGCCCAGGGGCCCCTGGCCCTGACTGCAAAAAATCCTTATATCGAAGGATGGACCCCACACCAAAGTTGTCCCCACCTCAAACTTGTGCTGCCCTGATAGACCCAAGGGAGCCCTACAAACTGACATCAGGAACCTGGACTGCTGAGTTTTCTTTCCCAGGGAAAATGGAAAAAGGATGTGCACAGGGGCCCCTGGCCCTGGGCTGGGGCCTGACTGCAAAGAATCCTTATATCGAAGGATGGACCCCACACCGAAGTTGTCCCCACCTCAAACTTGTGCTGCCCTGATAGACCCAAGAAAGCCCTACAAACTGACATCAGGAACCTGGACTGCTGAGTTTTCTTTCCCAGGGAAAATGGAAAAAGGATGTGCCCAGGGGCCCCTGGCCCTGACTGCAAAAAATCTATATATCGAAGGATGCACCCCACACCGAAGTTGTCCCCACCTCAAACTTGTGCTGCCCTGATAGAGCCAAGGGAGCTCTACAAACTGACATCAGGAACCTGGACTGCTGAGTTTTCTTTCCCAGGGAAAATGGAAAAAGGATGTGCCCAGGGGCCCCTGGCCCTGGGCTGGGGCCTCACTGCAAAGAATCCTTATATCGAAGGATGGACCCCACACCGAAGTTGTCCCCACCTCAAACTTGTGCTGCCCTGATAGACCCAAGGGAGCCCTAAAAAATGACATCAGGAACCTGGACTGCTGAGTTTTCTTTCCCAGGGAAAATGGCCAAAGGATGTGCCCGGGGACCCCTGGCCCTGACTGCAAAAAATCCTTATATCGAAGGATGGAGCCCACACCGAAGTTGTCCCCACCTCAAACTTGTGCTGCCCTGATAGACCCAAGGGAGCCCTAAAAAATGACATCAGGAACTTGGACTGCTGAGTTTTCTTTCCCAGGGAAAATGGAAAAAGGATGTGCCCAGGGACCCCTGGCCCTGACTGCAAAAAATTCTTATATCGAAGGATGGACCCCACACCAAAGTTGTCCCCACCTCAAACTTGTGCTGCCCTGATACACCCAAGGGAGCCCTACAAACTGACATCAGGAACCTGGACTGCTGAGTTTTCTTTCCCAGGGAAAATGGAAAAAGGATGTGCCCAGGGGCCCCTGGCCCTGACTGCAAAAAATCCTTATATCGAAGGATGGACCCCACACCGAAGTTGTCCCCACCTCAAACTTGTGCTGCCCTGATACACCCAAGGGAGCCCTACAAACTGACATCAGGAACCTGGACTGCTGAGTTTTCTTTCCCAGGGAAAATGGAAAAAGGATGTGCCCAGGGGCCCCTGGCCCTGACTGCAAAGAATCCTTATATCGAAGGATGGAGCCCACACCGAAGTTGTCCCCACCTCAAAATTGTGCGGCCCTGATACACCCAAAGGAGCCCTACAAACTGACATCAGCAACCTGGACTGCGGAGTTTTCTTTCCCAGGGAAAATGGCCAAAGGATGTTCCTGGGGGCCCCTGGCCCTGAGTGCACAAAATCAATATATCGAATGATGGACCCCACACCAAAGTTGTCCCCACCTCAAACTTGTGCTGCCCTGATAGACCCAAGGGAGCCCTACAAACTGACATCAGGAACCTGGACTGCTGAGTTTTCTTTCCCAGGGAAAATGGAAAAAGGATGTGCCCAGGGGCCCCTGCTCCTGGGCAGGGGCCTCACTGCAAAAAATCCTTATATCGAAGGATGGACCCCACATCGAAGTTGTCCCCACCTCAAACTTGTGCTGCCCTGATAGACCCAAGGGAGCCCTACAAACTGACATCAGGAACCTGGACTGCTGAGTTTTCTTTCCCAGGGAAAAAGGAAAAAGGATGTGCCCAGGGGCCCCTGGCCCTGACTTCAAAAAATCCTTATATCGAAGGATGGACCCCACACCGAAGTTGTCCCCACCTCAAACTTGCGCTGCCCTGATAGACCCAAGGGAGCCCTACAAACAGACATCAGGAACCTGGACTGCTGAGTTTTCTTTCCCAGGGAAAATGGAAAAAGGATGTGCCCAGGGGCCCCTGGCCCTGACTGCAAAAAATCTTTATATCGAAGGATGGACCCCACACCGAAGTTGTCCCCACCTCAAACTTGTGCTGCCCTGATAGACCCAAGGGAGCCCTACAAACTGACATCAGGAACCTGGACTGCTGAGTTTTCTTTCCCAGGGAAAATGGAAAAAGGATGTGCCCAGGGGCCCCTGGCCCTGACTGCAAAAAATCCTTATATCGAAGGATGGACCCCACACCGAAGTTGTCCCCACCTCAAACTTGTGCTGCCCTGATACACCCAAGGGAGCCCTACAAACTGACATCAGGAACCTGGACTGCTGAGTTTTCTTTCCCAGGGAAAATGGAAAAAGGATGTGCCCAGGGGCCCCTGGCCCTGACTGCAAAAAATCCTTATATCGAAGGATGGACCCCAGACCGAAGTTGTCCCCACCTCAAACTTGTGCTGCCCTGATAGACCCAAGGGAGCCCTACAAACTGACATCAGGAACCTGGACTGCTGAGTTTTCTTTCCCAGGGAAAATGGAAAAAGGATGTGCACAGGGGCCCCTGGCCCTGGGCTGGGGCCTGACTGCAAAGAATCCTTATATCGAAGGATGGACCCCACACCGAAGTTGTCCCCACCTCAAACTTGTGCTGCCCTGATAGACCCAAGGGAGCCCTACAAACTGACATCAGGAACCTGGACTGCTGAGTTTTCTTTCCCAGGGAAAATGGAAAAAGGATGTGCCCAGGGGCCCCTGGCCCTGACTGCAAAAAATCTTTATATCGAAGGATGCACCCCACACTGAAGTTGTCCCCACCTCAAACTTGTGCTGCCCTGATAGAGCCAAGGGAGCTCTACAAACTGACATCAGGAACCTGGACTGCTGAGTTTTCTTTCCCAGGGAAAATGGAAAAAGGATGTGCCCAGGGGCCCCTGGCCCTGGGCTGGGGCCTCACTGCAAAGAATCCTTATATCGAAGGATGGACCCCACACCGAAGTTGTCCCCACCTCAAACTTGTGCTGCCCTGATAGACCCAAGGGAGCCCTAAAAAATGACATCAGGAACCTGGACTGCTGAGTTTTCTTTCCCAGGGAAAATGGCCAAAGGATGTGCCCGGGGACCCCTGGCCCTGACTGCAAAAAATCCTTATATCGAACGATGGAGCCCACACCGAAGTTGTCCCCACCTCAAACTTGTGCTGCCCTGATAGACCCAAGGGAGCCCTAAAAAATGACATCAGGAACCTGGACTGCTGAGTTTTCTTTCCCAGGGAAAATGGAAAAAGGATGTGCCCAGGGGCGCCTGGCCCTGACTGCAAAAAATCCTTATATCGAAGGATGGACCCCAGACCGAAGTTGTCCCCACCTCAAACTTGTGCTGCCCTGATAGACCCAAGGGAGCCCTACAAACTGACATCAGGAACCTGGACTGCTGAGTTTTCTTTCCCAGGGAAAATGGAAAAAGGATGTGCCCAGGGGCGCCTGGCCCTGACTGCAAAAAATCCTTATATCGAAGGATGGACCCCAGACCGAAGTTTTCCCCACCTCAAAATTGTGCGGCCCTGATACACCCAAAGGGGCCCTACAAACTGACATCAGCAACCTGGACTGCGGAGTTTTCTTTCCCAGGGAAAATGGCCAAAGGATGTTCCTGGGGGCCCCTGGCCCTGAGTGCACAAAATCAATATATCGAATGATGGAGCCCACACCAAAGTTGTCCCCACCTCAAACTTGTGCTGCCCTGATAGACCCATGGGAGCCCTACAAACTGACATCAGGAACCTGGACTGCTGAGTTTTCTTTCCCAGGGAAAATGGAAAAAGGATGTGCCCAGGGGCCCCTGCTCCTGGCCAGGGGCCTCACTGCAAAAAATCCTTATATCGAAGGATGGACCCCAGAGCGATGTTGTCCGCACCTCAAACTTGTGCTGCCCTGATAGACCCAAGGGAGCCCTACAAACTGACATCAGGAACCTGGACTGCTGAGTTTTCTTTCCCAGGGAAAATGGAAAAAGGATGTGCACAGGGGCCCCTGGCCCTGGACAGGGCCCTCACTACAAAAAATCCTTATATCGAAGGATGGAGCCCACACCGAATTTGTCCCCACCTCAAACTTGTGCTGCCCTGATACACCCAAGGGAGCCCTACAAACTGACATCAGGAACCTGGACTGCTGAGTTTTCTTTCCCAGGGAAAATGGAAAAAGGATGTGCCCAGGGGCCCCTGGCCCTGACTGCAAAAAATCCTTATATCGAAGGATGGACCCCACACCAAAGTTGTCCCCACCTCAAACTTGTGCTGCCCTGATACACCCAAGGGAGCCCTACAAACTGACATCAGGAACCTGGACTGCTGAGTTTTCTTTCCCAGGGAAAATGGAAAAAGGATGTGCACAGGGGCCCCTGGCCCTGGGCTGGGGCCTGACTGCAAAGAATCCTTATATCGAAGGATGGACCCCACACCGAAGTTGTCCCCACCTCAAACTTGTGCTGCCCTGATAGACCCAAGGGAGCCCTACAAACTGACATCAGGAACCTGGACTGCTGAGTTTTCTTTCCCAGGGAAAATGGAAAAAGGATGTGCCCAGGGGCCCCTGGCCCTGACTGCAAAAAATCTTTATATCGAAGGATGCACCCCACACCGAAGTTGTCCCCACCTCAAACTTGTGCTGCCCTGATAGAGCCAAGGGAGCTCTACAAACTGACATCAGGAACCTGGACTGCTGAGTTTTCTTTCCCAGGGAAAATGGAAAAAGGATGTGCCCAGGGGCCCCTGGCCCTGGGCTGGGGCCTCACTGCAAAGAATCCTTATATCGAAGGATGGACCCCACACCGAAGTTGTCCCCACCTCAAACTTGTGCTGCCCTGATAGACCCAAGGGAGCCCTAAAAAATGACATCAGGAACCTGGACTGCTGAGTTTTCTTTCCCAGGGAAAATGGCCAAAGGATGTGCCCGGGGACCCCTGGCCCTGACTGCAAAAAATCCTTATATCGAAGGATGGAGCCCACACCGAAGTTGTCCCCACCTCAAACTTGTGCTGCCCTGATACACCCAAGGGAGCCCTAAAAAATGACATCAGGAACTTGGACTGCTGAGTTTTCTTTCCCAGGGAAAATGGAAAAAGGATGTGCCCAGGGACCCCTGGCCCTGACTGCAAAAAATTCTTATATCGAAGGATGGACCCCACACCAAAGTTGTCCCCACCTCAAACTTGTGCTGCCCTGATACACCCAAGGGAGCCCTACAAACTGACATCAGGAACCTGGACTGCTGAGTTTTCTTTCCCAGGGAAAATGGAAAAAGGATGTGCCCAGGGGCCCCTGGCCCTGACTGCAAAAAATCCTTATATCGAAGGATGGACCCCACACCGAAGTTGTCCCCACCTCAAACTTGTGCTGCCCTGATAGACCCAAGGGAGCCCTACAAACTGACATCAGGAACCTGGACTGCTGAGTTTTCTTTCCCAGGGAAAATGGAAAAAGGATGTGCCCAGGGGCCCCTGGCCCTGACTGCAAAGAATCCTTATATCGAAGGATGGACCCCACACCGAAGTTGTCCCCACCTCAAACTTGTGCTGCCCTGATACACCCAAGGGAGCCCTACAAACTGACATCAGGAACCTGGACTGCTGAGTTTTCTTTCCCAGGGAAAATGGAAAAAGGATGTGCCCAGGGGCCCCTGGCCCTGACTGCAAAGAATCCTTATATCGAAGGATGGAGCCCACACCGAAGTTGTCCCCACCTCAAAATTGTGCGGCCCTGATACACCCAAAGGAGCCCTACAAACTGACATCAGCAACCTGGACTGCGGAGTTTTCTTTCCCAGGGAAAATGGCCAAAGGATGTTCCTGGGGGCCCCTGGCCCTGACTGCAAAGAATCCTTATATCGAAGGATGGACCCCACACCGAAGTTGTCCCCACCTCAAACTTGTGCTGCCCTGATACACCCAAGGGAGCCCTACAAACTGACATCAGGAACCTGGACTGCTGAGTTTTCTTTCCCAGGGAAAATGGAAAAAGGATGTGCCCAGGGGCCCCTGGCCCTGACTGCAAAGAATCCTTATATCGAAGGATGGAGCCCACACCGAAGTTGTCCCCACCTCAAAATTGTGCGGCCCTGATACACCCAAAGGAGCCCTACAAACTGACATCAGCAACCTGGACTGCGGAGTTTTCTTTCCCAGGGAAAATGGCCAAAGGATGTTCCTGGGGGCCCCTGGCCCTGAGTGCACAAAATCAATATATCGAATGATGGACCCCACACCAAAGTTGTCCCCACCTCAAACTTGTGCTGCCCTGATACACCCAAGGGAGCCCTACAAACTGACATCAGGAACCTGGACTGCTGAGTTTTCTTTCCCAGGGAAAATGGAAAAAGGATGTGCCCAGGGGCCCCTGCTCCTGGGCAGGGGCCTCACTGCAAAAAATCCTTATATCGAAGGATGGACCCCACACCGAAGTTGTCCCCACCTCAAACTTGTGCTGCCCTGATAGACCCAAGGGAGCCCTACAAACTGACATCAGGAACCTGGACTGCTGAGTTTTCTTTCCCAGGGAAAATGGAAAAAGGATGTGCCCAGGGGCCCCTGGCCCTGACTGCAAAAAATCCTTATATCGAAGGATGGACCCCACACCAAAGTTGTCCCCACCTCAAACTTGTGCTGCCCTGATAGACCCAAGGGAGCCCTACAAACTGACATCAGGAACCTGGACTGCTGAGTTTTCTTTCCCAGGGAAAATGGAAAAAGGATGTGCACAGGGGCCCCTGGCCCTGGGCTGGGGCCTGACTGCAAAGAATCCTTATATCGAAGGATGGACCCCACACCGAAGTTGTCCCCACCTCAAACTTGTGCTGCCCTGATAGACCCAAGGGAGCCCTACAAACTGACATCAGGAACCTGGACTGCTGAGTTTTCTTTCCCAGGGAAAATGGAAAAAGGATGTGCCCAGGAACCCCTGGCCCTGACTGCAAAAAATCTTTATATCGAAGGATGCACCCCACACCGAAGTTGTCCCCACCTCAAACTTGTGCTGCCCTGATAGAGCCAAGGGAGCTCTACAAACTGACATCAGGAACCTGGACTGCTGAGTTTTCTTTCCCAGGGAAAATGGAAAAAGGATGTGCCCAGGGGCCCCTGGCCCTGGGCTGGGGCCTCACTGCAAAGAATCCTTATATCGAAGGATGGACCCCACACCGAAGTTGTCCCCACCTCAAACTTGTGCTGCCCTGATAGACCCAAGGGAGCACTAAAAAATGACATCAGGAACCTGGACTGCTGAGTTTTCTTTCCCAGGGAAAATGGCCAAAGGATGTGCCCGGGGACCCCTGGCCCTGACTGCAAAAAATCCTTATATCGAAGGATGGAGCCCACACCGAAGTTGTCCCCACCTCAAACTTGTGCTGCCCTGATAGACCCAAGGGAGCCCTAAAAAATGACATCAGGAACTTGGACTGCTGAGTTTTCTTTCCCAGGGAAAATGGAAAAAGGATGTGCCCAGGGACCCCTGGCCCTGACTGCAAAAAATTCTTATATCGAAGGATGGACCCCACACCAAAGTTGTCCCCACCTCAAACTTGTGCTGCCCTGATACACCCAAGGGAGCCCTACAAACTGACATCAGGAACCTGGACTGCTGAGTTTTCTTTCCCAGGGAAAATGGAAAAAGGATGTGCCCAGGGGCCCCTGGCCCTGACTGCAAAAAATCCTTATATCGAAGGATGGACCCCACACCAAAGTTGTCCCCACCTCAAACTTGTGCTGCCCTGATAGACCCAAGGGAGCCCTACAAACTGACATCAGGAACCTGGACTGCTGAGTTTTCTTTCCCAGGGAAAATGGAAAAAGGATGTGCCCAGGGGCCCCTGGCCCTGACTGCAAAGAATCCTTATATCGAAGGATGGACCCCACACCGAAGTTGTCCCCACCTCAAACTTGTGCTGCCCTGATACACCCAAGGGAGCCCTACAAACTGACATCAGGAACCTGGACTGCTGAGTTTTCTTTCCCAGGGAAAATGGAAAAAGGATGTGCCCAGGGGCCCCTGGCCCTGACTGCAAAGAATCCTTATATCGAAGGATGGAGCCCACACCGAAGTTGTCCCCACCTCAAAATTGTGCGGCCCTGATACACCCAAAGGAGCCCTACAAACTGACATCAGCAACCTGGACTGCGGAGTTTTCTTTCCCAGGGAAAATGGCCAAAGGATGTTCCTGGGGGCCCCTGGCCCTGAGTGCACAAAATCAATATATCGAATGATGGACCCCACACCAAAGTTGTCCCCACCTCAAACTTGTGCTGCCCTGATAGACCCAAGGGAGCCCTACAAACTGACATCAGGAACCTGGACTGCTGAGTTTTCTTTCCCAGGGAAAATGGAAAAAGGATGTGCCCAGGGGCCCCTGCTCCTGGGCAGGGGCCTCACTGCAAAAAATCCTTATATCGAAGGATGGACCCCACACCGAAGCTGTCCCCACCTCAAACTTGTGCTGCCCTGATACACCCAAGGGAGCCCTACAAACTGACATCAGGAACCTGGACTGCTGAGTTTTCTTTCCCAGGGAAAATGGAAAAAGGATGTGCCCAGGGGCCCCTGGCCCTGACTGCAAAGAATCCTTATATCGAAGGATGGAGCCCACACCGAAGTTGTCCCCACCTCAAAATTGTGCGGCCCTGATACACCCAAAGGAGCCCTACAAACTGACATCAGCAACCTGGACTGCGGAGTTTTCTTTCCCAGGGAAAATGGAAAAAGGATGTGCCCAGGGGCCGCTGCTCCTGGGCAGGGGCCTCACTGCAAAAAATCCTTATATCGAAGGATGGACCCCACACCGAAGTTGTCCCCACCTCAAACTTGTGCTGCCCTGATAGACCCAAGGGAGCCCTACAAACTGACATCAGGAACCTGGACTGCTGACTTTTCTTTCCCAGGGAAAAAGGAAAAAGGATGTGCCCAGGGGCCCCTGGCCCTGACTGCAAAAAATCCTTATATCGAAGGATGGACCCCACACCGAAGTTGTCCCCACCTCAAACTTGCGCTGCCCTGATAGACCCAAGGGAGCCCTATAAACAGACATCAGGAACCTGGACTGCTGAGTTTTCTTTCCCAGGGAAAATGGAAAAAGGATGTGCCCAGGGGCCCCTGGCCCTGACTGCAAAAAATCCTTATATCGAAGGATGGACCCCACACCGAAGTTGTCCCCACCTCAAACTTGTGCTGCCCTGATACACCCAAGGGAGCCCTACAAACTGACATCAGGAACCTGGACTGCTGAGTTTTCTTTCCCAGGGAAAATGGAAAAAGGATGTGCCCGGGGAACCCTGGCCCTGACTGCAAAAAATCCTTATATCGAAGGATGGAACCCACACCGAAGTTGTCCCCACCTCAAACTTGTGCTGCCCTGATAGACCCAAGGGAGCCCTACAAACTGACATCAGGAACCTGGACTGCTGAGTTTTCTTTCCCAGGGAAAATGGAAAAAGGATGTGCCCAGGGGCCCCTGGCCCTGACTGCAAAAAATCCTTATATCGAAGGATGGACCCCACACCGAAGTTGTCCCCACCTCAAACTTGTGCTGCCCTGATAGACCCAAGGGAGCCCTACAAACTGACATCAGGAACCTGGACTGCTGAGTTTTCTTTCCCAGGGAAAATGGAAAAAGGATGTGCCCAGGGGCCCCTGGCCCTGACTGCAAAAAATCCTTATATCGAAGGATGGACCCCACACCAAAGTTGTCCCCACCTCAAACTTGTGCTGCCCTGATAGACCCAAGGGAGCCCTACAAACTGACATCAGGAACCTGGACTGCTGAGTTTTCTTTCCCAGGGAAAATGGAAAAAGGATGTGCCCAGGGGCCCCTGGCCCTGGGCTGGGGCCTGACTGCAAAGAATCCTTATATCGAAGGATGGACCCCACACCGAAGTTGTCCCCACCTCAAACTTGTGCTGCCCTGATAGACCCAAGGGAGCCCTACAAACTGACATCAGGAACCTGGACTGCTGAGTTTTCTTTCCCAGGGAAAATGGAAAAAGGATGTGCACAGGGGCCCCTGGCCCTGGACAGGGCCCTCACTACAAAAAATCCTTATATCGAAGGATGGAGCCCACACCGAATTTGTCCCCACCTCAAACTTGTGCTGCCCTGATAGACCCAAGGGAGCCCTACAAACTGACATCAGGAACCTGGACTGCTGAGTTTTCTTTCCCAGGGAAAATGGAAAAAGGATGTGCCCAGGGGCCCCTGGCCCTGACTGCAAAAAATCCTTATATCGAAGGATGGAGCCACACACCGAAGTTGTCCCCACCTCAAACTTGTGCTGCCCTGATAGACCCAAGGGAGCCCTACAAACTGACATCAGGAACCTGGACTGCTGAGTTTTCTTTCCCAGGGAAAATGGAAAAAGGATGTGCACAGGGGCCCCTGGCCCTGGGCTGGGGCCTGACTGCAAAGAATCCTTATATCGAAGGATGGACCCCACACCGAAGTTGTCCCCACCTCAAACTTGTGCTGCCCTGATAGACCCAAGGGAGCCCTACAAACTGACATCAGGAACCTGGACTGCTGAGTTTTCTTTCCCAGGGAAAATGGAAAAAGGATGTGCCCAGGGGCCCCTGGCCCTGACTGCAAAAAATCTTTATATCGAAGGATGCACCCCACACCGAAGTTGTCCCCACCTCAAACTTGTGCTGCCCTGATAGAGCCAAGGGAGCTCTACAAACTGACATCAGGAACCTGGACTGCTGAGTTTTCTTTCCCAGGGAAAATGGAAAAAGGATGTGCCCAGGGGCCCCTGGCCCTGGGCTGGGGCCTCACTGCAAAGAATCCTTATATCGAAGGATGGACCCCACACCGAAGTTGTCCCCACCTCAAACTTGTGCTGCCCTGATAGACCCAAGGGAGCCCTACAAACTGACATCAGGAACCTGGACTGCTGAGTTTTCTTTCCCAGGGAAAATGGCCAAAGGATGTGCCCGGGGACCCCTGGCCCTGACTGCAAAAAATCCTTATATCGAAGGATGGAGCCCACACCGAAGTTGTCCCCACCTCAAACTTGTGCTGCCCTGATAGACCCAAGGGAGCCCTAAAAAATGACATCAGGAACTTGGACTGCTGAGTTTTCTTTCCCAGGGAAAATGGAAAAAGGATGTGCCCAGGGACGCCTGGCCCTGACTGCAAAAAATTCTTATATCGAAGGATGGACCCCACACCAAAGTTGTCCCCACCTCAAACTTGTGCTGCCCTGATACACCCAAGGGAGCCCTACAAACTGACATCAGGAACCTGGACTGCTGAGTTTTCTTTCCCAGGGAAAATGGAAAAAGGATGTGCCCAGGGGCCCCTGGCCCTGACTGCAAAAAATCCTTATATCGAAGGATGGACCCCACACCAAAGTTGTCCCCACCTCAAACTTGTGCTGCCCTGATAGACCCAAGGGAGCCCTACAAACTGACATCAGGAACCTGGACTGCTGAGTTTTCTTTCCCAGGGAAAATGGAAAAAGGATGTGCCCAGGGGCCCCTGGCCCTGACTGCAAAGAATCCTTATATCGAAGGATGGAGCCCACACCGAAGTTGTCCCCACCTCAAAATTGTGCGGCCCTGATACACCCAAAGGAGCCCTACAAACTGACATCAGCAACCTGGACTGCTGAGTTTTCTTTCCCAGGGAAAATGGCCAAAGGATGTTCCTGGGGGCCCCTGGCCCTGAGTGCACAAAATCAATATATCGAATGATGGACCCCACACCAAAGTTGTCCCCACCTCAAACTTGTGCTGCCCTGATAGACCCAAGGGAGCCCTACAAACTGACATCAGGAACCTGGACTGCTGAGTTTTCTTTCCCAGGGAAAATGGAAAAAGGATGTGCCCAGGGGCCCCTGCTCCTGGGCAGGGGCCTCACTGCAAAAAATCCTTATATCGAAGGATGGACCCCAGACCGAAGTTGTCCCCACCTCAAACTTGTGCTGCCCTGATAGACCCAAGGGAGCCCTACAAACTGACATCAGGAACCTGGACTGCTGAGTTTTCTTTCCCAGGGAAAATGGAAAAAGGATGTGCCCAGGGGCCCCTGGGCCTGACTTCAAAAAATCCTTATATCGAAGGATGGACCCCACACCGAAGTTGTCCCCACCTCAAACTTGCGCTGCCCTGATAGACCCAAGGGAGCCCTACAAACAGACATCAGGAACCTGGACTGCTGAGTTTTCTTTCCCAGGGAAAATGGAAAAAGGATGTGCCCAGGGGCCCCTGGCCCTGACTGCAAAAAATCTTTATATCGAAGGATGGACCCCACACCGAAGTTGTCCCCACCTCAAACTTGTGCTGCCCTGATAGACCCAAGGGAGCCCTACAAACTGACATCAGGAACCTGGACTGCTGAGTTTTCTTTCCCAGGGAAAATGGAAAAAGGATGTGCCCAGGGGCCCCTGGCCCTGACTGCAAAGAATCCTTATATCGAAGGATGGACCCCACACCGAAGTTGTCCCCACCTCAAACTTGTGCTGCCCTGATACACCCAAGGGAGCCCTACAAACTGACATCAGGAACCTGGACTACTGAGTTTTCTTTCCCAGGGAAAATGGAAAAAGGATGTGCCCAGGGGCCCCTGGCCCTGACTGCAAAGAATCCTTATATCGAAGGATGGAGCCCACACCGAAGTTGTCCCCACCTCAAAATTGTGCGGCCCTGATACACCCAAAGGAGCCCTACAAACTGACATCAGCAACCTGGACTGCGGAGTTTTCTTTCCCAGGGAAAATGGCCAAAGGATGTTCCTGGGGGCCCCTGGCCCTGAGTGCACAAAATCAATATATCGAATGATGGACCCCACACCAAAGTTGTCCCCACCTCAAACTTGTGCTGCCCTGATAGACCCAAGGGAGCCCTACAAACAGAGATCAGGAACCTGGACTGCTGAGTTTTCTTTCCCAGGGAAAATGGAAAAAGGATGTGCCCAGGGGCCCCTGCTCCTGGGCAGGGGCCTCACTGCAAAAAATCCTTATATCGAAGGATGGACCCCACACCGAAGTTGTCCCCACCTCAAACTTGTGCTGCCCTGATAGACCCAAGGGAGCCCTACAAACTGACATCAGGAACCTGGACTGCTGAGTTTTCTTTCCCAGGGAAAAAGGAAAAAGGATGTGCCCAGGGGCCCCTGGCCCTGACTTCAAAAAATCCTTATATCGAAGGATGGACCCCACACCGAAGTTGTCCCCACCTCAAACTTGTGCTGCCCTGATAGACCCAAGGGAGCCCTACAAACTGACATCAGGAACCTGGACTGCTGAGTTTTCTTTCCCAGGGAAAATGGAAAAAGGATGTGCCCAGGGGCCCCTGGCCCTGACTGCAAAAAATCCTTATATCGAAGGATGGACCCCACACCGAAGTTGTCCCCACCTCAAACTTGTGGTGCCCTGATACACCCAAGGGAGCCCTACAAACTGACATCAGGAACCTGGACTGCTGAGTTTTCTTTCCCAGGGAAAATGGAAAAAGGATGTGCCCAGGGGCCCCTGCTCCTGGGCAGGGGCCTCACTGCAAAAAATCCTTATATCGAAGGATGGACCCCACACCGAAGTTGTCCCCACCTCAAACTTGTGCTGCCCTGATACACCCAAGGGAGCCCTACAAACTGACATCAGGAACCTGGACTGCTGAGTTTTCTTTCCCAGGGAAAAAGGAAAAAGGATGTGCCCAGGGGCCCCTGGCCCTGACTGCAAAAAATCCTTATATCGAAGGATGGACCCCACACCGAAGTTGTCCCCACCTCAAACTTGCGCTGCCCTGATAGACCCAAGGGAGCCCTACAAACAGACATCAGGAACCTGGACTGCTGAGTTTTCTTTCCCAGGGAAAATGGAAAAAGGATGTGCCCAGGGGCCCCTGGCCCTGACTGCAAAAAATCCTTATATCGAAGGATGGACCCCACACCGAAGTTGTCCCCACCTCAAACTTGTGCTGCCCTGATAGACCCAAGGGAGCCCTACAAACTGACATCAGGAACCTGGACTGCTGAGTTTTCTTTCCCAGGGAAAATGGAAAAAGGATGTGCCCGGGGAACCCTGGCCCTGACTGCAAAAAATCCTTATATCGAAGGATGGAACCCACACCGAAGTTGTCCCCACCTCAAACTTGTGCTGCCCTGATACACCCAAGGGAGCCCTACAAACTGACATCAGGAACCAGGACTGCTGAGTTTTCTTTCCCAGGGAAAATGGAAAAAGGATGTGCCCAGGGGCCCCTGGCCCTGACTGCAAAAAATCCTTATATCGAAGGATGGACCCCAGACCGAAGTTGTCCCCACCTCAAACTTGTGCTGCCCTGATAGACCCAAGGGAGCCCTACAAACTGACATCAGGAACCTGGACTGCTGAGTTTTCTTTCCCAGGGAAAATGGAGAAAGGATGTGCCCAGGGGCCCCTGGCCCTGACTGCAAAGAATCCTTATATCGAAGGATGGAGCCCACACCGAAGTTTTCCCCACCTCAAAATTGTGCGGCCCTGATACACCCAAAGGAGCCCTACAAACTGACATCAGCAACCTGGACTGCGGAGTTTTCTTTCCCAGGGAAAATGGCCAAAGGATGTTCCTGGGGGCCCCTGGCCCTGAGTGCACAAAATCAATATATCGAATGATGGAGCCCACACCAAAGTTGTCCCCACCTCAAACTTGTGCTGCCCTGATAGACCCATGGGAGCCCTACAAACTGACATCAGGAACCTGGACTGCTGAGTTTTCTTTCCCAGGGAAAATGGAAAAAGGATGTGCCCAGGGGCCCCTGCTCCTGGCCAGGGGCCTCACTGCAAAAAATCCTTATATCGAAGGATGGACCCCAGAGCGATGTTGTCCCCACCTCAAACTTGTGCTACCCTGATAGACCCAAGGGAGCCCTACAAACTGACATCAGGAACCTGGACTGCTGAGTTTTCTTTCCCAGGGAAAATGGAAAAAGGATGTGCACAGGGGCCCCTGGCCCTGGACAGGGCCCTCACTACAAAAAATCCTTATATCGAAGGATGGAGCCCACACCGAATTTGTCCCCACCTCAAAGTTGTGCTGCCCTGATAGACCCAAGGGAGCCCTACAAACTGACATCAGGAACCTGGACTGCTGAGTTTTCTTTCCCAGGGAAAATGGAAAAAGGATGTGCCCAGGGGCCCCTGGCCGTGACTGCAAAAAATCCTTATATCGAAGGATGGACCCCACACCAAAGTTGTCCCCACCTCAAACTTGTGCTGCCCTGATAGACCCAAGGGAGCCCTACAAACTGACATCAGGAACCTGGACTGCTGAGTTTTCTTTCCCAGGGAAAATGGAAAAAGGATGTACACAGGGGCCCCTGGCCCTGGGCTGGGGCCTGACTGCAAAGAATCCTTATATCGAAGGATGGACCCCACACCGAAGTTGTCCCCACCTCAAACTTGTGCTGCCCTGATAGACCCAAGGGAGCCCTACAAACTGACATCAGGAACCTGGACTGCTGAGTTTTCTTTCCCAGGGAAAATGGAAAAAGGATGTGCACAGGGGCCCCTGGCCCTGGACAGGGCCCTCACTACAAAAAATCCTTATATCGAAGGATGGAGCCCACACCGAATTTGTCCCCACCTCAAACTTGTGCTGCCCTGATAGACCCAAGGGAGCCCTACAAACTGACATCAGGAACCTGGACTGCTGAGTTTTCTTTCCCAGGGAAAATGGAAAAAGGATGTGCCCAGGGGCCCCTGGCCCTGACTGCAAAAAATCCTTATATCGAAGGATGGACCCCACACCAAAGTTGTCCCCACCTCAAACTTGTGCTGCCCTGATAGACCCAAGGGAGCCCTACAAACTGACATCAGGAACCTGGACTGCTGAGTTTTCTTTCCCAGGGAAAATGGAAAAAGGATGTGCACAGGGGCCCCTGGCCCTGGGCTGCGGCCTGACTGCAAAGAATCCTTATATCGAAGGATGGACCCCACACCGAAGTTGTCCCCACCTCAAACTTGTGCTGCCCTGATAGACCCAAGGGAGCCCTACAAACTGACATCAGGAACCTGGACTGCTGAGTTTTCTTTCCCAGGGAAAATGGAAAAAGGATGTGCCCAGGGGCCCCTGGCCCTGACTGCAAAAAATCTTTATATCGAAGGATGCACCCCACACCGAAGTTGTCCCCACCTCAAACGTGTGCTGCCCTGATAGAGCCAAGGGAGCTCTACAAACTGACATCAGGAACCTGGACTGCTGAGTTTTCTTTCCCAGGGAAAATGGAAAAAGGATGTGCCCAGGGGCCCCTGGCCCTGGGCTGGGGCCTCACTGCAAAGAATCCTTATATCGAAGGATGGAGCCCACACCGAAGTTGTCCCCACCTCAAACTTGTGCTGCCCTGATAGACCCAAGGGAGCCCTAAAAAATGACATCAGGAACTTGGACTGCTGAGTTTTCTTTCCCAGGGAAAATGGAAAAAGGATGTGCCCAGGGACCCCTGGCCCTGACTGCAAAAAATTCTTATATCGAAGGATGGACCCCACACCAAAGTTGTCCCCACCTCAAACTTGTGCTGCCCTGATACACCCAAGGGAGCCCTACAAACTGACATCAGGAACCTGGACTGCTGAGTTTTCTTTCCCAGGGAAAATGGAAAAAGGATGTGCCCAGGGGCCCCTGGCCCTGACTGCAAAAAATCCTTATATCGAAGGATGGACCCCACACCAAAGTTGTCCCCACCTCAAACTTGTGCTGCCCTGATAGACCCAAGGGAGCCCTACAAACTGACATCAGGAACCTGGACTGCTGAGTTTTCTTTCCCAGGGAAAATGGAAAAAGGATGTGCCCAGGGGCCCCTGGCCCTGACTGCAAAGAATCCTTATATCGAAGGATGGACCCCACACCGAAGTTGTCCCCACCTCAAACTTGTGCTGCCCTGATACACCCAAGGGAGCCCTACAAACTGACATCAGGAACCTGGACTGCTGAGTTTTCTTTCCCAGGGAAAATGGAAAAAGGATGTGCCCAGGGGCCCCTGGCCCTGACTGCAAAGAATCCTTATATCGAAGGATGGAGCCCACACCGAAGTTGTCCCCACCTCAAAATTGTGCGGCCCTGATACACCCAAAGGAGCCCTACAAACTGACATCAGCAACCTGGACTGCGGAGTTTTCTTTCCCAGGGAAAATGGAAAAAGGATGTGCCCAGGGGCCGCTGCTCCTGGGCAGGGGCCTCACTGCAAAAAATCCTTATATCGAAGGATGGACCCCACACCGAAGTTGTCCCCACCTCAAACTTGTGCTGCCCTGATAGACCCAAGGGAGCCCTACAAACTGACATCAGGAACCTGGACTGCTGAGTTTTCTTTCCCAGGGAAAAAGGAAAAAGGATGTGCCCAGGGGCCCCTGGCCCTGACTGCAAAAAATCCTTATATCGAAGGATGGACCCCACACCGAAGTTGTCCCCACCTCAAACTTGCGCTGCCCTGATAGACCCAAGGGAGCCCTATAAACAGACATCAGGAACCTGGACTGCTGAGTTTTCTTTCCCAGGGAAAATGGAAAAAGGATGTGCCCAGGGGCCCCTGGCCCTGACTGCAAAAAATCCTTATATCGAAGGATGGACCCCACACCGAAGTTGTCCCCACCTCAAACTTGTGCTGCCCTGATACACCCAAGGGAGCCCTACAAACTGACATCAGGAACCTGGACTGCTGAGTTTTCTTTCCCAGGGAAAATGGAAAAAGGATGTGCCCGGGGAACCCTGGCCCTGACTGCAAAAAATCCTTATATCGAAGGATGGAACCCACACCGAAGTTGTCCCCACCTCAAACTTGTGCTGCCCTGATAGACCCAAGGGAGCCCTACAAACTGACATCAGGAACCTGGACTGCTGAGTTTTCTTTCCCAGGGAAAATGGAAAAAGGATGTGCCCAGGGGCCCCTGGCCCTGACTGCAAAAAATCCTTATATCGAAGGATGGACCCCAGACCGAAGTTGTCCCCACCTCAAACTTGTGCTGCCCTGATAGACCCAAGGGAGCCCTACAAACTGACATCAGGAACCTGGACTGCTGAGTTTTCTTTCCCAGGGAAAATGGAAAAAGGATGTGCCCAGGGGCCCCTGGCCCTGACTGCAAAAAATCCTTATATCGAAGGATGGACCCCACACCAAAGTTGTCCCCACCTCAAACTTGTGCTGCCCTGATAGACCCAAGGGAGCCCTACAAACTGACATCAGGAACCTGGACTGCTGAGTTTTCTTTCCCAGGGAAAATGGAAAAAGGATGTGCACAGGGGCCCCTGGCCCTGGGCTGGGGCCTGACTGCAAAGAATCCTTATATCGAAGGATGGACCCCACACCGAAGTTGTCCCCACCTCAAACTTGTGCTGCCCTGATAGACCCAAGGGAGCCCTACAAACTGACATCAGGAACCTGGACTGCTGAGTTTTCTTTCCCAGGGAAAATGGAAAAAGGATGTGCCCAGGGGCCCCTGGCCCTGACTGCAAAAAATCCTTATATCGAAGGATGGAGCCACACACCGAAGTTGTCCCCACCTCAAACTTGTGCTGCCCTGATAGACCCAAGGGAGCCCTACAAACTGACATCAGGAACCTGGACTGCTGAGTTTTCTTTCCCAGGGAAAATGGAAAAAGGATGTGCACAGGGGCCCCTGGCCCTGGGCTGGGGCCTGACTGCAAAGAATCCTTATATCGAAGGATGGACCCCACACCGAAGTTGTCCCCACCTCAAACTTGTGCTGCCCTGATAGACCCAAGGGAGCCCTACAAACTGACATCAGGAACCTGGACTGCTGAGTTTTCTTTCCCAGGGAAAATGGAAAAAGGATGTGCCCAGGGGCCCCTGGCCCTGACTGCAAAAAATCTTTATATCGAAGGATGCACCCCACACCGAAGTTGTCCCCACCTCAAACTTGTGCTGCCCTGATAGAGCCAAGGGAGCTCTACAAACTGACATCAGGAACCTGGACTGCTGAGTTTTCTTTCCCAGGGAAAATGGAAAAAGGATGTGCCCAGGGGCCCCTGGCCCTGGGCTGGGGCCTCACTGCAAAGAATCCTTATATCGAAGGATGGACCCCACACCGAAGTTGTCCCCACCTCAAACTTGTGCTGCCCTGATAGACCCAAGGGAGCCCTACAAACTGACATCAGGAACCTGGACTGCTGAGTTTTCTTTCCCAGGGAAAATGGCCAAAGGATGTGCCCGGGGACCCCTGGCCCTGACTGCAAAAAATCCTTATATCGAAGGATGGAGCCCACACCGAAGTTGTCCCCACCTCAAACTTGTGCTGCCCTGATAGACCCAAGGGAGCCCTAAAAAATGACATCAGGAACTTGGACTGCTGAGTTTTCTTTCCCAGGGAAAATGGAAAAAGGATGTGCCCAGGGACCCCTGGCCCTGACTGCAAAAAATTCTTATATCGAAGGATGGACCCCACACCAAAGTTGTCCCCACCTCAAACTTGTGCTGCCCTGATACACCCAAGGGAGCCCTACAAACTGACATCAGGAACCTGGACTGCTGAGTTTTCTTTCCCAGGGAAAATGGAAAAAGGATGTGCCCAGGGGCCCCTGGCCCTGACTGCAAAGAATCCTTATATCGAAGGATGGAGCCCACACCGAAGTTGTCCCCACCTCAAAATTGTGCGGCCCTGATACACCCAAAGGAGCCCTACAAACTGACATCAGCAACCTGGACTGCTGAGTTTTCTTTCCCAGGGAAAATGGCCAAAGGATGTTCCTGGGGGCCCCTGGCCCTGAGTGCACAAAATCAATATATCGAATGATGGACCCCACACCAAAGTTGTCCCCACCTCAAACTTGTGCTGCCCTGATAGACCCAAGGGAGCCCTACAAACTGACATCAGGAACCTGGACTGCTGAGTTTTCTTTCCCAGGGAAAATGGAAAAAGGATGTGCCCAGGGGCCCCTGCTCCTGGGCAGGGGCCTCACTGCAAAAAATCCTTATATCGAAGGATGGACCCCAGACCGAAGTTGTCCCCACCTCAAACTTGTGCTGCCCTCATACACCCAAGGGAGCCCTACAAACTGACATCAGGAACCTGGACTGCTGAGTTTTCTTTCCCAGGGAAAATGGAAAAAGGATGTGCCCAGGGGCCCCTGGGCCTGACTTCAAAAAATCCTTATATCGAAGGATGGACCCCACACCGAAGTTGTCCCCACCTCAAACTTGCGCTGCCCTGATAGACCCAAGGGAGCCCTACAAACAGACATCAGGAACCTGGACTGCTGAGTTTTCTTTCCCAGGGAAAATGGAAAAAGGATGTGCCCAGGGGCCCCTGGCCCTGACTGCAAAAAATCCTTATATCGAAGGATGGACCCCACACCGAAGTTGTCCCCACCTCAAACTTGTGCTGCCCTGATAGACCCAAGGGAGCCCTACAAACTGACATCAGGAACCTGGACTGCTGAGTTTTCTTTCCCAGGGAAAATGGAAAAAGGATGTGCCCAGGGGCCCCTGGCCCTGACTGCAAAGAATCCTTATATCGAAGGATGGACCCCACACCGAAGTTGTCCCCACCTCAAACTTGTGCTGCCCTGATACACCCAAGGGAGCCCTACAAACTGACATCAGGAACCTGGACTACTGAGTTTTCTTTCCCAGGGAAAATGGAAAAAGGATGTGCCCAGGGGCCCCTGGCCCTGACTGCAAAAAATCCTTATATCGAAGGATGGACCCCAGACCGAAGTTGTCCCCACCTCAAACTTGTGCTGCCCTGATAGACCCAAGGGAGCCCTACAAACTGACATCAGGAACCTGGACTGCTGAGTTTTCTTTCCCAGGGAAAATGGAGAAAGGATGTGCCCAGGGGCCCCTGGCCCTGACTGCAAAGAATCCTTATATCGAAGGATGGAGCCCACACCGAAGTTTTCCCCACCTCAAAATTGTGCGGCCCTGATACACCCAAAGGAGCCCTACAAACTGACATCAGCAACCTGGACTGCGGAGTTTTCTTTCCCAGGGAAAATGGCCAAAGGATGTTCCTGGGGGCCCCTGGCCCTGAGTGCACAAAATCAATATATCGAATGATGGAGCCCACACCAAAGTTGTCCCCACCTCAAACTTGTGCTGCCCTGATAGACCCATGGGAGCCCTACAAACTGACATCAGGAACCTGGACTGCTGAGTTTTCTTTCCCAGGGAAAATGGAAAAAGGATGTGCCCAGGGGCCCCTGCTCCTGGCCAGGGGCCTCACTGCAAAAAATCCTTATATCGAAGGATGGACCCCAGAGCGATGTTGTCCCCACCTCAAACTTGTGCTACCCTGATAGACCCAAGGGAGCCCTACAAACTGACATCAGGAACCTGGACTGCTGAGTTTTCTTTCCCAGGGAAAATGGAAAAAGGATGTGCACAGGGGCCCCTGGCCCTGGGCTGCGGCCTGACTGCAAAGAATCCTTATATCGAAGGATGGACCCCACACCGAAGTTGTCCCCACCTCAAAATTGTGCGGCCCTGATACACCCAAAGGAGCCCTACAAACTGACATCAGCAACCTGGACTGCTGAGTTTTCTTTCCCAGGGAAAATGGCCAAAGGATGTTCCTGGGGGCCCCTGGCCCTGAGTGCACAAAATCAATATATCGAATGATGGACCCCACACCAAAGTTGTCCCCACCTCAAACTTGTGCTGCCCTGATAGACCCAAGGGAGCCCTACAAACTGACATCAGGAACCTGGACTGCTGAGTTTTCTTTCCCAGGGAAAATGGAAAAAGGATGTGCCCAGGGGCCCCTGCTCCTGGGCAGGGGCCTCACTGCAAAAAATCCTTATATCGAAGGATGGACCCCAGACCGAAGTTGTCCCCACCTCAAACTTGTGCTGCCCTGATAGACCCAAGGGAGCCCTACAAACTGACATCAGGAACCTGGACTGCTGAGTTTTCTTTCCCAGGGAAAATGGAAAAAGGATGTGCCCAGGGGCCCCTGGGCCTGACTTCAAAAAATCCTTATATCGAAGGATGGACCCCACACCGAAGTTGTCCCCACCTCAAACTTGCGCTGCCCTGATAGACCCAAGGGAGCCCTACAAACAGACATCAGGAACCTGGACTGCTGAGTTTTCTTTCCCAGGGAAAATGGAAAAAGGATGTGCCCAGGGGCCCCTGGCCCTGACTGCAAAAAATCCTTATATCGAAGGATGGACCCCACACCGAAGTTGTCCCCACCTCAAACTTGTGCTGCCCTGATAGACCCAAGGGAGCCCTACAAACTGACATCAGGAACCTGGACTGCTGAGTTTTCTTTCCCAGGGAAAATGGAAAAAGGATGTGCCCAGGGGCCCCTGGCCCTGACTGCAAAGAATCCTTATATCGAAGGATGGACCCCACACCGAAGTTGTCCCCACCTCAAACTTGTGCTGCCCTGATACACCCAAGGGAGCCCTACAAACTGACATCAGGAACCTGGACTACTGAGTTTTCTTTCCCAGGGAAAATGGAAAAAGGATGTGCCCAGGGGCCCCTGGCCCTGACTGCAAAGAATCCTTATATCGAAGGATGGAGCCCACACCGAAGTTGTCCCCACCTCAAAATTGTGCGGCCCTGATACACCCAAAGGAGCCCTACAAACTGACATCAGCAACCTGGACTGCGGAGTTTTCTTTCCCAGGGAAAATGGCCAAAGGATGTTCCTGGGGGCCCCTGGCCCTGAGTGCACAAAATCAATATATCGAATGATGGACCCCACACCAAAGTTGTCCCCACCTCAAACTTGTGCTGCCCTGATAGACCCAAGGGAGCCCTACAAACAGACATCAGGAACCTGGACTGCTGAGTTTTCTTTCCCAGGGAAAATGGAAAAAGGATGTGCCCAGGGGCCCCTGCTCCTGGGCAGGGGCCTCACTGCAAAAAATCCTTATATCGAAGGATGGACCCCACACCGAAGTTGTCCCCACCTCAAACTTGTGCTGCCCTGATACACCCAAGGGAGCCCTACAAACTGACATCAGGAACCTGGACTGCTGAGTTTTCTTTCCCAGGGAAAAAGGAAAAAGGATGTGCCCAGGGGCCCCTGGCCCTGACTTCAAAAAATCCTTATATCGAAGGATGGACCCCACACCGAAGTTGTCCCCACCTCAAACTTGTGCTGCCCTGATAGACCCAAGGGAGCCCTACAAACTGACATCAGGAACCTGGACTGCTGAGTTTTCTTTCCCAGGGAAAATGGAAAAAGGATGTGCCCAGGGGCCCCTGGCCCTGACTGCAAAAAATCCTTATATCGAAGGATGGACCCCACACCGAAGTTGTCCCCACCTCAAACTTGTGGTGCCCTGATACACCCAAGGGAGCCCTACAAACTGACATCAGGAACCTGGACTGCTGAGTTTTCTTTCCCAGGGAAAATGGAAAAAGGATGTGCCCAGGGGCCCCTGCTCCTGGGCAGGGGCCTCACTGCAAAAAATCCTTATATCGAAGGATGGACCCCACACCGAAGTTGTCCCCACCTCAAACTTGTGCTGCCCTGATAGACCCAAGGGAGCCCTACAAACTGACATCAGGAACCTGGACTGCTGAGTTTTCTTTCCCAGGGAAAAAGGAAAAAGGATGTGCCCAGGGGCCCCTGGCCCTGACTGCAAAAAATCCTTATATCGAAGGATGGACCCCACACCGAAGTTGTCCCCACCTCAAACTTGCGCTGCCCTGATAGACCCAAGGGAGCCCTACAAACAGACATCAGGAACCTGGACTGCTGAGTTTTCTTTCCCAGGGAAAATGGAAAAAGGATGTGCCCAGGGGCCCCTGGCCCTGACTGCAAAAAATCCTTATATCGAAGGATGGACCCCACACCGAAGTTGTCCCCACCTCAAACTTGTGCTGCCCTGATAGACCCAAGGGAGCCCTACAAACTGACATCAGGAACCTGGACTGCTGAGTTTTCTTTCCCAGGGAAAATGGAAAAAGGATGTGCCCGGGGAACCCTGGCCCTGACTGCAAAAAATCCTTATATCGAAGGATGGAACCCACACCGAAGTTGTCCCCACCTCAAACTTGTGCTGCCCTGATAGACCCAAGGGAGCCCTACAAACTGACATCAGGAACCTGGACTGCTGAGTTTTCTTTCCCAGGGAAAATGGAAAAAGGATGTGCCCAGGGGCCCCTGGCCCTGACTGCAAAAAATCCTTATATCGAAGGATGGACCCCAGACCGAAGTTGTCCCCACCTCAAACTTGTGCTGCCCTGATAGACCCAAGGGAGCCCTACAAACTGACATCAGGAACCTGGACTGCTGAGTTTTCTTTCCCAGGGAAAATGGAGAAAGGATGTGCCCAGGGGCCCCTGGCCCTGACTGCAAAGAATCCTTATATCGAAGGATGGAGCCCACACCGAAGTTTTCCCCACCTCAAAATTGTGCGGCCCTGATACACCCAAAGGAGCCCTACAAACTGACATCAGCAACCTGGACTGCGGAGTTTTCTTTCCCAGGGAAAATGGCCAAAGGATGTTCCTGGGGGCCCCTGGCCCTGAGTGCACAAAATCAATATATCGAATGATGGAGCCCACACCAAAGTTGTCCCCACCTCAAACTTGTGCTGCCCTGATAGACCCATGGGAGCCCTACAAACTGACATCAGGAACCTGGACTGCTGAGTTTTCTTTCCCAGGGAAAATGGAAAAAGGATGTGCCCAGGGGCCCCTGCTCCTGGCCAGGGGCCTCACTGCAAAAAATCCTTATATCGAAGGATGGACCCCAGAGCGATGTTGTCCCCACCTCAAACTTGTGCTACCCTGATAGACCCAAGGGAGCCCTACAAACTGACATCAGGAACCTGGACTGCTGAGTTTTCTTTCCCAGGGAAAATGGAAAAAGGATGTGCACAGGGGCCCCTGGCCCTGGGCTGCGGCCTGACTGCAAAGAATCCTTATATCGAAGGATGGACCCCACACCGAAGTTGTCCCCACCTCAAACTTGTGCTGCCCTGATAGACCCAAGGGAGCCCTACAAACTGACATCAGGAACCTGGACTGCTGAGTTTTCTTTCCCAGGGAAAATGGAAAAAGGATGTGCCCAGGGGCCCCTGGCCCTGACTGCAAAAAATCTTTATATCGAAGGATGCACCCCACACCGAAGTTGTCCCCACCTCAAACGTGTGCTGCCCTGATAGAGCCAAGGGAGCTCTACAAACTGACATCAGGAACCTGGACTGCTGAGTTTTCTTTCCCAGGGAAAATGGAAAAAGGATGTGCCCAGGGGCCCCTGGCCCTGGGCTGGGGCCTCACTGCAAAGAATCCTTATATCGAAGGATGGAGCCCACACCGAAGTTGTCCCCACCTCAAACTTGTGCTGCCCTGATAGACCCAAGGGAGCCCTAAAAAATGACATCAGGAACTTGGACTGCTGAGTTTTCTTTCCCAGGGAAAATGGAAAAAGGATGTGCCCAGGGACCCCTGGCCCTGACTGCAAAAAATTCTTATATCGAAGGATGGACCCCACACCAAAGTTGTCCCCACCTCAAACTTGTGCTGCCCTGATACACCCAAGGGAGCCCTACAAACTGACATCAGGAACCTGGACTGCTGAGTTTTCTTTCCCAGGGAAAATGGAAAAAGGATGTGCCCAGGGGCCCCTGGCCCTGACTGCAAAAAATCCTTATATCGAAGGATGGACCCCACACCAAAGTTGTCCCCACCTCAAACTTGTGCTGCCCTGATAGACCCAAGGGAGCCCTACAAACTGACATCAGGAACCTGGACTGCTGAGTTTTCTTTCCCAGGGAAAATGGAAAAAGGATTTGCCCAGGGGCCCCTGGCCCTGACTGCAAAGAATCCTTATATCGAAGGATGGACCCCACACCGAAGTTGTCCCCACCTCAAACTTGTGCTGCCCTGATACACCCAAGGGAGCCCTACAAACTGACATCAGGAACCTGGACTGCTGAGTTTTCTTTCCCAGGGAAAATGGAAAAAGGATGTGCCCAGGGGCCCCTGGCCCTGACTGCAAAGAATCCTTATATCGAAGGATGGAGCCCACACCGAAGTTGTCCCCACCTCAAAATTGTGCGGCCCTGATACACCCAAAGGAGCCCTACAAACTGACATCAGCAACCTGGACTGCTGAGTTTTCTTTCCCAGGGAAAATGGCCAAAGGATGTTCCTGGGGGCCCCTGGCCCTGAGTGCACAAAATCAATATACCGAATGATGGAGCCCACACCAAAGTTGTCCCCACCTCAAACTTGTGCTGCCCTGATAGACCCAAGGGAGCCCTACAAACTGACATCAGGAACCTGGACTGCTGAGTTTTCTTTCCCAGGGAAAATGGAAAAAGGATGTGCCCAGGGGCCCCTGCTCCTGGGCAGGGGCCTCACTGCAAAAAATCTTTATATCGAAGGATGGACCCCACACCGAAGTTGTCCCCACCTCAAACTTGTGCTGCCCTGATAGACCCAAGGGAGCCCTACAAACTGACATCAGGAACCTGGACTGCTGAGTTTTCTTTCCCAGGGAAAAAGGAAAAAGGATGTGCCCAGGGGCCCCTGGCCCTGACTTCAAAAAATCCTTATATCGAAGGATGCACCCCACACCGAAGTTGTCCCCACCTCAAACTTGCGCTGCCCTGATAGACCCAAGGGAGCCCTACAAACAGACATCAGGAACCTGGACTGCTGAGTTTTCTTTCCCAGGGAAAATGGAAAAAGGATGTGCCCAGGGGCCCCTGGCCCTGACTGCAAAAAATCCTTATATCGAAGGATGGACCCCACACCAAAGTTGTCCCCACCTCAAACTTGTGGTGCCCTGATACACCCAAGGGAGCCCTACAAACTGACATCAGGAACCTGGACTGCTGAGTTTTCTTTCCCAGGGAAAATGGAAAAAGGATGTGCCCAGGGGCCCCTGCTCCTGGGCAGGGGCCTCACTGCAAAAAATCCTTATATCGAAGGATGGACCCCACACCGAAGTTGTCCCCACCTCAAACTTGTGCTGCCCTGATAGACCCAAGGGAGCCCTACAAACTGACATCAGGAACCTGGACTGCTGAGTTTTCTTTCCCAGGGAAAAAGGAAAAAGGATGTGCCCAGGGGCCCCTGGCCCTGACTGCAAAAAATCCTTATATCGAAGGATGGACCCCACACCGAAGTTGTCCCCACCTCAAACTTGCGCTGCCCTGATAGACCCAAGGGAGCCCTACAAACAGACATCAGGAACCTGGACTGCTGAGTTTTCTTTCCCAGGGAAAATGGAAAAAGGATGTGCCCAGGGGCCCCTGGCCCTGACTGCAAAAAATCCTTATATCGAAGGATGGACCCCACACCGAAGTTGTCCCCACCTCAAACTTGTGCTGCCCGGATACACCCAAGGGAGCCCTACAAACTGACATCAGGAACCTGGACTGCTGAGTTTTCTTTCCCAGGGAAAATGGAAAAAGGATGTGCCCGGGGAACCCTGGCCCTGACTGCAAAAAATCCTTATATCGAAGGATGGAACCCACACTGAAGTTGTCCCCACCTCAAACTTGTGCTGCCCTGATAGACCCAAGGGAGCCCTACAAACTGACATCAGGAACCTGGACTGCTGAGTTTTCTTTCCCAGGGAAAATGGAAAAAGGATGTGCCCAGGGGCCCCTGGCCCTGACTGCAAAAAATCCTTATATCGAAGGATGGACCCCAGACCGAAATTGTCCCCACCTCAAACTTGTGCTGCCCTGATAGACCCAAGGGAGCCCTACAAACTGACATCAGGAACCTGGACTGCTGAGTTTTCTTTCCCAGGGAAAATGGAGAAAGGATGTGCCCAGGGGCCCCTGGCCCTGACTGCAAAGAATCCTTATATCGAAGGATGGACCCCACACCGAAGTTGTCCCCACCTCAAAATTGTGCGGCCCTGATACACCCAAAGGAGCCCTACAAACTGACATCAGCAACCTGGACTGCGGAGTTTTCTTTCCCAGGGAAAATGGCCAAAGGATGTGCCCAGGGGCCCCTGGCCCTGAGTGCACAAAATCAATATATCGAATGATGGAGCCCACACCAAAGTTGTCCCCACCTCAAACTTGTGCTGCCCTGATAGACCCAAGGGAGCCCTACAAACTGACATCAGGAACCTGGACTGCTGAGTTTTCTTTCCCAGGGAAAATGGAAAAAGGATGTGCCCAGGGGCCCCTGCTCCTGGCCAGGGGCCTCACTGCAAAAAATCCTTATATCGAAGGATGGACCCCACACCGAAGTTGTCCCCACCTCAAACTTGTGCTACCCTGATAGACCCAAGGGAGCCCTACAAACTGACATCAGGAACCTGGACTGCTGAGTTTTCTTTCCCAGGGAAAATGGAAAAAGGATGTGCACAGGGGCCCCTGGCCCTGGACAGGGCCCGCACTACAAAAAATCCTTATATCGAAGGATGGAGCCCACACCGAAGTTGTCCCCACCTCAAACTTGTGCTGCCCTGATAGACCCAAGGGAGCCCTACAAACTGACATCAGGAACCTGGACTGCTGAGTTTTCTTTCCCAGGGAAAATGGAAAAAGGATGTGCCCAGGGGCCCCTGGCCCTGACTGCAAAGAATCCTTATAACGAAGGATGGACCCCAGACCGAAGTTGTCACCACCTCAAACTTGTGCTGCCCTGATAGACCCAAGAGAGCCCTACAAACTGACATCAGGAACCTGGACTGCTGAGTTTTCTTTCCCAGGGAAAATGGAAAAAGGATGTGCCCAGGGGCCCCTGGCCCTGGGTTGGGGCCTCACTACAAAAATCCTTATATTGAAGGATGGACCCCACACCGAATTTGTCCCCACCTCAAACTTGTGCTGCCCTGATAGACCCAAGGGAGCCCTACAAACTGACATCAGGAACCTGGACTGCTGAGTTTTCTTTCCCAGGGAAAATGGAAAAAGGATGTGCCCAGGGGCCCCTGGCCCTGACTGCAAAAAATCCTTATATCGAAGGATGGACCCCACACCGAAGTTGTCCCCACCTCAAACTTGTGCTGCCCTGATAGACCCAAGGGAGCCCTACAAACTGACATCAGGAACCTGGACTGCTGAGTTTTCTTTCCCAGGGAAAATGGAAAAAGGATGTGCCCAGGGGCCCCTGGCCCTGGGTTGGGACCTCATTACAAAAAACCTTATATTGAAGGATGGACCCCACACCGAAGTTGTCCCCACCTCAAACTTGTGCTGCCCTGATAGACCCAAGGGAGCCCTACAAACTGACATCAGGAACCTGGACTGCTGAGTTTTCTTTCCCAGGGAAAATGGAAAAAGGTTGTGCCCAGGGGCCCCTGGCCCTGACTGCAAAAAATCCTTATATCGAAGGATGGACCCCACACCAAAGTTGTCCCCACCTCAAACTTGTGCTGCCCTGATAGACCCAAGGGAGCCCTACAAACTGACATCAGGAACCTGGACTGCTGAGTTTTCTTTCCCAGGGAAAATGGAAAAAGGATGTGCCCAGGAGCCCCTGGCCCTGGGACCCTGGCC
Source organism: Lonchura striata (assembly GCF_050655825.1). Taxonomy (NCBI): domain Eukaryota; kingdom Metazoa; phylum Chordata; class Aves; order Passeriformes; family Estrildidae; genus Lonchura; species Lonchura striata. The sequence goes on along the minus strand of NC_140718.1, from coordinate 6,176,577 downwards.
CTGACTGCAAAAAATCCTTATATTGAAGGATGGACCCCACACCGAAGTTGTCCCCACCTCAAACTTGTGCTGCCCTGATAGACCCAAGGGAGCCCTACAAACTGACATCAGGAACCTGGACTGCTGAGTTTTCTTTCCCAGGGAAAATGGAAATAGGATGTGCCCAGGGGCCCCTGGCCCTGACTGCAAAAAATCCTTATATCGAAGGATGGACCCCACACCGAAGTTGTCCCCACCTCAAACTTGTGCTGCCCTGATAGACCCAAGGGAGCCCTACAAACTGACATCAGGAACCTGGACTGCTGAGTTTTCTTTCCCAGGGAAAATGGCCAAAGGATGTGCCCAGGGGCCCCTGGCCCTGGGCTACGGCATCACTGCAAAAACTCCTAATATCGAAGGATGGAGCCCACACCGAATTTGTCCCCACCTCAAACTTGTGCTGCCCTGATAGACCCAAGGGAGCCCTACAAACTGACATCAGGAACCTGGACTGCTGAGTTTTCTTTCCCAGGGAAAATGGAAAAAGGATGTGCCCAGGGGCCCCTGGCCCTGACTGCAAAAAATCCTTGTATCGAAGGATGGACCCCACATCGAAGTAGTCCCAACCTCAAACTTCTGCTGCCCTGATAGACCCAAGGGAGCCCTACAAACTGACATCAGGAACCTGGACTGCTGAGTCTTCTTTCCCAGGGAAAATGGAAAAAGGATGTGCCCAGGGGCCCCTGGCCCTGGGCAGGGGCCTAACTGCAAAAAATCCTTATATCGAAGGATGGACCCCACACCGAAGTTGTCCCCACCTCAAACTTGTGCTGCCCTGATAGACCCAAGGGAGCCCTACAAACTGACATCAGGAACCTGGACTGCTGAGTTTTCTTTCCCAGGGAAAATGGAAAAAGGATGTGCCCAGGGATCCCTGGCCCTGACTGCAAAAAATCCTTATATCAAAGGATGGACCCCACACCGAAGTTGTCCCCACCTCAAACTTGTGCTGCCCTGATAGACCCAAGGGAGCCCTACAATCTGACATCAGGAACCTGGACTGCTGAGTTTTCTTTCCCAGGGAAAATGGAAAAAGGATGTGCCCAGGGGCCCCTGGCCCTGGACAGGGCCTTCACTACAAAAAATCCTTATATCGAAGGATGGAGCCCACACCGAAGTTGTCCCCACCTCAAACTTGTGCTGCCCTGATAGACCCAAGGGAGCCCTACAATCTGACATCAGGAACCTGGACTGCTGAGTTTTCTTTCCCAGGGAAAATGGAAAAAGGATGTGCCCAGGGGCCCCTGGCCCTGACTGCAAAAAATCCTTATATCGAAGGGTGGACCCCACATCGAAGTTGTCCCAACCTCAAACTTGTGCTGCCCTGATAGACCCAAGGGAGCCCTACAAACTGACATCAGGAACCTGGACTGCTGAGTTTTCTTTCCCAGGGAAAATGGAAAAAGGATGTGCCCAGGGGCCCCTGGCCCTGGGCTGAGCCCTCACTACAAAAAAACCTTATATCAAACGATGACCCCACACCGAAGTTGTCCCCACCTCAAACTTGTGCTGCCCTGATAGACCCAAGGGAGCCCTACAAACTGACATCAGGAACCAGGACTGCTGAGTTTTCTTTCCCAGGGAAAATGGAAAAAGGATGTGCCCAGGGGCCCCTGGCCCTGACTGCAAAAAATCCTTATATCGAAGGATGGACCCCAGACCGAAGTTGTCCCCACCTCAAACTTGTGCTGCCCTGATAGACCCAAGGGAGCCCTACAAACTGACATCAGGAACCTGGACTGCTGAGTTTTCTTTCCCAGGGAAAATGGAGAAAGGATGTGCCCAGGGGCCCCTGGCCCTGACTGCAAAGAATCCTTATATCGAAGGATGGACCCCACACCGAAGTTGTCCCCACCTCAAAATTGTGCGGCCCTGATACACCCAAAGGAGCCCTACAAACTGACATCAGGAACCTGGACTGCTGAGTTTTCTTTCCCAGGGAAAATGGCCAAAGGTTGTTCCTGGGGGCCCCTGGCCCTGAGTGCACAAAATCAATATATCGAATGATGGAGCCCACACCAAAGTTGTCCCCACCTCAAACTTGTGCTGCCCTGATAGACCCAAGGGAGCCCTACAAACTGACATCAGGAACCTGGACTGCTGAGTTTTCTTTCCCAGGGAAAATGGAAAAAGGATGTGCCCAGGGGCCCCTGGCCCTGACTGCAAAGAATCCTTATAACGAAGGATGGACCCCAGACCGAAGTTGTCACCACCTCAAACTTGTGCTGCCCTGATAGACCCAAGAGAGCCCTACAAACTGACATCAGGAACCTGGACTGCTGAGTTTTCTTTCCCAGGGAAAATGGAAAAAGGATGTGCCCAGGGGCCCCTGGCCCTGGGCTGGGGCCTCACTACAAAAATCCTTATATTGAAGGATGGACCCCACACCGAATTTGTCCCCACCTCAAACTTGTGCTGCCCTGATAGACCCAAGGGAGCCCTACAAACTGACATCAGGAACCTGGACTGCTGAGTTTTCTTTCCCAGGGAAAATGGAAAAAGGATGTGCCCAGGGGCCCCTGGCCCTGACTGCAAAAAATCCTTATATCGAAGGATGGAGCCCACACCGAATTTGTCCCCACCTCAAACTTGTGCTGCCCTGATAGACCCAAGGGAGCCCTACAAACTGACATCAGGAACCTGGACTGCTGAGTTTTCTTTCCCAGGGAAAATGGAAAAAGGATGTGCCCAGGGGCCCCTGGCCCTGGGTTGGGGCCTCACTACAAAAAACCTTATATTGAAGGATGGACCCCACACCGAAGTTGTCCCCACCTCAAACTTGTGCTGCCCTGATAGACCCAAGGGAGCCCTACAAACTGACATCAGGAACCTGGACTGCTGAGTTTTCTTTCCCAGGGAAAATGGAAATAGGATGTGCCCAGGGGCCCCTGGCCCTGACTGCAAAAAATCCTTATATCGAAGGATGGACCCCACACCAAAGTTGTCCCCACCTCAAACTTGTGCTGCCCTGATAGACCCAAGGGAGCCCTACAAACTGACATCAGGAACCTGGACTGCTGAGTTTTCTTTCCCAGGGAAAATGGAAAAAGGATGTGCCCAGGAGCCCCTGGCCCTGGGCCCCTGGCCCTGACTGCAAAAAATCCTTATATTGAAGGATGGACCCCACACCGAAGTTGTCCCCACCTCAAACTTGTGCTGCCCTGATAGACCCAAGGGAGCCCTACAAACTGACATCAGGAACCTGGACTGCTGAGTTTTCTTTCCCAGGGAAAATGGAAATAGGATGTGCCCAGGGGCCCCTGGCCCTGACTGCAAAAAATCCTTATATCGAAGGATGGACCCCACACCGAAGTTGTCCCCACCTCAAACTTGTGCTGCCCTGATAGACCCAAGGGAGCCCTACAAACTGACATCAGGAACCTGGACTGCTGAGTTTTCTTTCCCAGGGAAAATGGCCAAAGGATGTGCCCAGGGGCCCCTGGCCCTGGGCTACGGCATCACTGCAAAAACTCCTAATATCGAAGGATGGAGCCCACACCGAATTTGTCCCCACCTCAAACTTGTGCTGCCCTGACAGACCCAAGGGAGCCCTACAAACTGACATCAGGAACCTGGACTGCTGAGTTTTCTTTCCCAGGGAAAATGGAAAAAGGATGTGCCCAGGGGCCCCTGGCCCTGACTGCAAAAAATCCTTGTATCGAAGGATGGACCCCACACCGAAGTTGTCCCCACCTCAAACTTCTGCTGCCCTGATAGACCCAAGGGAGCCCTACAAACTGACATCAGGAACCTGGACTGCTGAGTCTTCTTTCCCAGGGAAAATGGAAAAAGGATGTGCCCAGGGGCCCCTGGCCCTGGGCAGGGGCCTCACTGCAAAAAATCCTTATATCGAAGGATGGACCCCACACCGAAGTTGTCCCCACCTCAAACTTGTGCTGCCCTGATAGACCCAAGGGAGCCCTACAAACTGACATCAGGAACCTGGACTGCTGAGTTTTCTTTCCCAGGGAAAATGGAAAAAGGATGTGCCCAGGGGACCCTGGCCCTGACTGCAAAAAATCCTTATATCGAAGGATGGAACCCACACCGAAGTTGTCCCCACCTCAAACTTGTGCTGCCCTGATAGACCCAAGGGAGCCCTACAAACTGACATCAGGAACCTGGACTGCTGAGTTTTCTTTCCCAGGGAAAATGGAAAAAGGATGTGCCCAGGGGCCCCTGGCCCTGGACAGGGCCTTCACTACAAAAAATCCTTATATCGAAGGATGGAGCCCACACCGAAGTTGTCCCCACCTCAAACTTGTGCTGCCCTGATAGACCCAAGGGAGCCCTACAAACTGACATCAGGAACCTGGACTGCTGAGTTTTCTTTCCCAGGGAAAATGGAAAAAGGATGTGCCCAGGGGCCCCTGGCCCTGACTGCAAAATATCCTTATAACGAAGGATGGACCCCACATCGAAGTTGTCCCAACCTCAAACTTGTGCTGCCCTGATAGACCCAAGGGAGCCCTACAAACTGACATCAGGAACCTGGACTGCTGAGTTTTCTTTCCCAGGGAAAATGGAAAAAGGATTTGCCCAGGGGCCCCTGGCCCTGGGCTGAGCCATCACTACAAAAAAACCTTATATCAAACGATGACCCCACACCGAAGTTGTCCCCACCTCAAACCTGTGCTGCCCTGATAGACCCAAGGGAGCCCTACAAACTGACATCAGGAACCTGGACTGCTGAGTTTTCTTTCCCAGGGAAAATGGAAAAAGGATTTGCCCAGGGGCCCCTGGCCCTGGGCCCCTGGCCCTGACTGCAAAGAATCCTTATATTGAAGGATGGAGCCCACACTGAAGTTGTCCCCACCTCAAACTTGTGCTGCCCTGATAGACCCAAGGGAGCCCTACAAACTGACATCAGGAACCTGGACTGCGGAGGTTTCTTTCCCAGGGAAAATGGAAAAAGGATGTGCCCAGGGGCCCCTGGCCCTGGGCTGGGGCCTCACTACAAAAAATCCTTATATCGAAGGATGGACCCCACACCGAAATTGTGCCCACCTCAAACTTGTGCTGCCCTGATAGACCCAAGGGAGCCCTACAAACTGACATCAGGAACCTGGACCGCTGAGTTTTCTTTCCCAGGGAAAATGGAAATAGGATGTGCCCAGGGGCCCCTGGTCCTGGGCTGGGCCCTGACTGCAAAGAATCCTTATATCGAAGGATGGACCCCACACCGAAGTTGTCCCCACCTCAAACTTGTGCTGCCCTGATAGACCCAAGGGAGCCCTACAAACTGACATCAGGAACCTGGACTGCTGAGTTTTCTTTCCCAGGAAAAATGGAAAAAGGATGTGCCCAGGGGCCCCTGGCCCTGACTGCAAAAAATCCTTATATCGAAGGATGGACCCCACATCGAAGTTGTCCCAACCTCAAACTTGTGCTGCCCTGATAGACCCAAGGGAGCCCTACAAACTGACATCAGGAACCTGGACTGCTGAGTTTTCTTTCCCAGGGAAAATGGAAAAAGGATGTGCCCAGGGGCCCCTGGCCCTGACTGCAAAAAATCCTTATATCGAAGGATGGCGCCCACACCGAATTTGTCCCCACCTCAAACTTGTGCTGCCCTGATAGACCCAAGGGAGCCCTACAAACTGACATCAGGAACCTGGACTGCTGAGTTTTCTTTCCCCGGGAAAATGGAAAAAGGATGTGCCCAGGGGCCCCTGGCCCTGGGCAGGGGCCTCACTGCAAAGAATCCTTATATCGAAGGATGGACCCCACACCGAAGTTGTCCCCACCTCAAACTTGTGCGGCCCTGATAGACCCAAGGGAGCCCTACAAACTGACATCAGGAACCTGGACTGCTGAGTTTTCTTTCCCAGGGAAAATGGAAAAAGGATGTGCCCAGGGGCCCCTGGCCCTGACTGCAAAAAATCCATATATCGAAGGATGGACCCCACACCGAATTTGTCCCCACCTCAAACTTGTGCTGCCCTGATAGACCCAAGGGAGCCCTACAAACTGACATCAGGAACCTGGACTGCTGAGTTTTCTTTCCCAGGGAAAATGGAAAAAGGATGTGCCCAGGAGCCCCTGGCCCTGGGCAGGGGCGTCACTGCAAAAAATCCTTATATCGAAGGATGGACCCCACACCGAAGTTGTCGCCACCTCAAACTTGTGCGGCCCTGATAGACCCAAGGGAGCCCTACAAACTGACATCAGGAACCTGGACTGCTGAGTTTTCTTTCCCAGGGAAAATTGCCAAAGGAGGTGCCCAGGTGATCCCCCAAACCATGTTCAAAGTACTCACCGTCCTTTCATGAGACAGCCCTGGGAGGCCCCCATAAACTCCTCTTCTCCAGCAGCTCCATGCAAAAGCAGGATGAGGCAAAGCCTCGCCCTTAAATAACCTCCCCCCAGAGGGATCCGCCCCTCTTCCTCATCATCTTAACAGCTCACACCTGTGTCTGCTCTGAGCCCTCATCAAGTTAGCCGCTCACACCTGCCGCTGTTGCCACTCTCCAACAGCGTCTCTTGGTCTCTCCCTCTCCAGCACACAGCCCACTTCTCACAGACACAGATCCAACAAAACTCTGCTACAGGTGTCGGCTTTTCTTAATCCACCTGGTTACAAGATTAAAACACATACATGCATTGATGGTCATTGAGAGAAAGCTTTTTCCTGGAGAAAACAATCCTTTTGCCGGCACACTTTGATACACCTTCGGAAAAAGCGGAATCTGCACCAACTCCTAAGACCCCTGCCGAGGAACCCAGCCCTGCCTGGGAAACCCAAAGCAGCAGACATTGAAAAAGGGGGGAAAAGTGAAGCTTGGAGTGGAAAAAGAGGATAGAACTACAGCAGGCTTTAAAAATGCCTGCACAGAGCAATAGTGGGAACCAGACACATTTATTCTTTCCTTGCTTTCTGCGATTACATAAATAGGAAGTAAGAACACGTTAAAAAAAAGGCAGAGCTAGAATTTTACAAGATTTTATTTTGGCAGGCTGCATGACAAACACCTCTTCCGGGACTGCGATGCCTTTTGGGGAATGTTAGAGAACAGAGGCAAAGCCCGGGAGCCCTTTTTGTTCCCTTCAGAACCTGCAGCCATTTTCCCTGGGAAAGAAAACTCAGCAGTCCAGGTTCCTGATGTCAGTTTGTAGGGCTCCCTTGGGTCTATCAGGGCAGCACAAGTTTGAGGTGGGGACAACTTCGGTGTGGGGTCCATCCTTCGATATAAGGATTTTTTGCAGTGAGGCCCCAGCCCAGGGCCAGGGGCCCCTGGGCACATACTTTTTCCATTTTCCTTGGGAAAGAAAACTCAGCAGTCAAGGTTCCTGATGTCAGTTTGTAGGGCTCCCTTGCGTGTATCAGGGCAGCACAAGTTTGAGGTGGGAACAATTTTGGTCTGGGCTCCATCCTTCGATATAAGGATTTTTTGCAGTGAGGTCCCAGCCCAGGTCCAGGGGCCCCTGGGCACATCCTTTGGCCATTTTGCCTGGGAAAGAAAACTCAGCAGTCCAGGTTCCTGATGTCAGTTTGTAGGGCTCCCTTGGGTCTATCAGGGCAGCACAATTTTGAGGTGGGGACATCTTCGGTCTGGGCTCCATCCTTTGATATAAGGATTTTTTTCAGTGAGGTCCAAGCCCAGGGCTAGGGGCCCCTGGGCACATCCTTTTTCCATTTTCCCTGGGAAAGAAAACTCAGCAGTCCAGGTTCCTGATGTCAGTTTGTAGGGCTCCCTTGGGTCTATCAGGGCAGCACAAGTTTGACGTGGGGACAACTTTCGTGTGGGCTCCATCCTTCGATTTAAGGATTTTTTGCAGTCAGGGCCCAGCCCAGGGCCAGGGGCCCCTGTGCACATCCTTTGGACATTTTCCCTGGGAAAGAAAACTCAGCAGTCCAGGTTCCTGATGTCAGTTTGTAGGGCTCCCTTGGGTCTATCAGGGCAGCACAAGTTTGAGGTGGGGACAACTTCGGTGTGGGGTCCATCTTTCGATATAAGGATTTTTTTGCAGTCAGGGCTAGGGGCCCCTGGGCACATCCTTTGGCCATTTTCCCTGGGAAAGAAAACTCAGCAGTCCAGGTTCCTGATGTCAGTTTGTAGGGCTCCCTTGGGTCTATCAGGGCAGCACAAGTTTGAGGTGGGGACACTTCGGTGTGGGGTCCATCCTTTGATATAAGGATTTTTTGCAGTGAGGCCCCAGCCCAGGGCCAGGGGCCCCTGTGCACATCCTTTGGCCATTTTTCCTGGGAAAGAAAACTCAGCAGTCCAGGTTCCTGATGTCAGTTTGTAGGGCTCCCTTGGGTCTATCAGGGCAGCACAAGTTTGAGGTGGGGACAACTTTGGTCAGGGCTCCATCCTTCGATTTAAGGATTTTTTGCAGTCAGGGCCCAGCCCAGGGCCACAAGCCCCTGGGCACATCCTTTGGCCATTTTCCCTGGGAAAGAAAACTCAGCAGTCCAGGTTCCTGATGTCAGTTTGTAGGGCTCCCTTGGGTCTATCAGGGCAGCACAAGTTTGAGGTGGGGACAACTTCGGTGTGGGGTCCATCCTTCGATATAAGGATTCTTTGCAGTCAGGCCCCAGCCCAGGGCCAGGGGCCCCTGGGCACATCCTTTTTCCATTTTCCTTGGGAAAGAAAACTCAGCAGTCAAGGTTGCTGATGTCAGTTTGTAGGGCTCCCTTGGGTGTATCAGGGCAGCACAAGTTTGAGGTGGGGACAATTTTGGTCTGGGCTCCATCCTTCGATATAAGGATTTTTTGCAGTCAGGGCCCAGACCAGGGCCAGGGGCCCCTGGGCACATCCTTTGGCCATTTTGCCTGGGAAAGAAAACTCAGCAGTCCAGGTTCCTGATGTCAGTTTGTAGGGCTCCCTTGGGTCTATCAGGGCAGCACAAGTTTGAGGTGGGGACAACTTCGGTCTGGGCTCCATCCTTCGATATAAGGACTTCTTGCTGTGCTGGCCCGGCCCAGGGCCAGGGGCCCCTGGGCAAAAGCTTTGTCTCTTTTCCCTGTAAAAAAAAACTCAGCAATACAGGTTCCTGATGTCAGTTTGTAGGGCTCCCTTGGGTCTATCAGGGCAGCACAAGTTTGAGGTGGGGACAACTTCGGTGTGTGGTCCATCCTTCGATATAAGGATTCTTTGCTGTCAGGGCAAGGGGCCCCTGGGCACATCCTTTTTCCATTTTCCCTGGGAAAGAAAACTCAGCAGTCCAGGTTCCTGATGTCAGTTTGTAGGGCTCCCTTGGGTCTATCAGGGCAGACAAAATTTGAGGTGGGGATAACTTCGGTGTGGGGTCCATTTTCGATATAAGGATTTTTTGCAGTCAGGGCTAGGGGCCCCTGGGCACATCCTTTGGCCATTTTCCCTGGGAAAGAAAACTCAGCAGTCCAGGTTCCTGATGTCAGTTTGCAGGGCTCCCTTGGGTCTATCAGGGCAGCACAAGATTGAGGTGGGAACAACTTCGGTCTGGGCTCCATCCTTTGATATAAGGATTCTTTGCAGTCAGGGCCCAGCCCAGGGCCAGGGGCTCCTGGGCACATCCTTTTTCCATTTTCCCTGGGAAAGAAAACTCAGCAGTCCAGGTTCCTGATGTCAGTTTGTAGGGCTCCCTTGGGTCTATCAGGGCAGCACAAGTTTGAGGTGGGGAGAACTTCGGTCTGGGGTCCATCTTTCGATATAAGGACTTTTTGCAGTGCTGGCCCAGCTCATGGCCAGGGGCCCCTGGGCACACCATCGGGCCATTTTCCCTGGGAAAGAAAACTCAGCAGTCCAGGTTCCTGATGTCAGTTTGTAGGGCTCCCTTGGGTCTATCAGGGCAGCACAAGTTTGAGGTGGGGACAACTTCGGTGTGGGTTGCATCCTTCAATATAAGGATTTTTGGCAGTGAGGTGCCAGCCCAGGTCCAGGGGCCCCCGGGCACATCCTTTGGCCATTTTCCCTGGGAAAGAAAACTCAGCAATCCAGGTTCCTGATGTCAGTTTGTAGGGTTCTCTTGGGTGTATCAGGGCAGCACAAGTTTGAGGTGGGGACAACTTCGGTGTGGGGTCCATCCTTCGATATAAGGATTCTTTGCAGTCAGGGCCCAGCCCAGGGCCACGGGCCCCTGGGCACATCCTTTTTCCATTTTCCCTGGGAAAGAAAACTCAGCAGTCCAGGTTCCTGATGTCAGTTTGTAGGTCTCCCTTGGGTGTATCAGGGCAGCACAAGTTTGAGGTGGGTGCGGTTTGGGCCTGGATTGTATTTTTCTATGTTCATATTTCCTGCACTCAGCTGCCCACCCAGGACCGCATGGTGGTCTGCGTGAATTCAAGCTATTTTCTCTAGGAATGCATGCTCGCCAGTCCCGGTTCCTGACGTCAGTTTTCGATTTTTGCTTGGGATCATCAAGGCAACCCCTCATCGACATGAAATCAGCTTGGGTCCACAACACATCCTTCTCCATTCAGATTTCCAAGGGGCAACCCTTTTTTCATGGCTTCTGGCTCTTGGACTCTGTCACTGGCCCTATTCTGTGTGAAACATGGCTCTCCCTCTTCACTTCCTGATGTCAATTTTGAGGAGGTCCTTGTCTCTTCCAGGACAGGCAGAATTCTTGCTGTCAGCAGTTTTGCTGCTGGAGAAATCCTGTGCCATTCAGAACAAAAAAAGATGTATCAAGTCACCTGGGGCCACAGGCCTTGTGACCCGACCTCTGCCCTTTTTCCGTGTAAAACCTACCTCACCCTCCCTGTGTGTTGATGTGTGTTCACTGGAGGCGTGCTGCTCTCCAAAGGCAGTGAGAGTTCCTGGTGTTGGCAGCTGGTGTCTGCAAGAAATCATTCACTGTTTGCAATTTTGGAAGCACAATTCCTGTTTGGCCAGGGGAAAGACTGTTAATTATCTTGGCAATGAAAATCTGGCACCGCATTGTTGAAGGGTCTGGCAAAGGCCTGCGTAGGGAAGGGAACACCCCACAGGACCTTTCTTCACCTCATCCCCCACTCCTAGGTGTAGCAGCTCCCCGTGTGAGCAGCTGCTTTCAGTGCAGCTACCTGGGCACACCTGCACAGGGAGCTGCTAATCCCGAGGGGCTAACAGGGGTATCCCAAGTGTCCCTCCAGGAGCTATGGCTGGAACATCCAGCAGGGATCGGGGAGCAGCCGGACCCACCCGGGCACGAGCATCCCTTTGAGAAAATGCCGAGGGAAGAGCCCTCTTGCCAAGGGGCAGCACCTGAGCAGGCCGGGCAGCATGTGGGGTTCCACGGGAGAGCTTTCAACTTTCCCCTTTTATTGTGTCAATCCCTCCTTAGAACCCCCAGACCTTCCACAGCGCTCCCAGAAAAATGAGGGGTTATGGAGAGAAAAGGGTTTTAAATTGTGGGAAAAAGCTTCCTTTTCCATTATTTCTTGTGTTCAAATCATGAGGGAATCCATTTCCCCTGCAATTTGTAATGCAGGGTGTATTCAATATATATTCAAGTATTGTTTATAGAAAGATTTTTTTGTTTTTGTTTTTGTTTTTATTTGGTTAGAGGCAGGGCATTAATGGAAAAAATATGAATATACATTTTATTTTGATATTGTTCTAAATATGGAAATATATATTCAATGTATACAGATATATATAAAAATATAAAATAGAAATAAAAATAGTATTAGGAAGAGATAGACTATAAATAGCACCATACATCAATCTACATTTAAAATGTAAATTTGACTATAAATGCGAAAAATAGAAATAAATTTAAATGGAGTTTAAATAAAGGGTTTTTTAAAAAGATTTTTACTTGGATAGAGTCAGGTTTTTATTTTAATCAATATAAACCTTTTAGAACTCTAAATCTAACTATAGAAATATGTAAGCAATCTATTAAGATATGTATAAAATCTAAAATATAATAAAATATAATAAATGGAATAAATGTAAGGAATTATGAAAATACAATTATATATCAATATACATTATAAATCCGAATGTGAATATAAATGTGAAAAATGTAAAAATAAACTCTGTTGAAATGCAGTTTAAGAGGAAAGGTTTTTTCTTTCGGTTCCTATCGGGTCCGAGGCAGGGTTTTTGTTCCGTTCTTTCCCGCGCGGATCTTTGGGGCATTCGCTGCTGACGGCACAGTGCTGCCGCCGTGTGGGCAGAGAGCGGCACTGCAGCCCGCCGCCCGCGGCCGCCATCTTGGGAGGGGCTTGGCGCAGACTCGCTTGACCTTCTCGAGAGGGCGCGAAAACGAGGACGTTGAAATTCGAGGACCTGTGTCTGTTTTTTACACTGCCTGAATTGCCCGCACCGCCGGCGCCCCGCGACGGGATTTTCCGCGGCGGTTACGATGCCGTGCACATGGGCTGTGGGGTCAGGAGCGCCGCGAGCGTGCGGGTTTTTGGCGGGAGCCGACAGGCATCGGCAAAAAACGCCTGTCACCATCAAGGTCCCCACGGACCGCCATCTTGTCGCGGACTCACTTGACAAATGCTGCCGCCTTGTGGACACAGGGCGGTACTGCAGCCCCGCAGCCAGCGCGACCCCAAAACCATCGGGACGGCCCTGGAACGCCCAAAATTCCCTTAGGGACCCCAAAAACCCCCCTGGGACCCACAAAATTCCATTTGGAACCCAGAACACCCCCCTGGGACCCACAAAATTCCCTTCAGAACCCAGATAACCCCCCTGGGACCACCAAAATTCCCTTCAGGACCCCGAAAACCCCCCTGGGACACCCAAAATTCCCATCAGGGTCCCCAAAATTCCTCCTGGGAAGCCCCCAAAACTCTTTGAGACCCCAAAATTCCCTTCAAGACGCCAAAATTCCTCGTGGGACCCCCCAAAACCCCCTGAGACCCCCCAAATTCCTATCAGGGTCACCAAAATTATTTCTGGGACCCCCAAAAACTTCGTGAGACCCCCAAAATTCTTTTCAGGACCCCAAAACCTCCCCCAGGACCCAAAAAATTCTACTCGGGACCTCCAAAATTCCCCCCAAAAACCCCCGGAGACCCTCAAAATTCTCCCCAGGACTCCAAACCTCTCCCTGGAATGCCTAAAATTCCATTTGGACCCCAAAACCCCCCTGGGAGCCCCAGAATTCCCTTCAGGACCCGGAAATTCTTCCTGGGACCCCCAAAAACCCCCTGGGACGCCCAAAATTCCTTTTGGGACCCCAAAACCCCCCCTAGGACCCCCAAAATTCCCTTCAGGACCCCAAAATTCCTCCTGGGACCCCCCAAATACTTCCATAGACCCCCAAAATTCCCTTCAGAACCCCAAACCCTCCCCAGGACCCACAAAATTCTACTCGGGACCCCCAAAATTCCTCCCAAAAAAACCCTGAGACCCCTAAAATTCTCCCCAGGACTCCAAAACCCCCCCTGGGACCCCTCAAAATTCCCATCAGACTCCCCGAAATTCCTCCTGGGACCCCCCAAAACTCCTTGACACCCCAAAATTCCCTTCAGGACCCCGAAAGTCCTCATGGGACCCCCCAATACCCCCTGAGACCCCCAAAATTCCCATCAGGGTCCCCGAAATTCCTCCTGGGACCCCCCAAAAACTTCGTGAGACCCCAAAATTCCCTTCAGAACCCCAAACATACCCCCAGGACCCTCAAAATTCCACCCAGGACTCCAAAACCCCCCCTGGAACGCACAAAATTCCCTTCGGGACTCCAAAACCCCCCCTGGGACCCCTAAAAATTCCCATCAGAGTCCCCGAAATTCCTCCTGGGACCCCCCAAAACTCCTTGAGACCCCCAAAGTTTCCTTCAGGACCCCAAACCCACCTCCAGAACCCCCAAAATTCTACTCAGGACCCCCGAAATTCCTCCCAAAAAAACCCTGAGACCATCAAAATTCTCCCCAGGACTCCAACCCCCCCCCTGGGACTCCCAAAATTCCCTTCGGGACCCCAAAACACCCCTGGGATCCCCAAAATTCCCATCGGGGTCCCCAAAATTCCTCTTGGGACCCCCCAAAAACTCCCTGAGACCCCAAAATTCACTTCAGGACCATAAAACCTCCCCAGGACCCCCAAAATTCTACCCGGGACCCCCAAAATTCCTCCCAAAAAGGCCCTTAGACCCCCAAAATTCTCCCCAGGACTCCAAAACGCCCCCTGTGACTCCCAAAATTCCCTTCAGGACCCCGAAGTTTTTCCTGGGACCCCAAAAACTCCAGAGACCAAAAAATTCCCTTTGGGACCCTCAAAACCCCGTCTGGGACCCCCAAAATTCCCTTCGGGACTCCAAAAACCCCCCTGGGACCCCCAAAATTCCCATCACGGTCCCCAAAATTCCTCCTGGGACCCCCCAAAAACTCCCTGAGACCCAAAAATTCCCTTCAGGACCCCAAACCCTCCCCAGGACCCACAAAATTCTACTCGGGACCCCCAAAATTCCTCCCGAAAACCCCCTGAGACCCCCAAAATTCTCCCCAGGACTCCAAAACTCCCCCTGGGACGCCCAAAATTCCCTTCAGGACCCCAAAACCCCCCCTGGGACTCCCAAATTTCCCATCAGGGTCCCCGAAATTCCTCCAGGTACCCCCAAAAACCCCCTGAGACCCCTAAAATTCCCTTCCGGACCCCAACCCACCCCCTTGGAACTCCCAAAATTCCCATTGGGACCCCAAAACCCCCCCTGGTCCCCCAAAATTCCCTTCCGGACTCCAAAAACCCCCCCGGGAGCCCCAAATTCCCATCGGGGTCCCCAAAATTCTTTCTGGGACCCCCCAAAAACTTCCTGAGACCCCAAAATTCACTTCAGGACCCCAAACCTCCCCCCAGAATCCCCAAAATTCTACTCGGGACCCTCAAAATTCCTCCCAAAAACCCCCTAAGACCCTCAAAATTTTCCCCAGGACTTCAAAACTCCCCCTATGACTCCCAAAATTCCCTTCGGGACCTCAAAACTTCCCCCAGGACCCACAAAATTCTACTCGGGACCCCAAAATTCCTCCCAAAACTCCCCTGAGACCCTCAAAATTCTCCCCAGGACTCCAAAAACCCCCTGGGACACCCAAAATTCCCTTCAGGACCCCAAAACCCCCCCTGGGACCCCCAGATTTCTTTTCAGGACCCCTGTGGGAACTCATAATGTCTCTCAGACATTTTTAGTGGTTCCAGGCCTTGGTCAGAAGCATTTGGGACCCTGGCAGGCAGCTGGAAACAGCTGTGATTGTGAGTTTGAGCCATGGAATGAGTTACCAATTTTGGAGGTGGAACAAGCAATCACAAAAGGTTAGATAGTATAGTAAAAGTAATTACAAAGTAGAGGGGAAATTTTTTTAGTATTGTACAAGGGGGTTTTAGCACATGTCCAGGGGGGTTTTCACTTTGTACATGGGGGTCAGGAGTTCTAAGATGGAGGAAAGTGGGCTGATCCTGTTCTTCCTCCTTCTTTTTCCTTACCTCCATGTTCTTGGTGATGTTGGCACTCACAGATTGGTTTAGAGTAGAAAAACACTTGGCAACGTAGGTAGTAGGTACTGGGGAATAATTGTAAACATGTTATACGTAATATATCTTATAAAAGATAGCAGCAGCCCTGGGTGGGGGGAGAGACGAAGAAGACAGCAGATAGAGAGGATGTCAGGGTGTGTGTGTGCCTCTACCCAGGCCGCTGATCAAACAGCCGCAGTCCAAGAACATAATCTGTTAGATAACTAGCGATAAACTGCCTTGAGACTGAACAGCTAAAGCCTGCGGAGTTTTTCTTTGGAAGCACGGGTTGGAGGAGGAATTTCACCACATGAGACCCCAGAGAAAGGCTGGGGTTCTCACAAACCCCAAATTCCTCCTGGGACCCCCCACAAACTCCCAGAAGTCCCCAAAATTCCCGTCAGAACCCCAAACCCTCCCCAGGACACACAAAATTCCACTCGGGACCCCCAAAATTCCTCCCAAAAAACCCCCAAGACCCCTAAAATTCTCCCCAGGACACCACAAGCCCCCCTGGGACACCCCAAATTCCCATCAGGGTCCCTGAAATTCCTCCTGGGAGACCCAAAACCCCACTGAGACCCCCAAAATTCTCTTCGGGACCCCAAACCCCCCCCCGGGAGCCCCAAAATTCCCATCAGGGTCCCCGAAATTCTTTCTGGGACCCCCCAAAAACTTCGTGAGACCTCAAAATTCCCTTCAGGACCCCAAACCCACCCCCAGGACCCTCAAAATTCTGGTCGGGACCCACAAAATTCCTCCCAAAACCCCCCTGAGACCATCAAAATTCCCTTTGGGACCCCAAAACCCCTCCCGGAACGCCCAAACTTCCATTTGGGACCCCAAAAACCCCCCTGGGACCTCCAAAATTCCCATCAGGGTCCTCGAAATTCCTCCTGAAACCCCCCAAAACTCCTTGAGACCCCAAAATTCCCTTCAGGACCCCTAAATTCCTCCTGGGACCCCCCAAAACCCCCTGAGACCCCCAAAATCCACTTGAGGACCCCAAACCCCCCCCAGGACCCACAAAATTCTACTTGGGACCCCCAAAATTCCTCCCCAAGACCCCCTGAGACCCCCAAAATTCTCTCCAGGACATCACAAGGCCCCCTGGGACACCCAAAAACCTCTCCAGGACCCCAAAATCCCCCCTGGGACTTCCAAAATTCCCTTTGGGACCCCAAAACCCCCCCTGGGACCCCCAAATTTCCCTTCAGGACCTCAAAATTCCTACTGGAACCCCCAAAAAACTCCCAGAAACCCCCAAAATTCCCTTCAGAACCCCAAACCCTCCCCAGGACCCACAAAATTCCACTCAGGACCCCCAAAATTCCACCCAAAAACCCCCTGAGACCCTCAAAATTCTCCCCAGGACTCCAAAACTCCCCCTGGGTTGGCCAAAATTCCCTTTGGGACTCCAAAACCCCCGCTGGGACCCCCAAAATTCCTATCAGGGTCCCTGAAATTCCTCCTGGGACCCCCCAAAACCCCCTGGGACCCCCAAAATTCTACTTCAGGACCCAAACCCTCCCCAGGACCCACAAAATTCTCTTTGGGACCCCAAAATTCCTCCCAAAAACCTCTTGAGATACCCAAAATTCTCCCCAGGACTCCAAAACCCCCCCTGGGACGCCCAAAATTCCCTTCAGGACCCCCAAAACCCCACTGGGACCCCCAAAATTCCCTTCGGGACCCCAAAACACCCCTTGAACCCCCAAAATTCTATTTGTCACCCCAAAACACCTTCTGGGACCTCCAAATTTCTCTTTACGACCCCTGAAATTCCTCCTGGGACCCCAAAAACTCCCTGAGACCCCCCCAAAAAGCTCTCCAGGACCTCAAAACACCCCCTGGGATCCCCAAAATTCCCATCAGGGTCCCCAAAATTCCTCCTGGGACCCCCCAAAAACTCTCTGAGACCCCCTAAATTCCCTTCATGACTCCCCAAACCCCCCCTTGGGACTCCCAAAATTCCTCCTGGGATGCTGCAAAGACCTTCCAGAGCCCCCCAGGACCCCCCCAATTTTGGGTCCCCCCCCAATTCGGGGTTCCCCCCGAATTTTGGGTCCCCAGGCTGGTGGCTCATGAAGACGACCCCGACTCGGACCCCGAACGCCCCCTGGATTCAGCCCTCCATGTGTCCTTGGTATCAGAGGCTGGAATTGCAGAGTTGCCACTTTACCCCCAGACGTAATTTTTGATGTGGTTGTGCCACTTGAACAGTATTTGAAATCTGTTTGTGCTCTTGCAGCAGCATTTCCGAACCACAATGGAAATTTAGCCCTTCTGCCTGGGGCTGCTCACAGAATCGTGGAATCCCAGAAGGGTTTGGATGGGAAGGCACCTTTATTTAAAGCTCGTCCCGTTCCACCCCTGCCATGGGCAGGGACACCTTCCACCATGCCAGGGTGCTCCAAGCCCTGTCCAGCCTGGCCTTGGACACTTCCAGGGATCCGGGGGCAGCCACAGCTTCTGTGGGCAACCTGTGCTGGACAGCAGCTTTGAAAGGCAGAGTGAAGTACAGCTGTGATTTTTGTGCTGCCCCTAACATTGTATTGCCTGGCAAATGTGCCTTTGGGGTTTTTTGGGGTTTTTTGGGTTTTTTTTTTTAGTTTTTTTCGGTGTTTTTTTTTTTTAAATTTTTGTGACTAAAAAGCTACCTTGTGTTCCTGGAATGTTGCATTCTACCTCTGTTGTTTTCCCAGTTAGTCTGGATCCTCTGCTTACATTTTTTCCTTCGCTTATTAGATGTCGTGGATGTGCTGGCTGTTCTGATGGAGGGCAGTGATGGCTTAGATGAAGGAACTGGGTTCTCTTTAAATGAAGACGTGATTATCCAAACATTTCCCTTCAGTGCTGTTGTCCCTGCTGCATGAGCAGCCAGGAATATGCTGTTGTTTCAGTCTGAAAATGGAACAGGTACAGGGGTTTTTTTATGTTTTATGTGTCATTTCTAGCAGTGGAGTGAAAGCGGCATCATTTCTACCCTCTTGTAATAATTTTTTACCATTTATCATTTTTTACCTTGAGGCATTTTATTATCTTCCCTGCAAGCAGCAGGAAGTTCAGATTCACGGTGCTTTATGCTCAAGAGGGGCATTGAAGCTCTGTAGGTGCTTCTGCCCTTTTTCCCTGACCCTGAAGAGAAGGGACACTGTCCCTGCATGGACAGTCTTGGTCTGGAAGTAGCTGGCCTCAGTAACAGCGTTTTAAGGGCAGAGTGTGGCGATCAGGAGAGGAAGGTGGTTCCCGTGCCTGTGGGCAGCTCTTCCCGAGAGCAGGGAGAGGGGACTGCCTTGTTAAGTAGGAAATGGGTGCGTTTCCCAAGGAAAACTTCAGAAATTAAGCTCCAGGGGCAAACACTGTGAGGTTCTACCACCTCCTTGAGGACATCCTTAAAACCACAGGGGCATCAGCAGGGCTTGGAGCAGGACTGGCCAACCCCAGAGCACCTCACGAAGCCCTCTGTGTGTCTGTGGCAGTCGAGTAGCACCTGGGGGGTGCTGAAAGTCCCAGTTCTGAGAGAAAATTCTGTTTAACTCGTACACGTTGGCTGGGTGTGTCCCCCCAGTACAGCTCGGTTCTTCTCTGAGGCGGTGCCTGGCAGGGTCTCTCCCTGTTAAGGGCTGGGCGTGTTTTTGGCACAACACAGTGAAGGTGGATTATTTGCTTAAGCAAGAGCTGATGATGTCTGGAGGGTTTTTCAGGTACCTCAGCGGCCAGGAGCACGTGTCTAGGTCACTAGGAACACTTTTTGATCTCGATCAGTTCTTTTCTGCGTGAGGCTCTGTGGGCTGCTGGCAAGGCCCAAAGTAAGGAAGGTTGCCCCAGTGTCCGTGCTCATGTCAATAGTTTAATTTATTTGGCTTTTCTAGGAGCAGACATCGTGGAGGACCTTGGTGCTGTTTTCACTGGCCTCCTGCACTCTCTGAGAGAACCCCTTGCTCCCTGCGTGACGTTCCAGCTCTCTGACAAAGCTGCTAAGTATCCTCAGCTCTACCAGTTTAACCAATACTATAGACTCTGGATGCCCAAGCAGTCCCAGGCACCTGTGGTATGGAATCCCTGAAGTCACTGAATTCTTGAGCCAGTATTCCTATAAAATCCTCGCAGTCGACAGAGGTAACATTTCCATCAGAAACAGCGTTTTTATTGAGGAGGTAATTCTGCATCTCTTGTTGATCGTGCTGGGGACACATGTTTGCTCCAGGGCTTTTCTCTGATGACACAAGAGGTCTCTGTGGTGTTTGGGAGGCGATGCCAGGGCTCAGGGCTCATACAGAGACTCCTCACCGGGCACAGCAGAGCCTGGTGTGTGCTGTGGCCTCTGTTTACAGCGCCCGGAGTTCCCCCGGGTGGGTGGAGGATCACAGGCCCCTGGGCTGGGTTTGGTGAGTTTTTCTCAGCTCAGCAGTGTGAACACTCCAGATGCCCCTGGGGACACTGCTGGACAGCATCCATCCACTCTCTCCATCCACTCATTTGTACCCAGGAATGTAGGAAACTCTGACTGGGGACGGGCAGTAGTTCTGAAAATCATGCCCTAGCCTTTTTCTTCAGGAACAAACCAAGCGAGTGCCCTGAAACCAGCGGAGCAGCTGCAGGGGCTGAAGGGAACAGAAAGGGCTCCCCGGCACCTTTTGCCTCCGTTCTCTGCCATTCCCCAAAAGGCGTCGCAGTCCCTGAAGAGGTGTTTGTCATGCAGCCTGCCAAAATAAAGACCTGTAAAATCCTAGCTCTGCCTTTTGTTTAACGTGTTCTTACTTCCTATTTATGTCATCACAGAAAGCAAGGAAAGAAGAAATGTGTCTGGTTCCCACTATTGCTCCGTGCAGGCATTTTTAAAGGCTGCTGTACTTCTGTCCTCTTTTTCCACTCCAAGCTTGACTTTTCCCCTCCTTTTTTGAGGTCTGCTGCTTTGGGTGTCCCAGGCAGGGCTGGGTTCCTCTGCAGGGGTCTTAGGAGTTGGTGCAGATTCTGCTTTTTCCGAAGGTGTATCAAAGTGTGCCGGCAAAAGGACTGTTTTCTCCAGGGGAAAGCTTTCTCTCAAAGACCATCAATGCATGTATGTGTTTTAATCGTGTAACCAGGTGGATTAAGAAAAGCCGACACCTGTAGCAGATTTTTGTTGGATCTGTGTCTGTGAGAAGTCGGCTGTGTGCTGGAGAGGGAGAGACCAAGAGACGCTGTTGGAGAGTGGATACAGTGCCAGGTGTGAGCTGTTAGCAGGATGAGGGCTCAGAGCAGCCACAGGTGTGAGCTGTTAAGTTGATGAGGGCTCAGAGCAGCCACAGGTGTGAGCTGTCAGGATGATGACGAGGGGCGGGGTCTCTCCGGGGGGAGGTTAATTAAGGGCGAGGCTTTGCCCCAGCCCGTTTTCGCATGGAGCTGCTGGAGAACAGGAGTTTATGGGGAGCTCCCGGGACTGTCTCATGGAAGGACGGTGAGTGCTTTGGACTGGGTCCGGGGGATCACCTGGACACATCCTTTGCCACTTTCCCTGGGAAAGAAAACTCAGCAGTCCAGGTTCCTGATGTCAGTTTGTAGGGCTCCCTTGGGACTATCAAGGCAGCACAAGGTTGAGGTGAGGACAATTTAGGTGTGGGGACCGTCATTTGATATAAGGAGTTTTTACTGTCAGTCCCAGCCGAGTGTGGGGGGCCCCTGGGCACATCCTTTTTCCATTATCCCTGGGAAAGAAAACTCAGCAGTCCAGGTTCCTGATGTCAGTTTGTAGGGCTCCCTTGGGTCTATCAGGGCAGCACAAGTTTGAGGTAGGGACAACTTCGGTGTGGGGTCCATCCTTCGATATAAGGATTTCTTGTAGTGAGGTCCCTGCCCAGGGCCAGGGGCCCCTGGGCACATCCTTTTTCCATTTTCCCTGGGAAAGAAAACTCAGCAGTCCAGGTTCCTGATGTCAGTTTGTAGGGCTCCCTTGGGTCTATCAGGGCAGCACAAGTTTGAGGTGGGGACAACTTCGGTGTGGGGTCCATCCTTCGATATAAGGATTTTTTGTAGTGGGGCCCCGGGGCACATCCTTTTTCCATCTTCCCTGGGAAAGAAAACTCAGCAGTCCAGGTTCCTGATGTCAGTTTGTAGGGCTCCCTTGGGTCTATCAGGGCAGCACAAGTTTGAGGTGGGGACAACTTCAGTGTGGGGTCCATCCTTCGATATAAGGATTTCTTGTAGTGAGGTCCCTGCCCAGGGCCAGGGGCCCCTGGGCACATCCTTTTTCCATTTTCCCTGGGAAAGAAAACTCAGCAGTCCAGGTTCCTGATGTCAGTTTGTAGGGCTCCCTTGGGTCTATCAGGGCAGCACAAGTTTGAGGTGGGGACAACTTCGGTGTGGAGTCCATCCTTCAATATAAGGATTTTTTGCAGTCAGGGCCAGGGGAGCCTGGGCACATCCTTTTTCCATTTTCCCTGGGAAAGAAAACTCAGCAGTCCAGGTTCCTGATGTCAGTTTGTAGGGCTCCCTTGGGTCTATCAGGGCAGCACAAGTTTGAGGTGGGGCAAACTTCGGTGTGGGGTCCATCCTTCGATATAAGGATTCTTTGCAGTGAGGCCCTGCCCAGGGCCAGGGGCCCCTGGGCACATCCTTTTTCCATTTTCCCTGGGAAAGAAAACTCAGCAGTCCAGGTTCCTGATGTCAGTTTGTAGGGCTCCCTTGGGTCTATCAGGGCAGCACAAGTTTGAGGTGGGGACAACTTCGGTGTGGGGTCCATCCTTCGATATAAGGATATTTTGCAGTCAGGGCCAGGGGCCCCTGGGCACATCCTTTTTCCATTTTCCCTGGGAAAGAAAACTCAGCAGTCCAGGTTCCTGATGTCAGTTTGTAGGGCTCCCTTGAGTCTATCAGGGCAGCACAAGTTTGAGGTGGGGACAACTTCAGTGTGGGGTCCATCCTTCGATATAAGGATTTCTTGTAGTGAGGTCCCTGCCCAGGGCAAGGGGCCCCTGGGCACATCCTTTTTCCATTTTCCCTGGGAAAGAAAACTCAGCAGTCCAGGTTCCTGATGTCAGTTTGTAGGGCTCCCTTGGGTCTATCAGGGCAGCACAAGTTTGAGGTGGGGATAGCTTTGGTGTGGGGTCCATCCTTCGATATAAGGATTTTTTGCAGTCAGGGCCAGGGGCCCCTGGGCACATCCTTTGGCCATTTTCCCTGGGAAAGAAAACACAGCAGTCCAGGTTCCTGATGTCAGTTTGTAGGGCTCCCTTGGGTCTATCAGGGCAGCACAAGTTTGAGGTGGGGACAACTTCGGTGTGGGGTCCATCCTTCGATATAAGGATTCTTTGCAGTCAGAGCCCTGACCAGGGCCAGGGGACCCTGGGCACATCCTTTGGCCATTTTCCCTGGGAAAGAAAACTCAGCAGTCCAGGTTCCTGATGTCAGTTTGTAGGGCTCCCTTGGGTCTATCAGGGTAGCACAAGTTTGAGGTGGGGACAACTTCGGTGTGGGGTCCATCCTTCGATATAAGGATTTTTTGCAGTCAGGGCCAGGGGCCCTGGGCCAGGCGCCCCTGGGCACATCCTTTGGCCATTTTCCCTGGGAAAGAAAACTCAGCAGTCCAGGTTCCTGTTGTCAGTTTCTAGGGCTCCCTTGGGTGTATCAGGGCAGCACAAGTTTGAGGTGGGGACAGCTTCAGTGTGGGGTCCATCCTTCGATATAAGGATTTTTTGCAGTCAGGGCCAGGGGCCCCTGGGCACATCCTTTTTCCATTTTCCCTGGGAAAGAAAACTCAGCAGTCCAGGTTCCTGATGTCAGTTTGTAGGGCTCCCTTGGGTCTATCAGGGCAGCACAAGTTTGAGGTGGGGACAACTTCGGTGTGGGGTCCATCCTTCGATATAAGGATTCTTTGCAGTCAGGGCCAGGGGCGCCTGGGCACATCCTTTTTCCATTTTCCCTGGGAAAGAAAACTCAGCAGTCCAGGTTCCTGATGTCAGTTTGTAGGGCTCCCTTGGGTCTATCAGGGCAGCACAAGTTTGAGGTTGCAACAACTTTGGTGTGGGGTCCATCCTTCGATATAAGGATTTTTTGCAGTGAGGCCCAGCCCAGGGCCAGGGGCCCCTGTGCACATCCTTTTTCCATTTTCCCTGGGAAAGAAAACTCAGCAGCCCAGGTTCCTGATGTCAGTTTGTAGGGCTCCCTTGGGTCTATCAGGGCAGCACAAGTTTGAGATGGGGACAACTTCGGTGTAGGGTCCATCCTTCGATATAAGGATTCTTTGCACTCAGAGCCCTGACCAGGGCCAGAGGACCCTGGGCACATCCTTTGGCCATTTTCCCTGGGAAAGAAAACTCAGCAGTCCAGGTTCCTGATGTCAGTTTGTAGGGCTCCCTTGGGTCTATCAGGGTAGCACAAGTTTGAGGTGGGGACAATTTCGGTGTGGGGTCCATCCTTCGATATAAGGATTTTTTGCAGTCAGGGCCAGGGTCCCAGGGCCAGGGGCCCCTGGGCACATCCTTTTTCCATTTTCCCTGGGAAAGAAAACTCAGCAGTCCAGGTTCCTGATGTCAGTTTGTAGGGCTCCCTTGGGTCTATCAGGGCAGCACAAGTTTGAGGTGGGGACAGCTTCAGTGTGGGGTCCATCCTTCGATATAAGGATTTTTTGCAGTCAGGGCCAGGGGCCCCTGTGCACATCCTTTTTCGATTTTCCCTGGGAAAGAAAACTCAGCAGTCCAGGTTCCTGATGTCAGTTTGTAGGGCTCCCTTGGGTCAATCAGGGTAGCACAAGTTTGAGGTGGGGCAAACTTCGGTGTGGGGTCCATCCTTCGATATAAGGATTTTTTGTAGTGAGGTCCCTGTCCAGGGCCAGGGGCCCCTGGGCACATCCTTTTTCCATTTTCCCTGGGAAAGAAAACTCAGCAGTCCAGGTTCCTGATGTCAGTTTGTAGGGCTCCCTTGGGTGTATCAGGGCAGCACAAGTTTGAGGTGGGGACAACTTCGGTGTGGGGTCCATCCTTCGATATAAGGATTTTTTGTAGTGAGGTCCCTGTCCAGGGCCAGGGGCCCCTGTGCACATCCTTTTTCGATTTTCCCTGGGAAAGAAAACTCAGCAGTCCAGGTTCCTGATGTCAGTTTGTAGGGCTCCCTTGGGTCTATCAGGGCAGCACAAGTTTGAGGTGGGAACAGCTTCAGTGTGGGGTCCATCCTTCGATATAAGGATTTTTTGTATTGAGGTCCCTGACCAGGGCCAGGGGCCCCTGGGCACATCCTTTGGCCATTTTCCCTGGGAAAGAAAACTCAGCAGTCCAGGTTCCTGATGTCAGTTTGTAGGGCTCCCTTGGGTCTATCAGGGCAGCACAAGTTTGAGGTGGGGACAGCTTCAGTGTGGGGTCCATCCTTCGATATAAGGATTTTTTGCAGTCAGGGCCAGGGCCCCCTGGGCACATCCTTTTTCCATTTTCCCTGGGAAAGAAAACTCAGCAGTCCAGGTTCCTGATGTCAGTTTGTAGGGCTCCCTTGGGTGTATCTGGGCAGCACAAGTTTGAGGTGGGGACAATTTCGGTGTGGGGTCCATCCTTCGATATAAGGATTTCTTGTAGTGAGGTTCCTGTCCAGGGCCAGGGGCCCCTGTGCACATCCTTTTTCCATTTTCCCTGGGAAAGAAAACTCAGCAGTCCAGGTTCCTGATGTCAGTTTGTAGGGCTCCCTTGGGTCTATCAGGGCAGCACAAGTTTGAGGTGGGGACAACTTCGGTGTGGGGTCCATCCTTCGATATAAGGATTCTTTGCAGTCAGGGCCAGGGGCGCCTGGGCACATCCTTTTTCCATTTTCCCTGGGAAAGAAAACTCAGCAGTCCAGGTTCCTGATGTCAGTTTGTAGGGCTCCCTTGGGTCTATCAGGGCAGCACAAGTTTGAGGTGGGGACAACTTCAGTGTGCGGTCCGTCCTTCAATATAAGGATTCTTTGAAGTCAGGGCCAGGGGCCCCCGGCACACCCTTTGGCCATTTTCCCTTGGAAAGAAAACTCAGCAGTCCAGGTTCCTGATGTCAGTTTGTAGGGCTCCCTTGGGTCTATCAGGGCAGCACAAGTTTGAGATGGGGACAACTTCGGTGTGGGGTCCATCCTTCGATAAAGGATTTTTTGCAGTGAGGTCCCTGTCCAGGGCCAGGGGCCCCTGAGCACATCCTTTTTCCATTTTCCCTGGGAAAGAAAACTCAGCAGTCCAGGTTCCTGTTGTCAGTTTCTAGGGCTCCCTTGGGTGTATCAGGGCAGCACAAGTTTGAGGTGGGGACAACTTCGGTGTGGGGTCCATCCTTCGATATAAGGATTTTTTGCAGTCAGGGCTAGGGGCCCCTGGGCACATCCTTTTTCCATTTTCCCTGGGAAAGAAAACTCAGCAGTCCAGGTTCCTGATGTCAGTTTGTAGGGCTCCCTTGGGTGTATCAGGGCAGCACAAGTTTGAGGTGGGGACAACTTCGGTGTGGGGTCCATCCTTCGATATAAGGATTTTTTGTAGTGAGGTCCCTGTCCAGGGCCAGGGGCCCCTGGGCACATCCTTTTTCGATTTTCCCTGGGAAAGAAAACTCAGCAGTCCAGGTTCCTGATGTCAGTTTGTAGGGCTCCCTTGGGTCTATCAGGGCAGCACAAGTTTGAGGTGGGGACAACTTCGGTGTGGGGTCCATCCTTCGATATAAGGATTCTTTGCAGTCAGGTCCCAGCCCAGGGCCAGGGGTCCCCGGGCACATCCTTTTTCCATTTTCCCTGGGAAAGAAAACTCAGCAGTCCAGGTTCCTGATGTCAGTTTGTAGGGCTCCCTTGAGTCTATCAGGGCAGCACAAGTTTGAGGTGGGGACAACTTCAGTGTGGGGTCCATCCTTCGATATAAGGATTTCTTGTAGTGAGGTCCCTGCCCAGGGCAAGGGGCCCCTGGGCACATCCTTTTTCCATTTTCCCTGGGAAAGAAAACTCAGCAGTCCAGGTTCCTGATGTCAGTTTGTAGGGCTCCCTTGGGTCTATCAGGGCAGCACAAGTTTGAGGTGGGGACAACTTCGGTGTGGGGTCCATCCTTCAATATAAGGATTTTTTGCAGTCAGGGCCAGGGGAGCCTGGGCACATCATTTTTCCATTTTCCCTGGGAAAGAAAACTCAGCAGTCCAGGTTCCTGATGTCAGTTTGTAGAGCTCCCTTGGGTCTATCAGGGCAGCACAAGTTTGAGGTGGGGACAACTTCGGTGTGGGGTCCATCCTTCGATATAAGGATTTTTTGTAGTGAGGCCCCTGCCCAGGGCCAGGGGCCCCTGGGCACATCCTTTTTCCATTTTCCCTGGGAAAGAAAACTCAGCAGTCCAGGTTCCTGATGTCAGTTTGTAGGGCTCCCTTGGGTCTATCAGGGCAGCACAAGTTTGAGGTGGGGATAGCTTTGGTGTGGGGTCCATCCTTCGATATAAGGATTTTTTGCAGTCAGGGCCAGGGGCCCCTGGGCACATCCTTTGGCCATTTTCCCTGGGAAAGAAAACACAGCAGTCCAGGTTCCTGATGTCAGTTTGTAGGGCTCCCTTGGGTCTATCAGGGCAGCACAAGTTTGAGGTGGGGACAACTTCGGTGTGGGGTCCATCCTTCGATATAAGGATTCTTTGCAGTCAGAGCCCTGACCAGGGCCAGGGGACCCTGGGCACATCCTTTGGCCATTTTCCCTGGGAAAGAAAACGCAGCAGTCCAGGTTCCTGATGTCAGTTTGTAGGGCTCCCTTGGGTCTATCAGGGTAGCACAAGTTTGAGGTGGGGACAACTTCGGTGTGGGGTCCATCCTTCGATATAAGGATTATTTGCAGTCAGGGCCAGGGGCCCTGGGCCAGGCGCCCCTGGGCACATCCTTTGGCCATTTTCCCTGGGAAAGAAAACTCAGCAGTCCAGGTTCCTGTTGTCAGTTTCTAGGGCTCCCTTGGGTGTATCAGGGCAGCACAAGTTTGAGGTGGGGACAGCTTCAGTGTGGGGTCCATCCTTCGATATAAGGATTTTTTGCAGTCAGGGCCAGGGGCCCCTGGGCACATCCTTTTTCCATTTTCCCTGGGAAAGAAAACTCAGCAGTCCAGGTTCCTGATGTCAGTTTGTAGGGCTCCCTTGGGTGTATCAGGGCAGCACAAGTTTGAGGTGGGGACAACTTCGGTGTGGGGTCCATCCTTCGATATAAGGATTCTTTGCAGTCAGGGCCAGGGGCGCCTGGGCACATCCTTTTTCCATTTTCCCTGGGAAAGAAAACTCAGCAGTCCAGGTTCCTGATGTCAGTTTGTAGGGCTCCCTTGGGTCTATCAGGGCAGCACAAGTTTGAGGTTGCAACAACTTTGGTGTGGGGTCCATCCTTCGATATAAGGATTTTTTGCAGTGAGGCCCAGCCCAGGGCCAGGGGCCCCTGTGCACATCCTTTTTCCATTTTCCCTGGGAAAGAAAACTCAGCAGCCCAGGTTCCTGATGTCAGTTTGTAGGGCTCCCTTGGGTCTATCAGGGCAGCACAAGTTTGAGATGGGGACAACTTCGGTGTAGGGTCCATCCTTCGATATAAGGATTCTTTGCAGTCAGAGCCCTGACCAGGGCCAGAGGACCCTGGGCACATCCTTTGGCCATTTTCCCTGGGAAAGAAAACTCAGCAGTCCAGGTTCCTGATGTCAGTTTGTAGGGCTCCCTTGGGTCTATCAGGGTAGCACAAGTTTGAGGTGGGGACAATTTCGGTGTGGGGTCCATCCTTCGATATAAGGATTTTTTGCAGTCAGGGCCAGGGTCCCAGGGCCAGGGGCCCCTGGGCACATCCTTTTTCCATTTTCCCTGGGAAAGAAAACTCAGCAGTCCAGGTTCCTGATGTCAGTTTGTAGGGCTCCCTTGGGTCTATCAGGGCAGCACAAGTTTGAGGTGGGGACAGCTTCAGTGTGGGGTCCATCCTTCGATATAAGGATTTTTTGCAGTCAGGGCCAGGGGCCCCTGGGCACATCCTTTTTCCATTTTCCCTGGGAAAGAAAACTCAGCAGTCCAGGTTCCTGATGTCAGTTTGTAGGGCTCCCTTGGGTCTATCAGGGCAGCACAAGTTTGAGGTGGGGACAACTTCGGTGTGGGGTCCATCCTTCGATATAAGGATTTTTTTGCAGTCAGGGCCAAGGGCCCCTGGGCACATCCTTTTTCCATTTTCCCTGGGAAAGAAAACTCAGCAGTCCAGGTTCCTGATGTCAGTTTGTAGGGCTCCCTTGGGTCAATCAGGGTAGCACAAGTTTGAGGTGGGGACAACTTCGGTGTGGGGTCCATCCTTCGATATAAGGATTTTTTGTAGTGAGGTCCCTGTCCAGGGCCAGGGGCCCCTGGGCACATCCTTTTTCCATTTTCCCTGGGAAAGAAAACTCAGCAGTCCAGGTTCCTGATGTCAGTTTGTAGGGCTCCCTTGGGTGTATCACGGCAGCACAAGTTTGAGGTGGGGACAACTTCGGTGTGGGGTCCATCCTTCGATATAAGGATTTTTTGTAGTGAGGTCCCTGTCCAGGGCCAGGGGCCCCTGTGCACATCCTTTTTCGATTTTCCCTGGGAAAGAAAACTCAGCAGTCCAGGTTCCTGATGTCAGTTTGTAGGGCTCCCTTGGGTCTATCAGGGCAGCACAAGTTTAAGGTGGGAACAGCTTCAGTGTGGGGTCCATCCTTCGATATAAGGATTTTTTGTATTGAGGTCCCTGACCAGGGCCAGGGGCCCCTGGGCACATCCTTTGGCCATTTTCCCTGGGAAAGAAAACTCAGCAGTCCAGGTTCCTGATGTCAGTTTGTAGGGCTCCCTTGGGTCTATCAGGGCAGCACAAGTTTAAGGTGGGAACAGCTTCAGTGTGGGGTCCATCCTTCGATATAAGGATTTTTTGGATTGAGGTCCCTGACCAGGGCCAGGGGCCCCTGGGCACATCCTTTGGCCATTTTCCCTGGGAAAGAAAACTCAGCAGTCCAGGTTCCTGATGTCAGTTTGTAGGGCTCCCTTGGGTCTATCAGGGTAGCACAAGTTTGAGGTGGGGACAATTTCGGTGTGGGGTCCATCCTTCGATATAAGGATTTTTTGCAGTCAGGGCCAGGGTCCCAGGGCCAGGGGCCCCTGGGCACATCCTTTTTCCATTTTCCCTGGGAAAGAAAACTCAGCAGTCCAGGTTCCTGATGTCAGTTTGTAGGGCTCCCTTGGGTCTATCAGGGCAGCACAAGTTTGAGGTGGGGACAGCTTCAGTGTGGGGTCCATCCTTCGATATAAGGATTTTTTGCAGTCAGGGCCAGGGGCCCCTGGGCACATCCTTTTTCCATTTTCCCTGGGAAAGAAAACTCAGCAGTCCA
Source organism: Lonchura striata (assembly GCF_050655825.1). NCBI lineage: Eukaryota > Metazoa > Chordata > Aves > Passeriformes > Estrildidae > Lonchura > Lonchura striata. The sequence continues at coordinate 6,146,875 of NC_140718.1, read as the reverse complement.
GGTTCCTGATGTCAGTTTGTAGGGCTCCCTTGGGTGTATCAGGGCAGCACAAGTTTGAGGTGGGGACAACTTCGGTGTGGGGTCCATCCTTCGATATAAGGATTTTTTGTAGTGAGGTCCCTGTCCAGGGCCAGGGGCCCCTGTGCACAACCTTTTTCGATTTTCCCTGGGAAAGAAAACTCAGCAGTCCAGGTTCCTGATGTCAGTTTGTAGGGCTCCCTTGGGTCTATCAGGGCAGCACAAGTTTAAGGTGGGAACAGCTTCAGTGTGGGGTCCATCCTTCGATATAAGGATTTTTTGTATTGAGGTCCCTGACCAGGGCCAGGGGCCCCTGGGCACATCCTTTGGCCATTTTCCCTGGGAAAGAAAACTCAGCAGTCCAGGTTCCTGATGTCAGTTTGTAGGGCTCCCTTGGGTCTATCAGGGCAGCACAAGTTTGAGGTGGGGACAGCTTCAGTGTGGGGTCCATCCTTCGATATAAGGATTTTTTGCAGTCAGGGCCAGGGCCCCCTGGGCACATCCTTTTTCCATTTTCCCTGGGAAAGAAAACTCAGCAGTCCAGGTTCCTGATGTCAGTTTGTAGGGCTCCCTTGGGTGTATCTGGGCAGCACAAGTTTGAGGTGGGGACAATTTCGGTGTGGGGTCCATCCTTCGATATAAGGATTTCTTGTAGTGAGGTTCCTGTCCAGGGCCAGGGGCCCCTGTGCACATCCTTTTTCCATTTTCCCTGGGAAAGAAAACTCAGCAGTCCAGGTTCCTGATGTCAGTTTGTAGGGCTCCCTTGGGTCTATCAGGGCAGCACAAGTTTGAGGTGGGGACAACTTCAGTGTGGGGTCCGTCCTTCAATATAAGGATTCTTTGAAGTCAGGGCCAGGGGCCCCCGGCACACCCTTTGGCCATTTTCCCTTGGAAAGAAAACTCAGCAGTCCAGGTTCCTGATGTCAGTTTGTAGGGCTCCCTTGGGTCTATCAGGGCAGCACAAGTTTGAGATGGGGACAACTTCGGTGTGGGGTCCATCCTTCGATAAAGGATTTTTTGCAGTGAGGTCCCTGTCCAGGGCCAGGGGCCCCTGAGCACATCCTTTTTCCATTTTCCCTGGGAAAGAAAACTCAGCAGTCCAGGTTCCTGTTGTCAGTTTCTAGGGCTCCCTTGGGTGTATCAGGGCAGCACAAGTTTGAGGTGGGGACAACTTCGGTGTGGGGTCCATCCTTCGATATAAGGATTTTTTGCAGTCAGGGCTAGGGGCCCCTGGGCACATCCTTTTTCCATTTTCCCTGGGAAAGAAAACTCAGCAGTCCAGGTTCCTGATGTCAGTTTGTAGGGCTCCCTTGGGTCTATCAGGGCAGCACAAGTTTGAGGTGGGGACAACTTCGGTGTGGGGTCCATCCTTCGATATAAGGATTTTTTGTAGTGAGGTCCCTGTCCAGGGCCAGGGGCCCCTGGGCACATCCTTTTTCCATTTTCCCTGGGAAAGAAAACTCAGCAGTCCAGGTTCCTGATGTCAGTTTGTAGGGCTCCCTTGGGTCTATCAGGGCAGCACAAGTTTGAGGTGGGGACAACTTCGGTGTGGGGTCCATCCTTCGATATAAGGATTCTTTGCAGTCAGGTCCCAGCCCAGGGCCAGGGGTCCCCGGGCACATCCTTTTTCCATTTTCCCTGGGAAAGAAAACTCAGCAGTCCAGGTTCCTGATGTCAGTTTGTAGGGCTCCCTTGAGTCTATCAGGGCAGCACAAGTTTGAGGTGGGGACAACTTCAGTGTGGGGTCCATCCTTCGATATAAGGATTTCTTGTAGTGAGGTCCCTGCCCAGGGCAAGGGGCCCCTGGGCACATCCTTTTTCCATTTTCCCTGGGAAAGAAAACTCAGCAGTCCAGGTTCCTGATGTCAGTTTGTAGGGCTCCCTTGGGTCTATCAGGGCAGCACAAGTTTGAGGTGGGGACAACTTCGGTGTGGGGTCCATCCTTCAATATAAGGATTTTTTGCAGTCAGGGCCCGGGGAGCCTGGGCACATCATTTTTCCATTTTCCCTGGGAAAGAAAACTCAGCAGTCCAGGTTCCTGATGTCAGTTTGTAGAGCTCCCTTGGGTCTATCAGGGCAGCACAAGTTTGAGGTGGGGACAACTTCGGTGTGGGGTCCATCCTTCGATATAAGGATTTTTTGTAGTGAGGCCCCTGCCCAGGGCCAGGGGCCCCTGGGCACATCCTTTTTCCATTTTCCCTGGGAAAGAAAACTCAGCAGTCCAGGTTCCTGATGTCAGTTTGTAGGGCTCCCTTGGGTCTATCAGGGCAGCACAAGTTTGAGGTGGGGATAGCTTTGGTGTGGGGTCCATCCTTCGATATAAGGATTTTTTGCAGTCAGGGCCAGGGGCCCCTGGGCACATCCTTTGGCCATTTTCCCTGGGAAAGAAAACACAGCAGTCCAGGTTCCTGATGTCAGTTTGTAGGGCTCCCTTGGGTCTATCAGGGCAGCACAAGTTTGAGGTGGGGACAACTTCGGTGTCGGGTCCATCCTTCGATATAAGGATTCTTTGCAGTCAGAGCCCTGACCAGGGCCAGGGGCCCCTGGGCACATCCTTTTTCCATTTTCCCTGGGAAAGAAAACTCAACAGTCCAGGTTCCTGATGTCGGTTTGTAGGGCTCCCTTGGGTCTATCAGGGCCGCACAAGTTTGAGGTGGGCACAACTTCGGTGTGGGGTCCATCCTTCGATATAAGGATTTCTTGCAGTCAGGGCCAGGGGCCCAGGGCCAGGGGCCCCTGGGCACATGCTTTTTCCATTTTCCCTGGGAAAGAAAACTCAGCAGTCCAGGTTCCTGATGTCAGTTTGTAGGGCTCCCTTGGGTCTATCAGGGCAGCACAAGTTTGAGGCGGGAACAGCTTCAGTGTGGGGTCCATCCTTCGATATAAGGATTTTTTGTAGTGAGGTCCCTGACCAGGGCCAGCGGCCCCTGGGCACATCCTTTTTCCATTTTCCCTGGGAAAGAAAACTCAGCAGTCCAGGTTCCTGATGTCAGTTTGTAGGGCTCCCTTGGGTCTATCAGGGCAGCACAAGTTTGAGGTGGGGACAGCTTCAGTGTGGGGTCCATCCTTCGATATAAGGATTTTTTGCAGTCAGGGCCAGGGCCCCCTGGGCACATCCTTTTTCCATTTTCCCTGGGAAAGAAAACTCAGCAGTCCAGGTTCCTGATGTCAGTTTGTAGGGCTCCCTTGGGTCTATCAGGGCAGCACAAGTTTGAGGTGGGGACAACTTCGGTGTGGGGTCCATCCTTCGATAAAGGATTTTTTGCAGTGAGGTCCCTGTCCAGGGCCAGGGGCCCCTGAGCACATCCTTTTTCCATTTTCCCTGGGAAAGAAAACTCAGCAGTCCAGGTTCCTGATGTCGGTTTGTAGGGCTCCCTTGGGTCTATCAGGGCAGCACAAGTTTGAGGTGGGGACAACTTCGGTGTGGGGTCCATCCTTCGATATAAGGATTTTTTGCAGTCAGGGCCAGGGGCCCCTGGGCACATGCTTTTTCGATTTTCCCTGGGAAAGAAAACTCAGCAGTCCAGGTTCCTGATGTCAGTTTGTAGGGCTCCCTTGGGTCTATCAGGGTAGCACAAGTTTGAGGTGGGGACAACTTCGGTGTGGGGTCCATCCTTCGATATAAGGATTTTTTGTAGTGAGGTCCCTGTCCAGGGCCAGGGGCCCCTGGGCACATCCTTTTTCGATTTTCCCTGGGAAAGAAAACTCAGCAGTCCAGGTTCCTGATGTCAGTTTGTAGGGCTCCCTTGGGTCTATCAGGGCCGCACAAGTTTGAGATGGGGACAACTTGGGTGTGGGGTCCATCCTTCGATATAAGGATTTTTTCCAGTGAGGTCCCTGTCCAGGGCCAGGGGCCCCTGAGCACATCCTTTTTCCATTTTCCCTGGGAAAGAAAACTCAGCAGTCCAGGTTCCTGATGTCAGTTTGTAGGGCTCCCTTGGGTGTATCAGGGCAGCACAAGTTTGAGGTGGGGACAACTTCGGTGTGGGGTCCATCCTTCAATATAAGGATTTTTTGCAGTCAGGGCCAGGGGCCCCTGGGCACATCCTTTTTCATTTTCCCTGAGAAAGAAAACTCAGCAGTCCAGGTTCCTGATGTCAGTTTGTAGAGCTCCCTTTTGTCTATAAGGGCAGCACAAGTTTGAGGTGGGGACAACTTCGGTGTGGGGTCCATCCTTCGATATAAGGATTTTTTGTAGTGAGGCCCCTGCCCAGGGCCAGGGGCCCCTGGGCACATCCTTTTTCCTTTTTCCCTGGGAAAGAAAACTCAGCAGTCCAGGTTCCTGATGTCAGTTTGTAGGGCTCCCTTGGGTCTATCAGGGCAGCACAAGTTTGAGGTGAGGACAACTTCGGTGTGGGGTCCATCCTTCGATATAAGGATTTTTTGCAGTGAGGCCCAGCCCAGGGCCAGGGGCCCCTGGGCACATCCTTTTTCCATTTTCCCTGGGAAAGAAAACTCAGCAGTCCAGGTTCCTGATGTCGGTTTGTAGGGCTCCCTTGGGTCTATCAGGGCAGCACAAGTTTGAGGTGGGGACAACTTCGGTGTCGGGTCCATCCTTCGATATAAGGATTATTTGCCGTCAGGCCACAGCCCAGGGCCAGGGGCCCCTGGGCACATCCTTTTTCCATTTTCCCTGGGAAAGAAAACTCAGCAGTCCAGGTTCCTGATGTCAGTTTGTAGGGCTCCCTTGGGTCTATCAGGGCAGCACAAGTTTGAGGTGGGGACAACTTCGGTGTGGGGTCCATCCTTCGATATAAGGATTTTTTGCAGTCAGGGCCAGGGGCCCCTGGGCACATCCTTTTTCATTTTCCCTGAGAAAGAAAACTCAGCAGTCCAGGTTCCTGATGTCAGTTTGTAGAGCTCCCTTTTGTCTATAAGGGCAGCACAAGTTTGAGGTGGGGACAACTTCGGTGTGGGGTCCATCCTTCGATATAAGGATTTTTTGTAGTGAGGCCCCTGCCCAGGGCCAGGGGCCCCTGGGCACATCCTTTTTCCTTTTTCCCTGGGAAAGAAAACTCAGCAGTCCAGGTTCCTGATGTCAGTTTGTAGGGCTCCCTTGGGTCTATCAGGGCAGCACAAGTTTGAGGTGGGGACAACTTCGGTGTGGGGTCCATCCTTCGATATAAGGATTCTTTGCAGTCAGGGCCAGGGGCCCAGGGCCAGGGGACCCTGGGCACATCCTTTGGCTATTTTGCCTGGGAAAGAAAACTCAGCAGTCCAGGTTCCTGATGTCAGTTTGTAGGGCTCCCTTGGGTCTATCAGGGCAGCACAAGTTTGAGGCGGGAACAGCTTCAGTGTGGGGTCCATCCTTCGATATATGGATTTTTTGCAGTCAGGGCCAGGGGCCCCTGTGCACATCCTTTTTCCATTTTCCCTGGGAAAGAAAACTCAGCAGTCCAGGTTCCTGATGTCAGTTTGTAGGGCTCCCTTGGGTCTATCAGGGCAGCACAAGTTTGAGGCGGGAACAGCTTCAGTGTGGGGTCCATCCTTCGATATAAGGATTTTTTGTAGGGAGGTCCCTGACCACGGCCAGGGGCCCCTGGGCACATCCTCTGGCCAGTTTCCCTGGGAAAGAAAACTCAGCAGTCCAGGTTCCTGATGTCAGTTTGTAGGGCTCCCTTGGGTCTATCAGGGCAGCACAAGTTTGAGGTGGGGACAGCTTCAGTGTGGGGTCCATCCTTCGATATAAGGAATTTTTGCAGTCATGGCCAGGGGCCCCTGGGCACATCCGTTTTCCATTTTCCCTGGGAAAGAAAACTTAGCAGTCCAGGTTCCGGATGTCAGTTTGTAGGGCTCCCTTGGGTCTATCAGGGCAGCACAAGTTTGAGGTGGGGACAACTTCGGTGTGGGGTCCATCCTTCGATATAAGGATTTTTTGCAGTGAGGCCCAGCCCAGGACCAGGGGCCCCTGGGCACATCCTTTTTCCATTTTCCCTGGGAAAGAAACCTCAGCAGTCCAGGTTCCTGATGTCAGTTTGTAGGGCACCCTTGGGTCTATCAGGTCAGCACAAGTTTGAGTTGGGGACAGCTTTGGTGTGGGGTCCATCCTTCGATATAAGGATTTTTTGCAGTCAGGGCATGGGGCCCCTGGGCACATCCTTTTTCCATTTTCCCTGGGAAAGAAAACTCAGCAGTCCAGGTTCCTGATGTCAGTTTGTAGGGCTCCCTTGGGTCTATCAGGGCAGCACAAGTTTGAGGTGGGGACAACTTCGGTGTGGGGTCCATCCTTCGATATAAGGATTTTTTGCAGTCAGGGCCAGGGGCCCCTGGGCACATCCTTTTTCCATTTTCCCTGGGAAAGAAAACTCAACAGTCCAGGTTCCTGATGTCGGTTTGTAGGGCTCCCTTGGGTCTATCAGGGCCGCACAAGTTTGAGGTGGGCACAACTTCGGTGTGGGGTCCATCCTTCGATATAAGGATTTCTTGCAGTCAGGGCCAGGGGCCCAGGGCCAGGGGCCCCTGGGCACATGCTTTTTCCATTTTCCCTGGGAAAGAAAACTCAGCAGTCCAGGTTCCTGATGTCGGTTTGTAGGGCTCCCTTGGGTGTATCAGGGCAGCACAAGTTTGAGGTGGGGACAACTTCGGTGTGGGGTCCATCCTTCGATATAAGGATTTTTTGCAGTCAGAGCCCGGGGCCCCTGTGCACATCCTTTTTCCATTTTCCCTGGGAAAGAAAACTCAGCAGTCCAGGTTCCTGATGTCAGTTTGTAGGGCTCCCTTGGGTCTATCAGGGCAGCACAAGTTTGAGGCGGGAACAGCTTCAGTGTGGGGTCCATCCTTCGATATAAGGATTTTTTGTAGGGAGGTCCCTGACCAGGGCCAGGGGCCCCTGGGCACATCCTCTGGCCAGTTTCCCTGGGAAAGAAAACTCAGCAGTCCAGGTTCCTGATGTCAGTTTGTAGGGCTCCCTTGGGTCTATCAGGGCAGCACAAGTTTGAGGTGGGGACAGCTTCAGTGTGGGGTCCATCCTTCGATATAAGGATTTTTTGCAGTCAGGGCCAGGGGCCCCTGGGCACAACCTTTTTCCATTTTCCCTGGGAAAGAAAACTCAGCAGTCCAGGTTCCTGATGTCAGTTTGTAGGGCTCCCTTGGGTCTATCAGGGCAGCACAAGTTTGAGGTGGGGACAGCTTCAGTGTGGGGTCCATCCTTCGATATAAGGATTTTTTGCAGTCAGGGCCAGGGCCCCCTGGGCACATCCTTTTTCCATTTTCCCTGGGAAAGAAAACTCAGCAGTCCAGGTTCCTGATGTCAGTTTGTAGGGCTCCCTTGGGTGTATCAGGGCAGCACAAGTTTGAGGTGGGGACAACTTCGGTGTGGGGTCCATCCTTTGATAAAGGATTTTTTGTAGTGAGGTCCCTGTCCAGGGCCAGGGGCCCCTGAGCACATCCTTTTTCCATTTTCCCTGGGAAAGAAAACTCAGCAGTCCAGGTTCCTGATGTCAGTTTGTAGGGCTCCCTTGGGTGTATCAGGGCAGCACAAGTTTGAGGTGGGGACAACTTCGGTGTGGGGTCCATCCTTCGATATAAGGATTTTTTGCAGTCAGGGCCAGGGGCCCCTGGGCACATGCTTTTTCGATTTTCCCTGGGAAAGAAAACTCAGCAGTCCAGGTTCCTGATGTCAGTTTGTAGGGCTCCCTTGGGTCTATCAGGGTAGCACAAGTTTGAGGTGGGGACAACTTCGGTGTGGGGTCCATCCTTCGATATAAGGATTTTTTGTAGTGAGGTCCCTGTCCAGGGCCAGGGGCCCCTGGGCACATCCTTTTTCGATTTTCCCTGGGAAAGAAAACTCAGCAGTCCAGGTTCCTGATGTCAGATTGTAGGGCTCCCTTGGGTCTATCAGGGCAGCACAAGTTTGAGGTGGCGACAATTTTGGTGTGGGGTTCATCCTTCGATATAAGGATTTCTTGTAGTGAGGTCCCTGTCCAGGGCCAGGGGCCCCTGGGCACATCCTTTTTCCATTTTCCCTGGGAAAGAAAACTCAGCAGTCCAGGTTCCTGATGTCAGTTTGTAGGGCTCCCTTGGGTCTATCAGGGCAGCACAAGTTTGAGGTGGGGACAACTTCGGTGTGGGGTCCATCCTTCGATATAAGGATTTTTTGCAGTCAGGGCCAGGGGCCCCTGGGCACATCCTTTTTCATTTTCCCTGAGAAAGAAAACTCAGCAGTCCAGGTTCCTGATGTCAGTTTGTAGAGCTCCCTTTTGTCTATAAGGGCAGCACAAGTTTGAGGTGGGGACAACTTCGGTGTGGGGTCCATCCTTCGATATAAGGATTTTTTGTAGTGAGGCCCCTGCCCAGGGCCAGGGGCCCCTGGGCACATCCTTTTTCCTTTTTCCCTGGGAAAGAAAACTCAGCAGTCCAGGTTCCTGATGTCAGTTTGTAGGGCTCCCTTGGGTCTATCAGGGTAGCACAAGTTTGAGTTTGCAACAAATTTGGTGTGGGGTCCATCCTTCGATATAGGGATTTTTTGTAGTGAGGGCCCTGTCCAGGGCAAGGGGCCCCTGGGCACATCCTCTGGCCAGTTTCCCTGGGAAAGAAAACTCAGCAGTCCAGGTTCCTGATGTCAGTTTGTAGGGCTCCCTTGGGTCTATCAGGGCAGCACAAGTTTGAGGTGGGGACAGCTTCAGTGTGGGGTCCATCCTTCAATATAAGGATTTTTTGCAGTGAGGCCCAGCCCAGGACCAGGGGCCCCTGGGCACATCCTTTTTCCATTTTCCCTGGGAAAGAAACCTCAGCAGTCCAGGTTCCTGATGTCAGTTTGTAGGGCACCCTTGGGTCTATCAGGTCAGCACAAGTTTGAGTTGGGGACAGCTTTGGTGTGGGGTCCATCCTTCGATATAAGGATTTTTTGCAGTCAGGGCCAGGGGCCCCTGGGCACATCCTTTTTCCATTTTCCCTGGGAAAGAAAACTCAACAGTCCAGGTTCCTGATGTCGGTTTGTACGGCTCCCTTGGGTCTATCAGGGCCGCACAAGTTTGAGGTGGGGACAACTTCGGTGTGGGGTCCATCCTTCGATATAAGGATTTTTTGCAGTCAGGGCCAGGGGCCCCTGGGCACATCCTTTTTCCATTTTCCCTGGGAAAGAAAACTCAACAGTCCAGGTTCCTGATGTCGGTTTGTAGGGCTCCCTTGGGTCTATCAGGGCAGCACAAGTTTGAGGTGGGGACAACTTCGGTGTCGGGTCCATCCTTCGATATAAGGATTATTTGCCGTCAGACCACAGCCCAGGGCCAGGGGCCCCTGGGCACATCCTTTTTCCATTTTCCCTGGGAAAGAAAACTCAGCAGTCCAGGTTCCTGATGTCAGTTTGTAGGGCTCCCTTGGGTGTATCAGGGCAGCACAAGTTTGAGGTGGGGACAACTTCGGTGTGGGGTCCATCCTTCGATATAAGGATTTTTTGTAGTGAGGTCCCTGACCAGGGCCAGCGGCCCCTGGGCACATCCTTTTTCCATTTTCCCTGGGAAAGAAAACTCAGCAGTCCAGGTTCCTGATGTCAGTTTGTAGGGCTCCCTTGGGTCTATCAGGGCCGCACAAGTTTGAGGTGGGGACAACTTCGGTGTGGGGTCCATCCTTCGATATAAGGATTTTTTGTAGTGAGGTCCCTGTCCAGGGCCAGGGGCCCCTGGGCACATCCTTTTTCCATTTTCCCTGGGAAAGAAAACTCAGCAGTCCAGGTTCCTGATGTCAGTTTGTAGGGCTCCCTTGGGTGTATCAGGGCAGCACAAGTTTGAGGTGGGGACAACTTCGGTGTGGGGTCCATCCTTCGATATAAGGACTCTTTGCAGTCAGGGCCAGGGGCCCCCGGGCACAACCTTTGGCCCTTTTCCCTGGGAAAGAAAACTCAGCAGTCCAGGTTCCTGATGTCAGTTTGTAGGGCTCCCTTGGGTCTATCAGGGCCGCACAAGTTTGAGATGGGGACAACTTGGGTGTGGGGTCCATCCTTCGATATAAGGATTTTTTCCAGTGAGGTCCCTGTCCAGGGCCAGGGGCCCCTGAGCACATCCTTTTTCCATTTTCCCTGGGAAAGAAAACTCAGCAGTCCAGGTTCCTGATGTCAGTTTGTAGGGCTCCCTTGGGTGTATCAGGGCAGCACAAGTTTGAGGTGGGGACAACTTCGGTGTGGGGTCCATCCTTCGATATAAGGATTTTTTGCAGTCAGGGCCAGGGGCCCCTGGGCACATCCTTTTTCATTTTCCCTGAGAAAGAAAACTCAGCAGTCCAGGTTCCTGATGTCAGTTTGTAGAGCTCCCTTTTGTCTATAAGGGCAGCACAAGTTTGAGGTGGGGACAACTTCGGTGTGGGGTCCATCCTTCGATATAAGGATTTTTTGTAGTGAGGTCCCTGCCCAGGGCCAGGGGCCCCTGGGCACATCCTTTTTCCTTTTTCCCTGGGAAAGAAAACTCAGCAGTCCAGGTTCCTGATGTCAGTTTGTAGGGCTCCCTTGGGTCTATCAGGGCAGCACAAGTTTGAGGTGGGGACAACTTCGGTGTGGGGTCCATCCTTCGATATAAGGATTTTTTGCAGTGAGGCCCAGCCCAGGGCCAGGGGCCCCTGGGCACATCCTTTTTCCATTTTCCCTGGGAAAGAAAACTCAGCAGTCCAGGTTCCTGATGTCAGTTTGTAGGGCTCCCTTGGGTCTATCAGGGCAGCACAAGTTTGAGGTGGGGACAACTTCGGTGTGGGGTCCATCCTTCAATATAAGGATTTCTTGCAGTCAGGACCAGGGGCCCAGGGCCAGGGGCCCCTGGGCACATCCTTTTTCCATTTTCCCTGGGAAAGAAAACTCAGCAGTCCAGGTTCCTGATGTCAGTTTGTAGGGCTCCCTTGGGTCTATCAGGGCAGCACAAGTTTGAGGTGGGGACAGCTTCAGTGTGGGGTCCATCCTTCAATATAAGGATTTTTTGCAGTGAGGCCCAGCCCAGGACCAGGGGCCCCTGGGCACATCCTTTTTCCATTTTCCCTGGGAAAGAAACCTCAGCAGTCCAGGTTCCTGATGTCAGTTTGTAGGGCACCCTTGGGTCTATCAGGTCAGCACAAGTTTGAGTTGGGGACAGCTTTGGTGTGGGGTCCATCCTTCGATATAAGGATTTTTTGCAGTCAGGGCCAGGGGCCCCTGGGCACATCCTTTTTCCATTTTCCCTGGGAAAGAAAACTCAGCAGTCCAGGTTCCTGATGTCAGTTTGTAGGGCTCCCTTGGGTCTATCAGGGCCGCACAAGTTTGAGGTGGGGACAACTTCGGTGTGGGGTCCATCCTTCGATATAAGGATTTTTTGCAGTCAGGGCCAGGGGCCCCTGGGCACATCCTTTTTCCATTTTCCCTGGGAAAGAAAACTCAACAGTCCAGGTTCCTGATGTCGGTTTGTAGGGCTCCCTTGGGTCTATCAGGGCAGCACAAGTTTGAGGTGGGGACAACTTCGGTGTCGGGTCCATCCTTCGATATAAGGATTTTTTGTAGTGAGGCCCCTGCCCAGGGCCAGGGGCCCCTGGGCACATCCTTTTTCCATTTTCCCTGGGAAAGAAAACTCAGCAGTCCAGGTTCCTGATGTCAGTTTGTAGGGCTCCCTTGGGTGTATCAGGGCAGCACAAGTTTGAGGTGGGGACAACTTCGGTGTGGGGTCCATCCTTCGATATAAGGATTTTTTGTAGTGAGGTCCCTGACCAGGGCCAGGGGCCCCTGGGCACATCCTTTTTCCATTTTCCCTGGGAAAGAAAACTCAGCAGTCCAGGTTCCTGATGTCAGTTTGTAGGGCTCCCTTGGGTCTATCAGGGCAGCACAAGTTTGAGGTGGGGACAGCTTCAGTGTGGGGTCCATCCTTCGATATAAGGATTTTTTGCAGTCAGGGCCAGGGGCCCCTGGGCACATCCTTTTTCATTTTCCCTGGGAAAGAAAACTCAGCAGTCCAGGTTCCTGATGTCAGTTTGTAGAGCTCCCTTTTGTCTATAAGGGCAGCACAAGTTTGAGGTGAGGTCAACTTCGGTGTGGGGTCCATCCTTCGATATAAGGGTTTTTTCCAGTGAGGCCCCTGCCCAGGGCCAGGGACCCCTGGGCACATCCTTTTTCCTTTTTACCTGGGAAAGAAAACTCAGCAGTCCAGGTTCCTGATGTCAGTTTGTAGGGCTCCCTTGGGTCTATCAGGGCAGCATAAGTTTGAGGTGGGGACAACTTCGGTGTGGGGTCCATCCTTCGATATAAGGATTCTTTGCAGTCAGGGCCAGGGGCCCAGGGCCAGGGGACCCTGGGCACATCCTTTGGCTATTTTGCCTGGGAAAGAAAACTCAGCAGTCCAGGTTCCTGATGTCAGTTTGTAGGGCTCCCTTGGGTCTATCAGGGCAGCACAAGTTAGAGGTGGGGACAACTTCGGTGTGGGGTCCATCCTTCGATATAAGGATTTTTTGCAGTCAGAGCCCGGGGCCCCTGTGCACATCCTTTTTCCATTTTCCCTGGGAAAGAAAACTCAGCAGTCCAGGTTCCTGATGTCAGTTTGTAGGGCTCCCTTCGGTCTATCAGGGCAGCACAAGTTTGAGGCGGGAACAGCTTCAGTGTGGGGTCCATCCTTTCATATAAGGATTTTTTGTAGGGAGGTCCCTGACCAGGGCCAGGGGCCCCTGGGCACATCCGCTGGCCAGTTTCCCTGGGAAAGAAAACTCAGCAGTCCAGGTTCCTGATGTCAGTTTGTAGGGCTCCCTTGGGTGTATCAGGGCAGCACAAGTTTGAGGTGGGGACAGCTTCAGTGTGGGGTCCATCCTTCGATATAAGGATTTTTTGCAGTCAGGGCCAGGGGCCCCTGGGCACAACCTTTTTCCATTTTCCCTGGGAAAGAAAACTCAGCAGTCCAGGTTCCTGATGTCAGTTTGTAGGGCTCCCTTGGGTCTATCAGGGCAGCACAAGTTTGAGGTGGGGACAACTTCGGTGTGGGGTCCATCCTTCGATATAAGGATTTTTTGCAGTCAGGGCCAGGGGCCCCTGGGCACATCCTTTTTCCATTTTCCCTGGGAAAGAAAACTCAACAGTCCAGGTTCCTGATGTCGGTTTGTAGGGCTCCCTTGGGTCTATCAGGGCAGCACAAGTTTGAGGTGGGGACAACTTCGGTGTCGGGTCCATCCTTCGATATAACGATTATATGCCGTCAGGCCACAGCCCAGGGCCAGGGGCCCCTGGGCACATGCTTTTTCCATTTTCCCTGGGAAAGAAAACTCAGCAGTCCAGGTTCCTGATGTCAGTTTGTAGGGCTCCCTTGGGTCTATCAGGGCAGCACAAGTTTGAGGTGGGGACAACTTCGGTGTGGGGTCCATCCTTCGATATAAGGATTCTTTGCAGTCAGGGCCAGGGGCCCAGGGCCAGGGGACCCTGGGCACATCCTTTGGCTATTTTGCCTGGGAAAGAGAACTCAGCAGTCCAGGTTCCTGATGTCAGTTTGTAGGGCTCCCTTGGGTCTATCAGGGCAGCACAAGTTTGAGGTGGGGACAAGTTCGGTGTGGGGTCCATCCTTCGATATAAGGATTTTTTGCAGTCAGGGCCCGGGGCCCCTGAGCACATCCTTTTTCCATTTTCCCTGGGAAAGAAAACTCAGCAGTCCAGGTTCCTGATGTCAGTTTGTAGAGCTCCCTTTTGTCTATAAGGGCAGCACAAGTTTGAGGTGGGGACAACTTCGGTGTGGGGTCCATCCTTCGATATAAGGATTTTTTGTAGTGAGGCCCCTGCCCAGGGCCAGGGGCCCCTGGGCACATCCTTTTTCCTTTTTCCCTGGGAAAGAAAACTCAGCAGTCCAGGTTCCTGATGTCAGTTTGTAGGGCTCCCTTGGGTCTATCAGGGCAGCACAAGTTTGAGGTGGGGACAACTTCGGTGTGGGGTCCATCCTTCGATATAAGGATTTTTTGCAGTGAGGCCCAGCCCAGGGCCAGGGGCCCCTGGGCACATCCTTTTTCCATTTTCCCTGGGAAAGAAAACTCAGCAGTCCAGGTTCCTGATGTCGGTTTGTAGGGCTCCCTTGGGTCTATCAGGGCAGCACAAGTTTGAGGTGGGGACAACTTCGGTGTGGGGTCCATCCTTCGATATAAGGATTTTTTGCAGTCAGGGCCAGGGGCCCCTGGGCACATGCTTTTTCGATTTTCCCTGGGAAAGAAAACTCAGCAGTCCAGGTTCCTGATGTCAGTTTGTAGGGCTCCCTTGGGTCTATCAGGGCCGCACAAGTTTGAGGTGGGGACAACTTCGGTGTGGGGTCCATCCTTCGATATAAGGATTTTTTGTAGTGAGGTCCCTGTCCAGGGCCAGGGGCCCCTGGGCACATCCTTTTTCCATTTTCCCTGGGAAAGAAAACTCAGCAGTCCAGGTTCCTGATGTCAGTTTGTAGGGCTCCCTTGGGTGTATCAGGGCAGCACAAGTTTGAGGTGGGGACAACTTCGGTGTGGGGTCCATCCTTCGATATAAGGACTCTTTGCAGTCAGGGCCAGGGGCCCCCGGGCACAACCTTTGGCCCTTTTCCCTGGGAAAGAAAACTCAGCAGTCCAGGTTCCTGATGTCAGTTTGTAGGGCTCCCTTGGGTCTATCAGGGCCGCACAAGTTTGAGATGGGGACAACTTGGGTGTGGGGTCCATCCTTCGATATAAGGATTTTTTCCAGTGAGGTCCCTGTCCAGGGCCAGGGGCCCCTGAGCACATCCTTTTTCCATTTTCCCTGGGAAAGAAAACTCAGCAGTCCAGGTTCCTGATGTCAGTTTGTAGGGCTCCCTTGGGTGTATCAGGGCAGCACAAGTTTGAGGTGGGGACAACTTCGGTGTGGGGTCCATCCTTCGATATAAGGATTTTTTGCAGTCAGGGCCAGGGGCCCCTGGGCACATCCTTTTTCATTTTCCCTGAGAAAGAAAACTCAGCAGTCCAGGTTCCTGATGTCAGTTTGTAGAGCTCCCTTTTGTCTATAAGGGCAGCACAAGTTTGAGGTGGGGACAACTTCGGTGTGGGGTCCATCCTTCGATATAAGGATTTTTTGTAGTGAGGTCCCTGCCCAGGGCCAGGGGCCCCTGGGCACATCCTTTTTCCTTTTTCCCTGGGAAAGAAAACTCAGCAGTCCAGGTTCCTGATGTCAGTTTGTAGGGCTCCCTTGGGTCTATCAGGGCAGCACAAGTTTGAGGTGGGGACAACTTCGGTGTGGGGTCCATCCTTCGATATAAGGATTTTTTGCAGTGAGGCCCAGCCCAGGGCCAGGGGCCCCTGGGCACATCCTTTTTCCATTTTCCCTGGGAAAGAAAACTCAGCAGTCCAGGTTCCTGATGTCAGTTTGTAGGGCTCCCTTGGGTCTATCAGGGCAGCACAAGTTTGAGGTGGGGACAACTTCGGTGTGGGGTCCATCCTTCAATATAAGGATTTCTTGCAGTCAGGACCAGGGGCCCAGGGCCAGGGGCCCCTGGGCACATCCTTTTTCCATTTTCCCTGGGAAAGAAAACTCAGCAGTCCAGGTTCCTGATGTCAGTTTGTAGGGCTCCCTTGGGTCTATCAGGGCAGCACAAGTTTGAGGTGGGGACAGCTTCAGTGTGGGGTCCATCCTTCAATATAAGGATTTTTTGCAGTGAGGCCCAGCCCAGGACCAGGGGCCCCTGGGCACATCCTTTTTCCATTTTCCCTGGGAAAGAAACCTCAGCAGTCCAGGTTCCTGATGTCAGTTTGTAGGGCACCCTTGGGTCTATCAGGTCAGCACAAGTTTGAGTTGGGGACAGCTTTGGTGTGGGGTCCATCCTTCGATATAAGGATTTTTTGCAGTCAGGGCCAGGGGCCCCTGGGCACATCCTTTTTCCATTTTCCCTGGGAAAGAAAACTCAGCAGTCCAGGTTCCTGATGTCAGTTTGTAGGGCTCCCTTGGGTCTATCAGGGCCGCACAAGTTTGAGGTGGGGACAACTTCGGTGTGGGGTCCATCCTTCGATATAAGGATTTTTTGCAGTCAGGGCCAGGGGCCCCTGGGCACATCCTTTTTCCATTTTCCCTGGGAAAGAAAACTCAACAGTCCAGGTTCCTGATGTCGGTTTGTAGGGCTCCCTTGGGTCTATCAGGGCAGCACAAGTTTGAGGTGGGGACAACTTCGGTGTCGGGTCCATCCTTCGATATAAGGATTTTTTGTAGTGAGGCCCCTGCCCAGGGCCAGGGGCCCCTGGGCACATCCTTTTTCCATTTTCCCTGGGAAAGAAAACTCAGCAGTCCAGGTTCCTGATGTCAGTTTGTAGGGCTCCCTTGGGTGTATCAGGGCAGCACAAGTTTGAGGTGGGGACAACTTCGGTGTGGGGTCCATCCTTCGATATAAGGATTTTTTGTAGTGAGGTCCCTGACCAGGGCCAGGGGCCCCTGGGCACATCCTTTTTCCATTTT
Source organism: Lonchura striata (assembly GCF_050655825.1). Classification (NCBI taxonomy): domain Eukaryota; kingdom Metazoa; phylum Chordata; class Aves; order Passeriformes; family Estrildidae; genus Lonchura; species Lonchura striata. The sequence continues at coordinate 6,130,506 of NC_140718.1, read as the reverse complement.
CCCTGGGAAAGAAAACTCAGCAGTCCAGGTTCCTGATGTCAGTTTGTAGGGCTCCCTTGGGTCTATCAGGGCAGCACAAGTTTGAGGTGGGGACAGCTTCAGTGTGGGGTCCATCCTTCGATATAAGGATTTTTTGCAGTCAGGGCCAGGGGCCCCTGGGCACATCCTTTTTCATTTTCCCTGGGAAAGAAAACTCAGCAGTCCAGGTTCCTGATGTCAGTTTGTAGAGCTCCCTTTTGTCTATAAGGGCAGCACAAGTTTGAGGTGAGGTCAACTTCGGTGTGGGGTCCATCCTTCGATATAAGGGTTTTTTCCAGTGAGGCCCCTGCCCAGGGCCAGGGACCCCTGGGCACATCCTTTTTCCTTTTTACCTGGGAAAGAAAACTCAGCAGTCCAGGTTCCTGATGTCAGTTTGTAGGGCTCCCTTGGGTCTATCAGGGCAGCATAAGTTTGAGGTGGGGACAACTTCGGTGTGGGGTCCATCCTTCGATATAAGGATTCTTTGCAGTCAGGGCCAGGGGCCCAGGGCCAGGGGACCCTGGGCACATCCTTTGGCTATTTTGCCTGGGAAAGAAAACTCAGCAGTCCAGGTTCCTGATGTCAGTTTGTAGGGCTCCCTTGGGTCTATCAGGGCAGCACAAGTTAGAGGTGGGGACAACTTCGGTGTGGGGTCCATCCTTCGATATAAGGATTTTTTGCAGTCAGAGCCCGGGGCCCCTGTGCACATCCTTTTTCCATTTTCCCTGGGAAAGAAAACTCAGCAGTCCAGGTTCCTGATGTCAGTTTGTAGGGCTCCCTTCGGTCTATCAGGGCAGCACAAGTTTGAGGCGGGAACAGCTTCAGTGTGGGGTCCATCCTTTCATATAAGGATTTTTTGTAGGGAGGTCCCTGACCAGGGCCAGGGGCCCCTGGGCACATCCGCTGGCCAGTTTCCCTGGGAAAGAAAACTCAGCAGTCCAGGTTCCTGATGTCAGTTTGTAGGGCTCCCTTGGGTGTATCAGGGCAGCACAAGTTTGAGGTGGGGACAGCTTCAGTGTGGGGTCCATCCTTCGATATAAGGATTTTTTGCAGTCAGGGCCAGGGGCCCCTGGGCACAACCTTTTTCCATTTTCCCTGGGAAAGAAAACTCAGCAGTCCAGGTTCCTGATGTCAGTTTGTAGGGCTCCCTTGGGTCTATCAGGGCAGCACAAGTTTGAGGTGGGGACAACTTCGGTGTGGGGTCCATCCTTCGATATAAGGATTTTTTGCAGTCAGGGCCAGGGGCCCCTGGGCACATCCTTTTTCCATTTTCCCTGGGAAAGAAAACTCAACAGTCCAGGTTCCTGATGTCGGTTTGTAGGGCTCCCTTGGGTCTATCAGGGCAGCACAAGTTTGAGGTGGGGACAACTTCGGTGTCGGGTCCATCCTTCGATATAACGATTATATGCCGTCAGGCCACAGCCCAGGGCCAGGGGCCCCTGGGCACATGCTTTTTCCATTTTCCCTGGGAAAGAAAACTCAGCAGTCCAGGTTCCTGATGTCAGTTTGTAGGGCTCCCTTGGGTCTATCAGGGCAGCACAAGTTTGAGGTGGGGACAACTTCGGTGTGGGGTCCATCCTTCGATATAAGGATTCTTTGCAGTCAGGGCCAGGGGCCCAGGGCCAGGGGACCCTGGGCACATCCTTTGGCTATTTTGCCTGGGAAAGAGAACTCAGCAGTCCAGGTTCCTGATGTCAGTTTGTAGGGCTCCCTTGGGTCTATCAGGGCAGCACAAGTTTGAGGTGGGGACAAGTTCGGTGTGGGGTCCATCCTTCGATATAAGGATTTTTTGCAGTCAGGGCCCGGGGCCCCTGAGCACATCCTTTTTCCATTTTCCCTGGGAAAGAAAACTCAGCAGTCCAGGTTCCTGATGTCAGTTTGTAGAGCTCCCTTTTGTCTATAAGGGCAGCACAAGTTTGAGGTGGGGACAACTTCGGTGTGGGGTCCATCCTTCGATATAAGGATTTTTTGTAGTGAGGCCCCTGCCCAGGGCCAGGGGCCCCTGGGCACATCCTTTTTCCTTTTTCCCTGGGAAAGAAAACTCAGCAGTCCAGGTTCCTGATGTCAGTTTGTAGGGCTCCCTTGGGTCTATCAGGGCAGCACAAGTTTGAGGTGGGGACAACTTCGGTGTGGGGTCCATCCTTCGATATAAGGATTTTTTGCAGTGAGGCCCAGCCCAGGGCCAGGGGCCCCTGGGCACATCCTTTTTCCATTTTCCCTGGGAAAGAAAACTCAGCAGTCCAGGTTCCTGATGTCGGTTTGTAGGGCTCCCTTGGGTCTATCAGGGCAGCACAAGTTTGAGGTGGGGACAACTTCGGTGTCGGGTCCATCCTTCGATATAAGGATTATTTGCCGTCAGGCCACAGCCCAGGGCCAGGGGCCCCTGGGCACATCCTTTTTCCATTTTCCCTGGGAAAGAAAACTCAGCAGTCCAGGTTCCTGATGTCAGTTTGTAGGGCTCCCTTGGGTCTATCAGGGCAGCACAAGTTTGAGGTGGGGACAACTTCGGTGTGGGGTCCATCCTTCAATATAAGGATTTCTTGCAGTCAGGACCAGGGGCCCAGGGCCAGGGGCCCCTGGGCACATGCTTTTTCCATTTTCCCTGGGAAAGAAAACTCAGCAGTCCAGGTTCCTGATGTCAGTTTGTAGGGCTCCCTTGGGTCTATCAGGGCAGCACAAGTTTGAGGTGGGGACAGCTTCAGTGTGGGGTCCATCCTTCAATATAAGGATTTTTTGCAGTGAGGCCCAGCCCAGGACCAGGGGCCCCTGGGCACATCCTTTTTCCATTTTCCCTGGGAAAGAAACCTCAGCAGTCCAGGTTCCTGATGTCAGTTTGTAGGGCTCCCTTGGGTCTATCAGGACAGCACAAGTTTGAGGTGGGGACAAGTTCGGTGTGGGGTCCATCCTTCGATATAAGGATTTTTTGCAGTCAGGGCCCGGGGCCCCTGAGCACATCCTTTTTCCATTTTCCCTGGGAAAGAAAACTCAGCAGTCCAGGTTCCTGATGTCAGTTTGTAGGGCTCCCTTGGGTCTATCAGGGCAGCACAAGTTTGAGGCGGGAACAGCTTCAGTGTGGGGTCCATCCTTCGATATAAGGATTTTTTGTAGGGAGGTCCCTGACCAGGGCCAGGGGCCCCTGGGCACATCCTTTTTCCATTTTCCCTGGGAAAGAAAACTCAGCAGTCCAGGTTCCTGATGTCAGTTTGTAGGGCTCCCTTGGGTCTATCAGGGCAGCACAAGTTTGAGGTGGGGACAACTTCGTTGTGGGGTCCATCCTTCGATATAAGGATTTTTTGCAGTCAGGGCCAGGGGCCCCTGGGCACATCCTTTTTCCATTTTCCCTGGGAAAGAAAACTCAACAGTCCAGGTTCCTGATGTCGGTTTGTAGGGCTCCCTTGGGTCTATCAGGGCAGCACAAGTTTGAGGTGGGGACAACTTCGGTGTCGGGTCCATCCTTCGATATAAGGATTATTTGCCGTCAGGACACAGCCCAGGGCCAGGGGCCCCTGGGCACATCCTTTTTCCATTTTCCCTGGGAAAGAAAACTCAGCAGTCCAGGTTCCTGATGTCAGTTTGTAGGGCTCCCTTGGGTCTATCAGGGCAGCACAAGTTTGAGGTGGGGACAACTTCGGTGTGGGGTCCATCCTTCGATATAAGGATTTTTTGCAGTCAGGGCCAGGGGCCCCTGGGCACATCCTTTTTCCATTTTCCCTGGGAAAGAAAACTCAACAGTCCAGGTTCCTGATGTCGGTTTGTAGGGCTCCCTTGGGTCTATCAGGGCAGCACAAGTTTGAGGTGGGGACAACTTCGGTGTCGGGTCCATCCTTCGATATAAGGATTATTTGCCGTCAGGCCACAGCCCAGGGCCAGGGGCCCCTGGGCACATCCTTTTTCCATTTTCCCTGGGAAAGAAAACTCAGCAGTCCAGGTTCCTGATGTCAGTTTGTAGGGCTCCCTTGGGTGTATCAGTGCAGCACAAGTTTGAGGTGGGGACAACTTCGGTGTGGGGTCCATCCTTCGATATAAGGATTTTTTGTAGTGAGGTCCCTGACCAGGGCCAGCGGCCCCTGGGCACATCCTTTTTCCATTTTCCCTGGGAAAGAAAACTCAGCAGTCCAGGTTCCTGATGTCAGTTTGTAGGGCTCCCTTGGGTCTATCAGGGCAGCACAAGTTTGAGGTGGGGACAGCTTCAGTGTGGGGTCCATCCTTCGATATAAGGATTTTTTGCAGTCAGGGCCAGGGGCCCCTGGGCACATCCTTTTTCCATTTTCCCTGGGAAAGAAAACTCAGCAGTCCAGGTTCCTGATGTCAGTTTGTAGGGCTCCCTTGGGTGTATCAGGGCAGCACAAGTTTGAGGTGGGGACAACTTCGGTGTGGGGTCCATCCTTCGATAAAGGATTTTTTGCAGTGAGGTCCCTGTCCAGGGCCAGGGGCCCCTGAGCACATCCTTTTTCCATTTTCCCTGGGAAAGAAAACTCAGCAGTCCAGGTTCCTGATGTCAGTTTGTAGGGCTCCCTTGGGTGTATCAGGGCAGCACAAGTTTGAGGTGGGGACAACTTCGGTGTGGGGTCCATCCTTCGATATAAGGATTTTTTGCAGTCAGGGCCAGGGGCCCCTGGGCACATCCTTTTTCCATTTTCCCTGGGAAAGAAAACTCAGCAGTCCAGGTTCCTGATGTCAGTTTGTAGGGCTCCCTTGGGTCTATCAGGGCAGCACAAGTTTGAGGTGGGGACAGCTTCGGTGTGGGTTCCATCCTTCGATATAAGGATTTTTTGCAGTCAGGGCCAGGGCCCCCTGGGCACATCCTTTTTCCATTTTCCCTGGGAAAGAAAACTCAGCAGTCCAGGTTCCTGATGTCAGTTTGTAGGGCTCCCTTGGGTGTATCAGGGCAGCACAAGTTTGAGGTGGGGACAACTTCGGTGTGGGGTCCATCCTTCGATAAAGGATTTTTTGTAGTGAGGCCCCTGTCCAGGGCCAGGGGCCCCTGAGCACATCCTTTTTCCATTTTCCCTGGGAAAGAAAACTCAGCAGTCCAGGTTCCTGATGTCAGTTTGTAGGGCTCCCTTGGGTCTATCAGGGCAGCACAAGTTTAAGGTGGGAACAGCTTCAGTGTGGGGTCCATCCTTCGATATAAGGATTTTTTGTAGTGAGGTCCCTGACCAGGGCCAGCGGCCCCTGGGCACATCCTTTTTCCATTTTCCCTGGGAAAGAAAACTCAGCAGTCCAGGTTCCTGATGTCAGTTTGTAGGGCTCCCTTGGGTCTATCAGGGCAGCACAAGTTTGAGGTGGGGACAGCTTCAGTGTGGGGTCCATCCTTCGATATAAGGATTTTTTGCAGTCAGGGCCAGGGGCCCCTGGGCACATCCTTTTTCATTTTCCCTGGGAAAGAAAACTCAGCAGTCCAGGTTCCTGATGTCAGTTTGTAGAGCTCCCTTTTGTCTATAAGGGCAGCACAAGTTTGAGGTGAGGACAACTTCGGTGTGGGGTCCATCCTTCGATATAAGGGTTTTTTCCAGTGAGGCCCCTGCCCAGGGCCAGGGACCCCTGGGCACATCCTTTTTCCTTTTTACCTGGGAAAGAAAACTCAGCAGTCCAGGTTCCTGATGTCAGTTTGTAGGGCTCCCTTGGGTCTATCAGGGCAGCATAAGTTTGAGGTGGGGACAACTTCGGTGTGGGGTCCATCCTTCGATATAAGGATTCTTTGCAGTCAGGGCCAGGGGCCCAGGGCCAGGGGACCCTGGGCACATCCTTTGGCTATTTTGCCTGGGAAAGAAAACTCAGCAGTCCAGGTTCCTGATGTCAGTTTGTAGGGCTCCCTTGGGTCTATCAGGGCAGCACAAGTTAGAGGTGGGGACAACTTCGGTGTGGGGTCCATCCTTCGATATAAGGATTTTTTGCAGTCAGAGCCCGGGGCCCCTGTGCACATCCTTTTTCCATTTTCCCTGGGAAAGAAAACTCAGCATTCCAGGTTCCTGATGTCAGTTTGTAGGGCTCCCTTCGGTCTATCAGGGCAGCACAAGTTTGAGGCGGGAACAGCTTCAGTGTGGGGTCCATCCTTTGATATAAGGATTTTTTGTAGGGAGGTCCCTGACCAGGGCCAGGGGCCCCTGGGCACATCCTCTGGCCAGTTTCCCTGGGAAAGAAAACTCAGCAGTCCAGGTTCCTGATGTCAGTTTGTAGGGCTCCCTTGGGTCTATCAGGGCAGCACAAGTTTGAGGTGGGGACAGCTTCAGTGTGGGGTCCATCCTTCGATATAAGGATTTTTTGCAGTCAGGGCCAGGGGCCCCTGGGCACAACCTTTTTCCATTTTCCCTGGGAAAGAAAACTCAGCAGTCCAGGTTCCTGATGTCAGTTTGTAGGGCTCCCTTGGGTCTATCAGGGCAGCACAAGTTTGAGGTGGGGACAACTTCGGTGTGGGGTCCATCCTTCGATATAAGGATTTTTTGCAGTCAGGGCCAGGGGCCCCTGGGCACATCCTTTTTCCATTTTCCCTGGGAAAGAAAACTCAACAGTCCAGGTTCCTGATGTCGGTTTGTAGGGCTCCCTTGGGTCTATCAGGGCAGCACAAGTTTGAGGTGGGGACAACTTCGGTGTCGGGTCCATCCTTCGATATAACGATTATATGCCGTCAGGCCACAGCCCAGGGCCAGGGGCCCCTGGGCACATGCTTTTTCCATTTTCCCTGGGAAAGAAAACTCAGCAGTCCAGGTTCCTGATGTCAGTTTGTAGGGCTCCCTTGGGTCTATCAGGGCAGCACAAGTTTGAGGTGGGGACAACTTCGGTGTGGGGTCCATCCTTCGATATAAGGATTCTTTGCAGTCAGGGCCAGGGGCCCAGGGCCAGGGGACCCTGGGCACATCCTTTGGCTATTTTGCCTGGGAAAGAGAACTCAGCCGTCCAGGTTCCTGATGTCAGTTTGTAGGGCTCCCTTGGGTCTATCAGGGCAGCACAAGTTTGAGGTGGGGACAAGTTCGGTGTGGGGTCCATCCTTCGATATAAGGATTTTTTGCAGTCAGGGCCCGGGGCCCCTGAGCACATCCTTTTTCCATTTTCCCTGGGAAAGAAAACTCAGCAGTCCAGGTTCCTGATGTCAGTTTGTAGGGCTCCCTTGGGTCTATCAGGGCAGCACAAGTTTGAGGCGGGAACAGCTTCAGTGTGGGGTCCATCCTTCGATATAAGGATTTTTTGTAGGGAGGTCCCTGACCAGGGCCAGGGGCCCCTGGGCACATCCTTTTTCCATTTTCCCTGGGAAAGAAAACTCAGCAGTCCAGGTTCCTGATGTCAGTTTGTAGGGCTCCCTTGGGTCTATCAGGGCAGCACAAGTTTGAGGTGGGGACAACTTCGTTGTGGGGTCCATCCTTCGATATAAGGATTTTTTGCAGTCAGGGCCAGGGGCCCCTGGGCACATCCTTTTTCCATTTTCCCTGGGAAAGAAAACTCAACAGTCCAGGTTCCTGATGTCGGTTTGTAGGGCTCCCTTGGGTCTATCAGGGCAGCACAAGTTTGAGGTGGGGACAACTTCGGTGTCGGGTCCATCCTTCGATATAAGGATTATTTGCCGTCAGGACACAGCCCAGGGCCAGGGGCCCCTGGGCACATCCTTTTTCCATTTTCCCTGGGAAAGAAAACTCAGCAGTCCAGGTTCCTGATGTCAGTTTGTAGGGCTCCCTTGGGTCTATCAGGGCAGCACAAGTTTGAGGTGGGGACAACTTCGGTGTGGGGTCCATCCTTCGATATAAGGATTTTTTGCAGTCAGGGCCAGGGGCCCCTGGGCACATCCTTTTTCCATTTTCCCTGGGAAAGAAAACTCAACAGTCCAGGTTCCTGATGTCGGTTTGTAGGGCTCCCTTGGGTCTATCAGGGCAGCACAAGTTTGAGGTGGGGACAACTTCGGTGTCGGGTCCATCCTTCGATATAAGGATTATTTGCCGTCAGGCCACAGCCCAGGGCCAGGGGCCCCTGGGCACATCCTTTTTCCATTTTCCCTGGGAAAGAAAACTCAGCAGTCCAGGTTCCTGATGTCAGTTTGTAGGGCTCCCTTGGGTGTATCAGTGCAGCACAAGTTTGAGGTGGGGACAACTTCGGTGTGGGGTCCATCCTTCGATATAAGGATTTTTTGTAGTGAGGTCCCTGACCAGGGCCAGCGGCCCCTGGGCACATCCTTTTTCCATTTTCCCTGGGAAAGAAAACTCAGCAGTCCAGGTTCCTGATGTCAGTTTGTAGGGCTCCCTTGGGTCTATCAGGGCAGCACAAGTTTGAGGTGGGGACAGCTTCAGTGTGGGGTCCATCCTTCGATATAAGGATTTTTTGCAGTCAGGGCCAGGGGCCCCTGGGCACATCCTTTTTCCATTTTCCCTGGGAAAGAAAACTCAGCAGTCCAGGTTCCTGATGTCAGTTTGTAGGGCTCCCTTGGGTGTATCAGGGCAGCACAAGTTTGAGGTGGGGACAACTTCGGTGTGGGGTCCATCCTTCGATAAAGGATTTTTTGCAGTGAGGTCCCTGTCCAGGGCCAGGGGCCCCTGAGCACATCCTTTTTCCATTTTCCCTGGGAAAGAAAACTCAGCAGTCCAGGTTCCTGATGTCAGTTTGTAGGGCTCCCTTGGGTGTATCAGGGCAGCACAAGTTTGAGGTGGGGACAACTTCGGTGTGGGGTCCATCCTTCGATATAAGGATTTTTTGCAGTCAGGGCCAGGGGCCCCTGGGCACATCCTTTTTCCATTTTCCCTGGGAAAGAAAACTCAGCAGTCCAGGTTCCTGATGTCAGTTTGTAGGGCTCCCTTGGGTCTATCAGGGCAGCACAAGTTTGAGGTGGGGACAGCTTCAGTGTGGGTTCCATCCTTCGATATAAGGATTTTTTGCAGTCAGGGCCAGGGCCCCCTGGGCACATCCTTTTTCCATTTTCCCTGGGAAAGAAAACTCAGCAGTCCAGGTTCCTGATGTCAGTTTGTAGGGCTCCCTTGGGTGTATCAGGGCAGCACAAGTTTGAGGTGGGGACAACTTCGGTGTGGGGTCCATCCTTCGATAAAGGATTTTTTGTAGTGAGGCCCCTGTCCAGGGCCAGGGGCCCCTGAGCACATCCTTTTTCCATTTTCCCTGGGAAAGAAAACTCAGCAGTCCAGGTTCCTGATGTCAGTTTGTAGGGCTCCCTTGGGTCTATCAGGGCAGCACAAGTTTAAGGTGGGAACAGCTTCAGTGTGGGGTCCATCCTTCGATATAAGGATTTTTTGTAGTGAGGTCCCTGACCAGGGCCAGCGGCCCCTGGGCACATCCTTTTTCCATTTTCCCTGGGAAAGAAAACTCAGCAGTCCAGGTTCCTGATGTCAGTTTGTAGGGCTCCCTTGGGTCTATCAGGGCAGCACAAGTTTGAGGTGGGGACAGCTTCAGTGTGGGGTCCATCCTTCGATATAAGGATTTTTTGCAGTCAGGGCCAGGGGCCCCTGGGCACATCCTTTTTTATTTTCCCTGGGAAAGAAAACTCAGCAGTCCAGGTTCCTGATGTCAGTTTGTAGAGCTCCCTTTTGTCTATAAGGGCAGCACAAGTTTGAGGTGAGGACAACTTCGGTGTGGGGTCCATCCTTCGATATAAGGGTTTTTTCCAGTGAGGCCCCTGCCCAGGGCCAGGGACCCCTGGGCACATCCTTTTTCCTTTTTACCTGGGAAAGAAAACTCAGCAGTCCAGGTTCCTGATGTCAGTTTGTAGGGCTCCCTTGGGTCTATCAGGGCAGCATAAGTTTGAGGTGGGGACAACTTCGGTGTGGGGTCCATCCTTCGATATAAGGATTCTTTGCAGTCAGGGCCAGGGGCCCAGGGCCAGGGGACCCTGGGCACATCCTTTGGCTATTTTGCCTGGGAAAGAAAACTCAGCAGTCCAGGTTCCTGATGTCAGTTTGTAGGGCTCCCTTGGGTCTATCAGGGCAGCACAAGTTAGAGGTGGGGACAACTTCGGTGTGGGGTCCATCCTTCGATATAAGGATTTTTTGCAGTCAGAGCCCGGGGCCCCTGTGCACATCCTTTTTCCATTTTCCCTGGGAAAGAAAACTCAGCATTCCAGGTTCCTGATGTCAGTTTGTAGGGCTCCCTTCGGTCTATCAGGGCAGCACAAGTTTGAGGCGGGAACAGCTTCAGTGTGGGGTCCATCCTTTGATATAAGGATTTTTTGTAGGGAGGTCCCTGACCAGGGCCAGGGGCCCCTGGGCACATCCTCTGGCCAGTTTCCCTGGGAAAGAAAACTCAGCAGTCCAGGTTCCTGATGTCAGTTTGTAGGGCTCCCTTGGGTCTATCAGGGCAGCACAAGTTTGAGGTGGGGACAGCTTCAGTGTGGGGTCCATCCTTCGATATAAGGATTTTTTGCAGTCAGGGCCAGGGGCCCCTGGGCACAACCTTTTTCCATTTTCCCTGGGAAAGAAAACTCAGCAGTCCAGGTTCCTGATGTCAGTTTGTAGGGCTCCCTTGGGTCTATCAGGGCAGCACAAGTTTGAGGTGGGGACAACTTCGGTGTGGGGTCCATCCTTCGATATAAGGATTTTTTGCAGTCAGGGCCAGGGGCCCCTGGGCACATCCTTTTTCCATTTTCCCTGGGAAAGAAAACTCAACAGTCCAGGTTCCTGATGTCGGTTTGTAGGGCTCCCTTGGGTCTATCAGGGCAGCACAAGTTTGAGGTGGGGACAACTTCGGTGTCGGGTCCATCCTTCGATATAACGATTATATGCCGTCAGGCCACAGCCCAGGGCCAGGGGCCCCTGGGCACATGCTTTTTCCATTTTCCCTGGGAAAGAAAACTCAGCAGTCCAGGTTCCTGATGTCAGTTTGTAGGGCTCCCTTGGGTCTATCAGGGCAGCACAAGTTTGAGGTGGGGACAACTTCGGTGTGGGGTCCATCCTTCGATATAAGGATTCTTTGCAGTCAGGGCCAGGGGCCCAGGGCCAGGGGACCCTGGGCACATCCTTTGGCTATTTTGCCTGGGAAAGAGAACTCAGCCGTCCAGGTTCCTGATGTCAGTTTGTAGGGCTCCCTTGGGTCTATCAGGGCAGCACAAGTTTGAGGTGGGGACAAGTTCGGTGTGGGGTCCATCCTTCGATATAAGGATTTTTTGCAGTCAGGGCCCGGGGCCCCTGAGCACATCCTTTTTCCATTTTCCCTGGGAAAGAAAACTCAGCAGTCCAGGTTCCTGATGTCAGTTTGTAGGGCTCCCTTGGGTCTATCAGGGCAGCACAAGTTTGAGGCGGGAACAGCTTCAGTGTGGGGTCCATCCTTCGATATAAGGATTTTTTGTAGGGAGGTCCCTGACCAGGGCCAGGGGCCCCTGGGCACATCCTTTTTCCATTTTCCCTGGGAAAGAAAACTCAGCAGTCCAGGTTCCTGATGTCAGTTTGTAGGGCTCCCTTGGGTCTATCAGGGCAGCACAAGTTTGAGGTGGGGACAACTTCGTTGTGGGGTCCATCCTTCGATATAAGGATTTTTTGCAGTCAGGGCCAGGGGCCCCTGGGCACATCCTTTTTCCATTTTCCCTGGGAAAGAAAACTCAACAGTCCAGGTTCCTGATGTCGGTTTGTAGGGCTCCCTTGGGTCTATCAGGGCAGCACAAGTTTGAGGTGGGGACAACTTCGGTGTCGGGTCCATCCTTCGATATAAGGATTATTTGCCGTCAGGACACAGCCCAGGGCCAGGGGCCCCTGGGCACATCCTTTTTCCATTTTCCCTGGGAAAGAAAACTCAGCAGTCCAGGTTCCTGATGTCAGTTTGTAGGGCTCCCTTGGGTCTATCAGGGCAGCACAAGTTTGAGGTGGGGACAACTTCGGTGTGGGGTCCATCCTTCGATATAAGGATTTTTTGCAGTCAGGGCCAGGGGCCCCTGGGCACATCCTTTTTCCATTTTCCCTGGGAAAGAAAACTCAACAGTCCAGGTTCCTGATGTCGGTTTGTAGGGCTCCCTTGGGTCTATCAGGGCAGCACAAGTTTGAGGTGGGGACAACTTCGGTGTCGGGTCCATCCTTCGATATAAGGATTATTTGCCGTCAGGCCACAGCCCAGGGCCAGGGGCCCCTGGGCACATCCTTTTTCCATTTTCCCTGGGAAAGAAAACTCAGCAGTCCAGGTTCCTGATGTCAGTTTGTAGGGCTCCCTTGGGTGTATCAGTGCAGCACAAGTTTGAGGTGGGGACAACTTCGGTGTGGGGTCCATCCTTCGATATAAGGATTTTTTGTAGTGAGGTCCCTGACCAGGGCCAGCGGCCCCTGGGCACATCCTTTTTCCATTTTCCCTGGGAAAGAAAACTCAGCAGTCCAGGTTCCTGATGTCAGTTTGTAGGGCTCCCTTGGGTCTATCAGGGCAGCACAAGTTTGAGGTGGGGACAGCTTCAGTGTGGGGTCCATCCTTCGATATAAGGATTTTTTGCAGTCAGGGCCAGGGGCCCCTGGGCACATCCTTTTTCCATTTTCCCTGGGAAAGAAAACTCAGCAGTCCAGGTTCCTGATGTCAGTTTGTAGGGCTCCCTTGGGTGTATCAGGGCAGCACAAGTTTGAGGTGGGGACAACTTCGGTGTGGGGTCCATCCTTCGATAAAGGATTTTTTGCAGTGAGGTCCCTGTCCAGGGCCAGGGGCCCCTGAGCACATCCTTTTTCCATTTTCCCTGGGAAAGAAAACTCAGCAGTCCAGGTTCCTGATGTCAGTTTGTAGGGCTCCCTTGGGTGTATCAGGGCAGCACAAGTTTGAGGTGGGGACAACTTCGGTGTGGGGTCCATCCTTCGATATAAGGATTTTTTGCAGTCAGGGCCAGGGGCCCCTGGGCACATGCTTTTTCGATTTTCCCTGGGAAACAAAACTTAGCAGTCCAGGTTCCTGATGTCAGTTTGTAGGGCTCCCTTGGGTCTATCAGGGTAGCACAAGTTTGAGGTGGGGACAACTTCGGTGTGGGGTCCATCCTTCGATATAAGGATTTTTTGTAGTGAGGTCCCTGTCCAGGGCCAGGGGCCCCTGGGCACATCCTTTTTCGATTTTCCCTGGGAAAGAAAACTCAGCAGTCCAGGTTCCTGATGTCAGATTGTAGGGCTCCCTTGGGTCTATCAGGGCAGCACAAGTTTGAGGTGGCGACAATTTTGGTGTGGGGTTCATCCTTCGATATAAGGATTTCTTGTAGTGAGGTCCCTGTCCAGGGCCAGGGGCCCCTGGGCACATCCTTTTTCCATTTTCCCTGGGAAAGAAAACTCAGCAGTCCAGGTTCCTGATGTCAGTTTGTAGGGCTCCCTTGGGTCTATCAGGGCAGCACAAGTTTGAGGTGGGGACAACTTCGGTGTGGGGTCCATCCTTCGATATAAGGACTCTTTGCAGTCAGGGCCAGGGGCCCCCGGGCACACCCTTTGGCCCTTTTCCCTGGGAAAGAAAACTCAGCAGTCCAGGTTCCTGATGTCAGTTTGTAGGGCTCCCTTGGGTGTATCAGGGCCGCACAAGTTTGAGATGGGGACAACTTGGGTGTGGGGTCCATCCTTCGATATAAGGATTTTTTCCAGTGAGGTCCCTGTCCAGGGCCAGGGGCCCCTGAGCACATCCTTTTTCCATTTTCCCTGGGAAAGAAAACTCAGCAGTCCAGGTTCCTGATGTCAGTTTGTAGGGCTCCCTTGGGTGTATCAGGGCAGCACAAGTTTGAGGTGGGGACAACTTCGGTGTGGGGTCCATCCTTCGATATAAGGATTTTTTGCAGTCAGGGCCAGGGGCCCCTGGGCACATCCTTTTTCATTTTCCCTGAGAAAGAAAACTCAGCAGTCCAGGTTCCTGATGTCAGTTTGTAGAGCTCCCTTTTGTCTATAAGGGCAGCACAAGTTTGAGGTGGGGACAACTTCGGTGTGGGGTCCATCCTTCGATATAAGGATTTTTTGTAGTGAGGCCCCTGCCCAGGGCCAGGGGCCCCTGGGCACATCCTTTTTCCTTTTTCCCTGGGAAAGAAAACTCAGCAGTCCAGGTTCCTGATGTCAGTTTGTAGGGCTCCCTTGGGTCTATCAGGGCAGCACAAGTTTGAGGTGGGGACAACTTCGGTGTGGGGTCCATCCTTCGATATAAGGATTTTTTGCAGTGAGGCCCAGCCCAGGGCCAGGGGCCCCTGGGCACATCCTTTTTCCATTTTCCCTGGGAAAGAAAACTCAGCAGTCCAGGTTCCTGATGTCGGTTTGTAGGGCTCCCTTGGGTCTATCAGGGCAGCACAAGTTTGAGGTGGGGACAACTTCGGTGTCGGGTCCATCCTTCGATATAAGGATTATTTGCCGTCAGGCCACAGCCCAGGGCCAGGGGCCCCTGGGCACATCCTTTTTCCATTTTCCCTGGGAAAGAAAACTCAGCAGTCCAGGTTCCTGATGTCAGTTTGTAGGGCTCCCTTGGGTGTATCAGGGCAGCACAAGTTTGAGGTGGGGACAACTTCGGTGTGGGGTCCATCCTTCGATATAAGGATTTTTTGTAGTGAGGTCCCTGACCAGGGCCAGCGGCCCCTGGGCACATCCTTTTTCCATTTTCCCTGGGAAAGAAAACTCAGCAGTCCAGGTTCCTGATGTCAGTTTGTAGGGCTCCCTTGGGTCTATCAGGGCAGCACAAGTTTGAGGTGGGGACAGCTTCAGTGTGGGGTCCATCCTTCGATATAAGGATTTTTTGCAGTCAGGGCCAGGGCCCCCTGGGCACATCCTTTTTCCATTTTCCCTGGGAAAGAAAACTCAGCAGTCCAGGTTCCTGATGTCAGTTTGTAGGGCTCCCTTGGGTGTATCAGGGCAGCACAAGTTTGAGGTGGGGACAACTTCGGTGTGGGGTCCATCCTTCGATAAAGGATTTTTTGCAGTGAGGTCCCTGTCCAGGGCCAGGGGCCCCTGAGCACATCCTTTTTCCATTTTCCCTGGGAAAGAAAACTCAGCAGTCCAGGTTCCTGATGTCAGTTTGTAGGGCTCCCTTGGGTCTATCAGGGCAGCACAAGTTTAAGGTGGGAACAGCTTCAGTGTGGGGTCCATCCTTCGATATAAGGATTTTTTGTAGTGAGGTCCCTGACCAGGGCCAGCGGCCCCTGGGCACATCCTTTTTCCATTTTCCCTGGGAAAGAAAACTCAGCAGTCCAGGTTCCTGATGTCAGTTTGTAGGGCTCCCTTGGGTCTATCAGGGCAGCACAAGTTTGAGGTGGGGACAGCTTCAGTGTGGGGTCCATCCTTCGATATAAGGATTTTTTGCAGTCAGGGCCAGGGGCCCCTGGGCACATCCTTTTTCATTTTCCCTGGGAAAGAAAACTCAGCAGTCCAGGTTCCTGATGTCAGTTTGTAGAGCTCCCTTTTGTCTATAAGGGCAGCACAAGTTTGAGGTGAGGACAACTTCGGTGTGGGGTCCATCCTTCGATATAAGGGTTTTTTCCAGTGAGGCCCCTGCCCAGGGCCAGGGACCCCTGGGCACATCCTTTTTCCTTTTTACCTGGGAAAGAAAACTCAGCAGTCCAGGTTCCTGATGTCAGTTTGTAGGGCTCCCTTGGGTCTATCAGGGCAGCATAAGTTTGAGGTGGGGACAACTTCGGTGTGGGGTCCATCCTTCGATATAAGGATTCTTTGCAGTCAGGGCCAGGGGCCCAGGGCCAGGGGACCCTGGGCACATCCTTTGGCTTTTTTGCCTGGGAAAGAAAACTCAGCAGTCCAGGTTCCTGATGTCAGTTTGTAGGGCTCCCTTGGGTCTATCAGGGCAGCACAAGTTAGAGGTGGGGACAACTTCGGTGTGGGGTCCATCCTTCGATATAAGGATTTTTTGCAGTCAGAGCCCGGGGCCCCTGTGCACATCCTTTTTCCATTTTCCCTGGGAAAGAAAACTCAGCAGTCCAGGTTCCTGATGTCAGTTTGTAGGGCTCCCTTCGGTCTATCAGGGCAGCACAAGTTTGAGGCGGGAACAGCTTCAGTGTGGGGTCCATCCTTTGATATAAGGATTTTTTGTAGGGAGGTTCCTGACCAGGGCCAGGGGCCCCTGGGCACATCCTTTTTCCATTTTCCCTGGGAAAGAAAACTCAGCAGTCCAGGTTCCTGATGTCAGTTTGTAGGGCTCCCTTGGGTCTATCAGGGCAGCACAAGTTTGAGGTGGAGACAGCTTCAGTGTGGGGTCCATCCTTCGATATAAGGATTTTTTGCAGTCAGGGCCAGGGGCCCCTGGGCACAACCTTTTTCCATTTTCCCTGGGAAAGAAAACTCAGCACTCCAGGTTCCTGATGTCAGTTTGTAGGGCTCCCTTGGGTCTATCAGGGCAGCACAAGTTTGAGGTGGGGACAACTTCGGTGTGGGGTCCATCCTTCGATATAAGGATTTTTTGCAGTCAGGGCCAGGGGCCCCTGGGCACATCCTTTTTCCATTTTCCCTAGGAAAGAAAACTCAACAGTCCAGGTTCCTGATGTCGGTTTGTAGGGCTCCCTTGGGTCTATCAGGGCAGCACAAGTTTGAGGTGGGGACAACTTCGGTGTCGGGTCCATCCTTCGATATAAGGATTATTTGCCGTCAGGCCACAGCCCAGGGCCAGGGACCCCTGGGCACATCCTTTTTCCATTTTCCCTGGGAAAGAAAACTCAACAGTCCAGGTTCCTGATGTCGGTTTGTACGGCTCCCTTGGGTCTATCAGGGCAGCACAAGTTTGAGGTGGGGACAACTTCGGTGTGGGGTCCATCCTTCGATATAAGGATTTTTTGCATTGAGGCCCTGCCCAGGACCAGGGGCCCCTGGGCACATCCTTTTTCCATTTTCCCTGGGAAAGAAACCTCAGCAGTCCAGGTTCCTGATGTCAGTTTGTAGGGCACCCTTGGGTCTATCAGGTCAGCACAAGTTTGAGTTTGGGACAGCTTTGGTGTGGGGTCCATCCTTCGATATAAGGATTTTTTGCAGTCAGGGCATGGGGCCCCTGGGCACATCCTTTTTCCATTTTCCCTAGGAAAGAAAACTCAACAGTCCAGGTTCCTGATGTCGGTTTGTAGGGCTCCCTTGGGTCTATCAGGGCAGCACAAGTTTGAGGTGGGGACAACTTCGGTGTCGGGTCCATCCTTCGATATAAGGATCATTTGCCGTCAGGCCACAGCCCAGGGCCAGGGGCCCCTGGGCACATCCTTTTTCCATTTTCCCTGGGAAAGAAAACTCAGCAGTCCAGGTTCCTGATGTCAGTTTGTAGGGCGCCCTTCGGTCTATCAGGGCAGCACAAGTTTGAGGTGGGGACAACTTCGGTGTGGGGTCCATCCTTCGATATAAGGATTTTTTGCAGTCAGGGCCAGGGGCCCCTGAGCGCATCCTTTTTCCATTTTCCCTCGGAAAGAAAACTCAGCAGTCCAGGTTCCTGATGTCAGTTTGTAGGGCTCCCTTCGGTCTATCAGGGCAGCACAAGTTTGAGGTGGGGACAACTTCGGTGTGGGGTCCATCCTTCGATATAAAGATTTCTTGCAGTCAGGGCCAGGGGCCCCTGGGCACATCCTTTTTCCATTTCCCCCGGGAAAGAAAACTCAGCAGTCCAGGTTCCTGATGTCACTTTGTAGAGCTCCCTTGGGTCTATCAGGGCAGCACAAGTTTTAGGTGGGGACAACTTCGGTGTGGGGTCCATCCTTCGATATAAGGATTTTTTGCAGTCAGGGCCAGCGGCCCAGGGCCAGGGGCCCCTGTGCACATCCTTTTTCCATTCTCCCTGGGAAAGAAAACTCAGCAGTCCAGGTTCCTGATGTCAGTTTGTAGGGCTCCCTTGGGGCTATCAGGGCAGCACAAGTTTGAGGTGGGGACAACTTTGGTGTGGGGTCCATCCTTCGATATAAGGATTTTTTGCAGTCAGGGCCAGGGGCCTCTGGGCACATCCTTTTTCCATTTTCCCTGGGAAAGAAAACTCAGCAGTCCAGGTTCCTGATGTCAGTTTGTAGGGCTCCCTTGGGTCTATCAGGGTAGCACAATTTTGAGGTTGCGACAAATTCGGTGTGGGGTCCATCCTTCGATATAAGGATTCTTTGCAGTCAAGGCCCTGCCCACGGCCAGGGGCCCCTGGGCACATGCTTTTTCCATTTTCCCTGGGAAAGAAAACTCAACAGTCCAGGTTCCTGATGTCAGTTTGTAGGGCTCCCTTGGGTCTATCAGGGCAGCACAAGTTTGAGGTGGGGACAACTTCGGTGTGGGGTCCATCCTTCGATATAAGGATTCTTTGCAGTCAGGGCCAGGGGCCCCTGGGCACATCCTTTTTTCATTTTCCCTGGGAAAGAAAACTCAGCAGTCCAGGTTCCTGATGTCAGTTTGTAGGGCTCCCTTGGGTCTATCAGGGCAGCACAAGTTTGAGGTGGGGACAACTTCGGTGTGGGGTCCATCCTTCGATATAAGGATTTTTTGTAGTGAGGTCCCTGTCCAGGGCCAGGGGCCCGTGGGCACATCCTTTTTCCATTTTCCCTGGGAAAGAAAACTCAGCACTCCAGGTTCCTGATGTCAGTTTGTAGGGCTCCCTTGGGTCTATCAGGGCAGCACAAGTTTGAGGTGGGGACAACTTTGGTGTGGGGTCCATCCTTTGATATAAGGATATTTTGTGGTCAGGGCCAGGGGCCCAGGGCCAGGGGCCCCTGTGCACATCCTTTTTCCATTTTCCCTGGGAAAGAAAACTCAGCAGACCAGGTTCCTGATGTCAGTTTGTAGGGCTCCCTTGGGTCTATCAGGGCAGCACAAGTTTGAGGTGGGGACAACTTCGGTGTGGGGTCCATCCTTCGATATAAGGATTTTTTGTAGTGAGGTCCCTGTCCAGGTCCAGGGGCCCGTGGGCACATCCTTTTTCCATTTTCCCTGGGAAAGAAAACTCAGCACTCCAGGTTCCTGATGTCAGTTTGTAGGGCTCCCTTGGGTCTATCAGGGCAGCACAAGTTTGAGGTGGGGACAACTTCGGTGTGGGGTCCATCCTTCGATATAAGGAGTTTTTGCGGTCAGGGCCAGGGGCCCAGGGCCAGGGGCCCCTGTGCACATGCTTTTTCCATTTTCCCTGGGAAAGAAAACTCAGCAGTCCAGGTTCCTGATGTCAGTTTGTAGGGCTCCCTTGGGTCTATCAGGGCAGCACAAGTTTGAGGTGGGGACAACTTCGGTGTGGGGTCCATCCTTCGATATAAGGATTTTTTGCAGTCAGGGCCAGGGGCCCCTGGGCACATCCTTTTTCCATTTTCCCTGGGAAAGAAACCTCAGCAGTCCAGGTTCCTGATGTCAGTTTGTAGGGCTCCCTTGGGTCTATCAGGGTAGCACAATTTTGAGGTTGCGACATCTTCGGTGTGGGGTCCATCCTTCGATATAAGGATTTTTTGCAGTGAGGTCCCTGACCACGTCCGGGGGCCCCTGGGCACATCCTTTTTCCATTTTCCCTGGGAAAGAAAACTCAGCAGTCCAGGTTCCTGATGTCAGTTTGTAGGGCTCCCTTGGGTCTATCAGGGCAGCACAAATTTGAGGTGGGGACAGTTTCCGTGTGGGATCCATCCTTCGATATAAGGATTTTTTGCAGTCAGGGCCAGGGGCCCCTGGGCACATCCTTTTTCCATTTTCCCTGGGAAAGAAAACTCAGCAGTCCAGGTTCCTGATGTCAGTTTGTAGGGCTCCCTTGGGTCTATCAGGGCAGCACAAGTTTGAGGTGGGCACAACTTCGGTGTGGGGTCCATCCTTCAATATAAGGATTTCTTGCAGTCAGGGCCAGGGGCCCAGGGCCAGGGGCCCCTGGGCACATGTTTTTTCCATTTTCCCTGGGAAAGAAAACTCAGCAGTCCAGGTTCCTGATGTCAGTTTGTAGGGCTCCCTTCGGTCTATCAGGGCAGCACAAGTTTGAGGTGGGGACAACATCGGTGTGGGGTCCATCCTTCGATATAAGGATTTTTTGCAGTCAGGGCCAGGGGCCCCTGTGCACATCCTTTTTCCATTTTCCCTGGGAAAGAGAACTCAGCAGTCCAGGTTCCTGATGTCAGTTTGTAGGGCTCCCTTGGGTCTATCAGGGCAGCGCAAGTTTAAGGTGGGAACAGCTTCAGTGTGGGGTCCATCCTTCGATATAAGGATTTTTTGCTGTCAGGGCCCTGTCCAGGGCCAGGGGCCCCTGGGCACATCCTTTGGCCATTTTCCCTGGGAAAGAAAACTCAGCAGTCCAGGTTCCTGATGTCAGTTTGTAGGGCTCCCTTGGGTCTATCAGGGCAGCACAAGTTTGAAGTGGGGACAGCTTCAGTGTGGGGTCCATCCTTCGATATAAGGATTTTTTGCAGTCAGGGCCAGGGGCCCCTGGGCACATCCTTTTTCCATTTTCCCTGGGAAAGAAACCTCAGCAGTCCAGGTTCCTGATGTCAGTTTGTAGGGCACCCTTGGGTCTATCAGGTCAGCACAAGGTTGAGTTGGGGACAGCTTTGGTGTGGGGTCCATCCTTCGATATAAGGATTTTTTGCAGTCAGGGCATGGGGCCCCTGGGCACATCCTTTTTCCATTTTCCCTGGGAAAGAAAACTCAGCAGTCCAGGTTCCTGATGTCAGTTTGTAGGGCTCCCTTGGGTCTATCAGGGCAGCACAAGTTTGAGGTGGGGACAACTTCGGTGTGGGGTCCATCCTTCGATATAAGGATTTTTTGCAGTCAGGGCCAGGGGCCCCTGGGCTCATCCTTTTTCCATTTTCCCTGGGAAAGAAAACTCAGCAGTCCAGGTTCCTGATGTCGGTTTGTAGGGCTCCCTTGGGTCTATCAGGGCAGCACAAGTTTGAGGTGGGGACAACTTCGGTGTCGGGTCCATCCTTCGATATAAGGATCATTTGCCGTCAGGCCACAGCCCAGGGCCAGGGGCCCCTGGGCACATCCTTTTTCCATTTTCCCTGGGAAAGAAAACTCAGCAGTCCAGGTTCCTGATGTCAGTTTGTAGGGCGCCCTTCGGTCTATCAGGGCAGCACAAGTTTGAGGTGGGGACAACTTCGGTGTGGGGTCCATCCTTCGATATAAGGATTTTTTGCAGTCAGGGCCAGGGGCCCCTGAGCGCATCCTTTTTCCATTTTCCCTCGGAAAGAAAACTCAGCAGTCCAGGTTCCTGATGTCAGTTTGTAGGGCTCCCTTGGGTCTATCAGGGCAGCACAAGTTTGAGGTGGGGACAACTTCGGTGTGGGGTCCATCCTTCGATATAAAGATTTCTTGCAGTCAGGGCCAGGGGCCCCTGGGCACATCCTTTTTCCATTTCCCCCGGGAAAGAAAACTCAGCAGTCCAGGTTCCTGATGTCACTTTGTAGAGCTCCCTTGGGTCTATCAGGGCAGCACAAGTTTTAGGTGGGGACAACTTCGGTGTGGGGTCCATCCTTCGATATAAGGATTTTTTGCAGTCAAGGCCCTGCCCACGGCCAGGGACCCCTGGGCACATGCTTTTTCCATTTTCCCTGGGAAAGAAAACTCAACAGTCCAGGTTCCTGATGTCAGTTTGTAGGGCTCCCTTGGGTCTATCAGGGCAGCACAAGTTTGAGGTGGGGACAACTTCGGTGTGGGGTCCATCCTTCGATATAAGGATTCTTTGCAGTCAGGGCCAGGGGCCCCTGGGCACATCCTTTTTTCATTTTCCCTGGGAAAGAAAACTCAGCAGTCCAGGTTCCTGATGTCAGTTTGTAGGGCTCCCTTGGGTCTATCAGGGCAGCACAAGTTTGAGGTGGGGACAACTTCGGTGTGGGGTCCATCCTTCGATATAAGGATTTTTTGTAGTGAGGTCCCTGTCCAGGGCCAGGGGCCCGTGGGCACATCCTTTTTCCATTTTCCCTGGGAAAGAAAACTCAGCACTCCAGGTTCCTGATGTCAGTTTGTAGGGCTCCCTTGGGTCTATCAGGGCAGCACAAGTTTGAGGTGGGGACAACTTCTGTGTGGGGTCCATCCTTCGATATAAGGATATTTTGTGGTCAGGGCCAGGGGCCCAGGGCCAGGGGCCCCTGTGCACATCCTTTTTCCATTTTCCCTGGGAAAGAAAACTCAGCAGACCAGGTTCCTGATGTCAGTTTGTAGGGCTCCCTTGGGTCTATCAGGGCAGCACAAGTTTGAGGTGGGGACAACTTCGGTGTGGGGTCCATCCTTCGATATAAGGATTTTTTGCAGTCAGGGCCAGGGGCCCCTGGGCACATCCTTTTTCCATTTTCCCTGGGAAAGAAAACTCAGCAGTCCAGGTTCCTGATGTCAGTTTGTAGGGCTCCCTTGGGTCTATCAGTGTAGCACAATTTTGAGGTTGCGACATCTTCGGTGTGGGGTCCATCCTTCGATATAAGGATTTTTTGCAGTGAGGTCCCTGACCACGTCCGGGGGCCCCTTGGCACATCCTTTTTCCATTTTCCCTGGGAAAGAAAACTCAGCAGTCCAGGTTCCTGATGTCAGTTTGTAGGGCTCCCTTGGGTCTATCAGGGCAGCACAAATTTGAGGTGGGGACAGTTTCCGTGTGGGATCCATCCTTCGATATAAGGATTTTTTGCAGTCAGGGCCAGGGGCCCCTGGGCACATCCTTTTTCCATTTTCCCTGGGAAAGAAAACTCAGCAGTCCAGGTTCCTGATGTCAGTTTGTAGGGCTCCCTTGGGTCTATCAGGGCAGCACAAGTTTGAGGTGGGGACAACTTCGGTGTGGGGTCCATCCTTCGATATAAGGATTTTTTGCAGCCAGGGCCAGGGGCCCCTGGGCACATCCTTTTTCCATTTTCCCTGGGAAAGAAAACTCAGCAGTCCAGGTTCCTGATGTCAGTTTGTAGAGCTCCCTTGGGTCTATCAGGGCAGCACAAGTTTGAGGTGGGGACAACTTCGGTGTGGGGTCCATCCTTCGATATAAGGATGTTTTGCAGTGAGGTCCCTGTACAGGTCCAGGGGCCTCTGGGCACACCCTTTTTCCATTTTCCCTGGGAAAGAAAACTCAGCAGTCCAGGTTGCTGATGTCAGTTTGTAGGGCTCCCTTGGTTCTATCAGGGTAGCACAATTTTGAGGTTGCGACAACTTCGGTGTGGGGCCCATCCTTCGATATAAGGATTCTTTGCAGTCAGGGACCTCCCCACGGCCAGGGGCCCCTGTGCACATCCTTTTTCCATTTTCCCTGGGAAAGAAAACTCAGCAGTCCAGGTTCCTGATGTCAGTTTGTAGGGCTCCCTTGGGTCTATCAGGGCAGCACAAGTTTGAGGTGGGGACAGTTTCCGTGTGGGGTCCATCCTTCGATATAAAGATTCTTTGCAGTCAGGGCCCTGCCCAGGGCCAGGGGCCCCTGGGCACATTATTTGGCCATTTTCCCTGGGAAAGAAAACTCAGCAGTCCAGGTTCCTGATGTCAGTTTGTAGGGCTCCCTTGGGTCTATCAGGGCAGCACAAGTTTGAGGTTGCGACAACTTCGGTGTGGGGTCCATCCTTCGATATAAGGATTTTTTGCAGTCAGGGCCAAGGGCCCCTGGGCACATCCTTTTTCCATTTTCCCTGGGAAAGAAAACTCAACAGTCCAGGTTCCTGATGTCGGTTTGTAGGGCTCCCTTGGGTGTATCAGGGCAGCACAAGTTTGAGGTGGGGACAACTTCGGTGTGGGGTCCATCCTTCGATATAAGGATTATTTGCCGTCAGGCCACAGCCCAGGGCCAGGGGCCCCTGGGCACATCCTTTTTCCATTTTCCCTGGGAAAGAAAACTCAGCAGTCCAGGTTCCTGATGTCAGTTTGTAGGGCTCCCTTGGGTCTATCAGGGCAGCACAAGTTTGAGGTGGGGACAACTTCGGTGTGGGGTCCATCCTTCAATATAAGGATTTCTTGCAGTCAGGGCCAGGGGCCCAGGGCCAGGGGCCCCTGGGCACATGCTTTTTCCATTTTCCCTGGGAAAGAAAACTCAGCAGTCCAGGTTCCTGATGTCAGTTTGTAGGGCTCCCTTGGGTCTATCAGGGCAGCACAAGTTTGAGGTGGGGACAACTTCGGTGTGGGGTCCATCCTTCGATATAAGGATTTTTTGCATTGAGGCCCAGCCCAGGACCAGGGGCCCCTGGGCACATCCTTTTTCCATTTTCCCTGGGAAAGAAACCTCAGCAGTCCAGGTTCCTGATGTCAGTTTGTAGGGCACCCTTGGGTCTATCAGGTCAGCACAAGTTTGAGTTTGGGACAGCTTTGGTGTGGGGTCTATCCTTCGATATAAGGATTTTTTGCAGTCAGGGCATGGGGCCCCTGGGCACATCCTTTTTCCATTTTCCCTGGGAAAGAAAACTCAGCAGTCCAGGTTCCTGATGTCAGTTTGTAGGGCTCCCTTGGGTCTATCAGGGCAGCACAAGTTTGAGGTGGGGACAACTTCGGTGTGGGGTCCATCCTTCGATATAAGGATTTTTTGCAGTCAGGGCCAGGGGCCCCTGGGCACATCCTTTTTCCATTTTCCCTGGGAAAGAAAACTCAGCAGTCCAGGTTCCTGATGTCGGTTTGTAGGGCTCCCTTGGGTCTATCATGGCAGCACAAGTTTGAGGTGGGGACAACTTCGGTGTCGGGTCCATCCTTCGATATAAAGATTATTTGCCGTCAGGCCACAGCCCAGGGCCAGGGGCCCCTGGGCACATCCTTTTTCCATTTTCCCTGGGAAAGAAAACTCAGCAGTCCAGGTTCCTGATGTCAGTTTGTAGGGCTCCCTTGGGTCTATCAGGGCAGCACAAGTTTGAGGTGGGGACAACTTCGGTGTGGGGTCCATCCTTCAATATAAGGATTTCTTGCAGTCAGGGCCAGGGGCCCAGGGCCAGGGGCCCCTGGGCACATCCTTTTTCCATTTTTCCTGGGAAAGAAAACTCAGCAGTCCAGGTTCCTGATGTCAGTTTGTAGGGCTCCCTTGGGTCTATCAGGGCAGCACAAGTTTGAGGTTGGGACAACTTTGGTGTGGGGTCCATCCTTCGATATAAGGATTCTTTGCAGTCAGGGCCAGGGGCCCCTGGGCACATCCTTTTTTCATTTTCCCTGGGAAAGAAAACTCAGCAGTCCAGGTTCCTGATGTCAGTTTGTAGGGCTCCCTTGGGTCTATCAGGGCAGCACAAGTTTGAGGTGGGGACAACTTCGGTGTGGGGTCCATCCTTCGATATAAGGATTTTTTGCAGTCAGGGCCAGGGGCCCCTGGGCACATCCTTTTTCCATTTTCCCTGGGAAAGAAAACTCAACAGTCCAGGTTCCTGATGTCGGTTTGTAGGGCTCCCTTGGGTGTATCAGGGCAGCACAAGTTTGAGGTGGGGACAACTTCGGTGTGGGGTCCATCCTTCGATATAAGGATTATTTGCCGTCAGGCCACAGCCCAGGGCCAGGGGCCCCTGGGCACATCCTTTTTCCATTTTCCCTGGGAAAGAAAACTCAGCAGTCCAGGTTCCTGATGTCAGTTTGTAGGGCTCCCTTGGGTCTATCAGGGCAGCACAAGTTTGAGGTGGGGACAACTTCGGTGTGGGGTCCATCCTTCAATAAAAGGATTTCTTGCAGTCAGGGCCAGGGGCCCAGGGCCAGGGGCCCCTGGGCACATGCTTTTTCCATTTTCCCTGGGAAAGAAAACTCAGCAGTCCAGGTTCCTGATGTCAGTTTGTAGGGCTCCCTTGGGTCTATCAGGGCAGCACAAGTTTGAGGTGGGGACAACTTCGGTGTGGGGTCCATCCTTCGATATAAGGATTTTTTGCATTGAGGCCCAGCCCAGGACCAGGGGCCCCTGGGCACATCCTTTTACCATTTTCCCTGGGAAAGAAACCTCAGCAGTCCAGGTTCCTGATGTCAGTTTGTAGGGCACCCTTGGGTCTATCAGGTCAGCACAAGTTTGAGTTTGGGACAGCTTTGGTGTGGGGTCTATCCTTCGATATAAGGATTTTTTGCAGTCAGGGCATGGGGCCCCTGGGCACATCCTTTTTCCATTTTCCCTGGGAAAGAAAACTCAGCAGTCCAGGTTCCTGATGTCAGTTTGTAGGGCTCCCTTGGGTCTATCAGGGCAGCACAAGTTTGAGGTGGGGACAACTTCGGTGTGGGGTCCATCCTTCGATATAAGGATTTTTTGCAGTCAGGGCCAGGGGCCCCTGGGCACATCCTTTTTCCATTTTCCCTGGGAAAGAAAACTCAGCAGTCCAGGTTCCTGATGTCGGTTTGTAGGGCTCCCTTGGGTCTATCATGGCAGCACAAGTTTGAGGTGGGGACAACTTCGGTGTCGGGTCCATCCTTCGATATAAAGATTATTTGCCGTCAGGCCACAGCCCAGGGCCAGGGGCCCCTGGGCACATCCTTTTTCCATTTTCCCTGGGAAAGAAAACTCAGCAGTCCAGGTTCCTGATGTCAGTTTGTAGGGCTCCCTTGGGTCTATCAGGGCAGCACAAGTTTGAGGTGGGGACAACTTCGGTGTGGGGTCCATCCTTCAATATAAGGATTTCTTGCAGTCAGGGCCAGGGGCCCAGGGCCAGGGGCCCCTGGGCACATCCTTTTTCCATTTTTCCTGGGAAAGAAAACTCAGCAGTCCAGGTTCCTGATGTCAGTTTGTAGGGCTCCCTTGGGTCTATCAGGGCAGCACAAGTTTGAGGTTGGGACAACTTTGGTGTGGGGTCCATCCTTCGATATAAGGATTCTTTGCAGTCAGGGCCAGGGGCCCCTGGGCACATCCTTTTTTCATTTTCCCTGGGAAAGAAAACTCAGCAGTCCAGGTTCCTGATGTCAGTTTGTAGGGCTCCCTTGGGTCTATCAGGGCCGCACAAGTTTGAGATGGGGACAACTTCGGTATGGGGTCCATCCTTCGATATAAGGATTTCTTGCAGTCAGGGCCAGGGGCCCAGGGCCAGGGGCCCCTGGGCACATGCTTTTTCCATTTTCCCTGGGAAAGAAAACTCAGCAGTCCAGGTTCCTGATGTCGGTTTGTAGGCTCCCTTGGGTCTATCAGGGCAGCACAAGTTTGAGGTGGGGACAACTTCGGTGTGGGGTCCATCCTTCGATATAAGGATTTTTTGCAGTCAGAGCCCGGGGCCCCTGTGCACATCCTTTTTCCATTTTCCCTGGGAAAGAAAACTCAGCAGTCCAGGTTCCTGATGTCAGTTTGTAGGGCTCCCTTGGGTCTATCAGGGCAGCACAAGTTTGAGGCGGGAACAGCTTCAGTGTGGGGTCCATCCTTCGATATAAGGATTTTTTGTAGGGAGGTCCCTGACCAGGGCCAGGGGCCCCTGGGCACATCCTCTGGCCAGTTTCCCTGGGAAAGAAAACTCAGCAGTCCAGGTTCCTGATGTCAGTTTGTAGGGCTCCCTTGGGTCTATCAGGGCAGCACAAGTTTGAGGTGGGGACAGCTTCAGTGTGGGGTCCATCCTTCGATATAAGGATTTTTTGCAGTCAGGGCCAGGGGCCCCTGGGCACAACCTTTTTCCATTTTCCCTGGGAAAGAAAACTCAGCAGTCCAGGTTCCTGATGTCAGTTTGTAGGGCTCCCTTGGGTCTATCAGGGCAGCACAAGTTTGAGGTGGGGACAGCTTCAGTGTGGGGTCCATCCTTCGATATAAGGATTTTTTGCAGTCAGGGCCAGGGCCCCCTGGGCACATCCTTTTTCCATTTTCCCTGGGAAAGAAAACTCAGCAGTCCAGGTTCCTGATGTCAGTTTGTAGGGCTCCCTTGGGTGTATCAGGGCAGCACAAGTTTGAGGTGGGGACAACTTCGGTGTGGGGTCCATCCTTTGATAAAGGATTTTTTGCAGTGAGGTCCCTGTCCAGGGCCAGGGGCCCCTGAGCACATCCTTTTTCCATTTTCCCTGGGAAAGAAAACTCAGCAGTCCAGGTTCCTGATGTCAGTTTGTAGGGCTCCCTTGGGTCTATCAGGGCAGCACAAGTTTGAGGTGGGGACAACTTCGGTGTGGGGTCCATCCTTCGATATAAGGATTTTTTGTAGTGAGGTCCCTGTCCAGGGCCAGGGGCCCCTGGGCACATCCTTTTTCGATTTTCCCTGGGAAAGAAAACTCAGCAGTCCAGGTTCCTGATGTCAGATTGTAGGGCTCCCTTGGGTCTATCAGGGCAGCACAAGTTTGAGGTGGCGACAATTTTGGTGTGGGGTTCATCCTTCGATATAAGGATTTCTTGTAGTGAGGTCCCTGTCCAAGGCCAGGGGCCCCTGGGCACATCCTTTTTCCATTTTCCCTGGGAAAGAAAACTCAGCAGTCCAGGTTCCTGATGTCAGTTTGTAGGGCTCCCTTGGGTCTATCAGGGCAGCACAAGTTTGAGGTGGGGACAACTTCGGTGTGGGGTCCATCCTTCGATATAAGGATTTTTTGCAGTCAGGGCCAGGGGCCCCTGGGCACATCCTTTTTCATTTTCCCTGAGAAAGAAAACTCAGCAGTCCAGGTTCCTGATGTCAGTTTGTAGAGCTCCCTTTTGTCTATAAGGGCAGCACAAGTTTGAGGTGGGGACAACTTCGGTGTGGGGTCCATCCTTCGATATAAGGATTTTTTGTAGTGAGGTCCCTGCCCAGGGCCAGGGGCCCCTGGGCACATCCTTTTTCCTTTTTCCCTGGGAAAGAAAACTCAGCAGTCCAGGTTCCTGATGTCAGTTTGTAGGGCTGCCTTGGGTCTATCAGGGCAGCACAAGTTTGAGGTGGGGACAACTTCGGTGTGGGGTCCATCCTTCGATATAAGGATTCTTTGCAGTCAGGGCCAGGGGCCCAGGGCCAGGGGACCCTGGGCACATCCTTTGGCTATTTTGCCTGGGAAAGAAAACTCAGCAGTCCAGGTTCCTGATGTCAGTTTGTAGGGCTCCCTTGGGTCTATCAGGTCAGCACAAGTTTGAGGTGGGCACAGCTTCGGTGTGGGGTCCATCCTTCGATATATGGATTTTTTGCAGTCAGGACCAGGGTCCCCTGTGCACATCCTTTTTCCATTTTCCCTGGGAAAGAAAACTCAGCAGTCCATGTTCCTGATGTCAGTTTGTAGGGCTCCCTTCGGTCTATCAGGGTAGCACAAGTTTGAGTTTGCAACAAATTTGGTGTGGGGTCCATCCTTCGATATAGGGATTTTTTGTAGTGAGGGCCCTGTCCAGGGCAAGGGGCCCCTGGGCACATCCTCTGGCCAGTTTCCCTGGGAAAGAAAACTCAGCAGTCCAGGTTCCTGATGTCAGTTTGTAGGGCTCCCTTGGGTCTATCAGGGCAGCACAAGTTTGAGGTGGGGACAGCTTCAGTGTGGGGTCCATCCTTCGATATAAGGATTTTTTGCAGTGAGGCCCAGCCCAGGACCAGGGGCCCCTGGGCACATCCTTTTTCCATTTTCCCTGGGAAAGAAAACTCAGCAGTCCAGGTTCCTGATGTCAGTTTGTAGGGCTCCCTTGGGTCTATCAGGGCCGCACAAGCTTGAGGTGGGGACAACTTCGGTGTGGGGTCCATCCTTCGATATAAGGATTTTTTGCAGTCAGGGCCAGGGGCCCCTGGGCACATCCTTTTTCCATTTTCCCTGGGAAAGAAAACTCAACAGTCCAGGTTCCTGATGTCGGTTTGTAGGGCTCCCTTGGGTGTATCAGGGCAGCACAAGTTTGAGGTGGGGACAACTTCGGTGTCGGGTCCATCCTTCGATATAAGGATTATTTGCCGTCAGGCCACAGCCCAGGGCCAGGGGCCCCTGGGCACATCCTTTTTCCATTTTCCCTGGGAAAGAAAACTCAGCAGTCCAGGTTCCTGATGTCAGTTTGTAGGGCTCCCTTGGGTGTATCAGGGCAGCACAAGTTTGAGGTGGGGACAACTTCGGTGTGGGGTCCATCCTTCGATATAAGGATTTTTTGTAGTGAGGTCCCTGACCAGGGCCAGCGGCCCCTGGGCACATCCTTTTTCCATTTTCCCTGGGAAAGAAAACTCAGCAGTCCAGGTTCCTGATGTCAGTTTGTAGGGCTCCCTTGGGTCTATCAGGGCAGCACAAGTTTGAGGTGGGGACAGCTTCAGTGTGGGGTCCATCCTTCGATATAAGGATTTTTTGCAGTCAGGGCCAGGGTCCCCTGGGCACATCCTTTTTCCATTTTCCCTGGGAAAGAAAACTCAGCAGTCCAGGTTCCTGATGTCAGTTTGTAGGGCTCCCTTGGGTGTATCAGGGCAGCACAAGTTGGAGGTGGGGACAACTTCGGTGTGGGGTCCATCCTTCGATAAAGGATTTTTTGCAGTGAGGTCCCTGTCCAGGGCCAGGGGCCCCTGAGCACATCCTTTTTCCATTTTCCCTGGGAAAGAAAACTCAGCAGTCCAGGTTCCTGATGTCAGTTTGTAGGGCTCCCTTGGGTGTATCAGGGCAGCACAAGTTTGAGGTGGGGACAACTTCGGTGTGGGGTCCATCCTTCGATATAAGGATTTTTTGCAGTCAGGGCCAGGGGCCCCTGGGCACATGCTTTTTCGATTTTCCCTGGGAAAGAAAACTCAGCAGTCCAGGTTCCTGATGTCAGTTTGTAGGGCTCCCTTGGGTCTATCAGGGTAGCACAAGTTTGAGGTGGGGACAACTTCGGTGTGGGGTCCATCCTTCGATATAAGGATTTTTTGTAGTGAGGTCCCTGTCCAGGGCCAGGGGCCCCTGGGCACATCCTTTTTCGATTTTCCCTGGGAAAGAAAACTCAGCAGTCCAGGTTCCTGATGTCAGATTGTAGGGCTCCCTTGGGTCTATCAGGGCAGCACAAGTTTGAGGTGGCGACAATTTTGGTGTGGGGTTCATCCTTCGATATAAGGATTTCTTGTAGTGAGGTCCCTGTCCAGGGCCAGGGGCCCCTGGGCACATCCTTTTTCCATTTTCCCTGGGAAAGAAAACTCAGCAGTCCAGGTTCCTGATGTCAGTTTGTAGGGCTCCCTTGGGTCTATCAGGGCAGCACAAGTTTGAGGTGGGGACAACTTCGGTGTGGGGTCCATCCTTCGATATAAGGACTCTTTGCAGTCAGGGCCAGGGGCCCCCGGGCACATCCTTTGGCCCTTTTCCCTGGGAAAGAAAACTCAGCAGTCCAGGTTCCTGATGTCAGTTTGTAGGGCTCCCTTGGGTCTATCAGGGCCGCACAAGTTTGAGATGGGGACAACTTGGGTGTGGGGTCCATCCTTCGATATAAGGATTTTTTCCAGTGAGGTCCCTGTCCAGGGCCAGGGGCCCCTGAGCACATCCTTTTTCCTTTTTCCCTGGGAAAGAAAACTCAGCAGTCCAGGTTCCTGATGTCAGTTTGTAGGGCTCCCTTGGGTCTATCAGGGCAGCACAAGTTTGAGGTGGGGACAACTTCGGTGTGGGGTCCATCCTTCGATATAAGGATTTTTTGCAGTGAGGCCCAGCCCAGGGCCAGGGGCCCCTGGGCACATCCTTTTTCCATTTTCCCTGGGAAAGAAAACTCAGCAGTCCAGGTTCCTGATGTCGGTTTGTAGGGCTCCCTTGGGTCTATCAGGGCAGCACAAGTTTGAGGTGGGGACAACTTCGGTGTCGGGTCCATCCTTCGATATAAGGATTATTTGCCGTCAGGCCACAGCCCAGGGCCAGGGGCCCCTGGGCACATCCTTTTTCCATTTTCCCTGGGAAAGAAAACTCAGCAGTCCAGGTTCCTGATGTCAGTTTGTAGGGCTCCCTTGGGTCTATCAGGGCAGCACAAGTTTGAGGTGGGGACAACTTCGGTGTGGGGTCCATCCTTCAATATAAGGATTTCTTGCAGTCAGGGCCAGGGGCCCAGGGCCAGGGGCCCCTGGGCACATGCTTTTTCCATTTTCCCTGGGAAAGAAAACTCAGCAGTCCAGGTTCCTGATGTCAGTTTGTAGGGCTCCCTTGGGTCTATCAGGGCAGCACAAGTTTGAGGTGTGGACAACTTCGGTGTGGGGTCCATCCTTCGATATAAGGATTTTTTGCAGTCAGGGCCAGGGGCCCCTGTGCACATCCTTTTTCCATTTTCCCTGGGAAAGAAAACTCAGCAGTCCAGGTTCCTGATGTCAGTTTGTAGGGCTCCCTTGGGTCTATCAGGGCAGCACAAGTTTAAGGTGGGAACAGCTTCAGTGTGGGGTCCATCCTTCGATATAAGGATTTTTTGTAGTGAGGTCCCTGACCAGGGCCAGCGGCCCCTGGGCACATCCTTTTTCCATTTTCCCTGGGAAAGAAAACTCAGCAGTCCAGGTTCCTGATGTCAGTTTGTAGGGCTCCCTTGGGTCTATCAGGGCAGCACAAGTTTGAGGTGGGGACAGCTTCAGTGTGGGGTCCATCCTTCGATATAAGGATTTTTTGCAGTCAGGGCCAGGGGCCCCTGGGCACATCCTTTTTCATTTTCCCTGGGAAAGAAAACTCAGCAGTCCAGGTTCCTGATGTCAGTTTGTAGAGCTCCCTTTTGTCTATAAGGGCAGCACAAGTTTGAGGTGAGGACAACTTCGGTGTGGGGTCCATCCTTCGATATAAGGGTTTTTTCCAGTGAGGCCCCTGCCCAGGGCCAGGGACCCCTGGGCACATCCTTTTTCCTTTTTACCTGGGAAAGAAAACTCAGCAGTCCAGGTTCCTGATGTCAGTTTGTAGGGCTCCCTTGGGTCTATCAGGGCAGCATAAGTTTGAGGTGGGGACAACTTCGGTGTGGGGTCCATCCTTCGATATAAGGATTCTTTGCAGTCAGGGCCAGGGGCCCAGGGCCAGGGGACCCTGGGCACATCCTTTGGCTATTTTGCCTGGGAAAGAAAACTCAGCAGTCCAGGTTCCTGATGTCAGTTTGTAGGGCTCCCTTGGGTCTATCAGGGCAGCACAAGTTAGAGGTTGGGACAACTTCGGTGTGGGGTCCATCCTTCGATATAAGGATTTTTTGCAGTCAGAGCCCGGGGCCCCTGTGCACATCCTTTTTCCATTTTCCCTGGGAAAGAAAACTCAGCAGTCCAGGTTCCTGATGTCAGTTTGTAGGGCTCCCTTCGGTCTATCAGGGCAGCACAAGTTTGAGGCGGGAACAGCTTCAGTGTGGGGTCCATCCTTTGATATAAGGATTTTTTGTAGGGAGGTCCCTGACCAGGGCCAGGGGCCCCTGGGCATATCCGCTGGCCAGTTTCCCTGGGAAAGAAAACTCAGCAGTCCAGGTTCCTGATGTCAGTTTGTAGGGCTCCCTTGGGTCTATCAGGGCAGCACAAGTTTGAGGTGGGGACAGCTTCAGTGTGGGGTCCATCCTTCGATATAAGGATTTTTTGCAGTCAGGGCCAGGGGCCCCTGGGCACAACCTTTTTCCATTTTCCCTGGGAAAGAAAACTCAGCAGTCCAGGTTCCTGATGTCAGTTTGTAGGGCTCCCTTGGGTCTATCAGGGCAGCACAAGTTTGAGGTGGGGACAACTTCGGTGTGGGGTCCATCCTTCGATATAAGGATTTTTTGCAGTCAGGGCCAGGGGCCCCTGGGCACATCCTTTTTCCATTTTCCCTGGGAAAGAAAACTCAACAGTCCAGGTTCCTGATGTCGGTTTGTAGGGCTCCCTTGGGTCTATCAGGGCAGCACAAGTTTGAGGTGGGGACAACTTCGGTGTCGGGTCCATCCTTCGATATAAGGATTATTTGCCGTCAGGCCACAGCCCAGGCCCAGGGGCCCCTGGGCACATGCTTTTTCCATTTCACCTGGGAAAGAAAACTCAGCAGTCCAGGTTCCTGATGTCAGTTTGTAGGGCTCCCTTGGGTCTATCAGGGCAGCACAAGTTTGAGGTGGGGACAACTTCGGTGTGGGGTCCATCCTTCGATATAAGGATTCTTTGCAGTCAGGGCCAGGGGCCCAGGGCCAGGGGACCCTGGGCACATCCTTTGGCTATTTTGCCTGGGAAAGAGAACTCAGCAGTCCAGGTTCCTGATGTCAGTTTGTAGGGCTCCCTTGGGTCTATCAGGGCAGCACAAGTTTAAGGTGGGGACAAGTTCGGTGTGGGGTCCATCCTTCGATATAAGGATTTTTTGCAGTCAGGGCCCGGGGCCCCTGAGCACATCCTTTTTCCATTTTCCCTGGGAAAGAAAACTCAGCAGTCCAGGTTCCTGATGTCAGTTTGTAGGGCTCCCTTGGGTCTATCAGGGCAGCACAAGTTTGAGGTGGGGACAACTTCGTTGTGGGGTCCATCCTTCGATATAAGGATTTTTTGCAGTCAGGGCCAGGGGCCCCTGGGCACATCCTTTTTCCATTTTCCCTGGGAAAGAAAACTCAACAGTCCAGGTTCCTGATGTCGGTTTGTAGGGCTCCCTTGGGTCTATCAGGGCAGCACAAGTTTGAGGTGGGGACAACTTCGGTGTCGGGTCCATCCTTCGATATAAGGATTATTTGCCGTCAGGCCACAGCCCAGGGCCAGGGGCCCCTGGGCACATCCTTTTTCCATTTTCCCTGGGAAAGAAAACTCAGCAGTCCAGGTTCCTGATGTCAGTTTGTAGGGCTCCCTTGGGTCTATCAGGGCAGCACAAGTTTGAGGTGGGGACAACTTCGGTGTGGGGTCCATCCTTCGATATAAGGATTTTTTGCATTGAGGCCCTGCCCAGGACCAGGGGCCCCTGGGCACATCCTTTTTCCATTTTCCCTGGGAAAGAAAGCTCAGCAGTCCAGGTTCCTGATGTCAGTTTGTAGGGCACCCTTGGGTCTATCAGGTCAGCACAAGGTTGAGTTGGGGACAGCTTTGGTGTGGGGTCCATCCTTCGATATAAGGATTTTTTGCAGTCAGGGCATGGGGCCCCTGGGCACATCCTTTTTCCATTTTCCCTGGGAAAGAAAACTCAGCAGTCCAGGTTCCTGATGTCAGTTTGTAGGGCTCCCTTGGGTCTATCAGGCCAGCACAAGTTTGAGGTGGGGACAACTTCGGTGTGGGGTCCATCCTTCGATATAAGGATTTTTTGCAGTCAGGGCCAGGGGCCCCTGGGCACATCCTTTTTCCATTTTCCCTGGGAAAGAAAACTCAGCAGTCCAGGTTCCTGATGTCGGTTTGTAGGGCTCCCTTGGGTCTATCAGGGCAGCACAAGTTTGAGGTGGGGACAACTTCGGTGTCGGGTCCATCCTTCGATATAAGGATCATTTGCCGTCAGGCCACAGCCCAGGGCCAGGGGCCCCTGGGCACATCCTTTTTCCATTTTCCCTGGGAAAGAAAACTCAGCAGTCCAGGTTCCTGATGTCAGTTTGTAGGGCTCCCTTCGGTCTATCAGGGCAGCACAAGTTTGAGGTGGGGACAACTTCGGTGTGGGGTCCATCCTTCGATATAAGGATTTTTTGCAGTCAGGGCCAGGGGCCCCTGAGCGCATCCTTTTTCCATTTTCCCTGGGAAAGAAAACTCAGCAGTCCAGGTTCCTGATGTCAGTTTGTAGGGCTCCCTTCGGTCTATCAGGGCAGCACAAGTTTGAGGTGGGGACAACTTCGGTGTGGGGTCCATCCTTCGATATAAAGATTTCTTGCAGTCAGGGCCAGGGGCCCCTGGGCACATCCTTTTTCCATTTCCCCTGGGAAAGAAAACTCAGCAGTCCAGGTTCCTGATGTCACTTTGTAGAGCTCCCTTGGGTCTATCAGGGCAGCACAAGTTTTAGGTGGGGACAACTTCGGTGTCGGGTCCATCCTTCGATATAAGGATTTTTTGCAGTCAGGGCCAGCGGCCCAGGGCCAGGGGCCCCTGAGCACATCCTTTTTCCTTTTTCCCTGGGAAAGAAAACTCAGCAGTCCAGGTTCCTGATGTCAGTTTGTAGGGCTCCCTTGGGTCTATCAGGGCAGCACAAGTTTGAGGTGGGGACAACTTCGGTGTGGGGTCCATCCTTCGATATAAGGATTTTTTGCAGTGAGGCCCAGCCCAGGGCCAGGGGCCCCTGGGCACATCCTTTTTCCATTTTCCCTGGGAAAGAAAACTCAGCAGTCCAGGTTCCTGATGTCGGTTTGTAGGGCTCCCTTGGGTCTATCAGGGCAGCACAAGTTTGAGGTGGGGACAACTTCGGTGTCGGGTCCATCCTTCGATATAAGGATTATTTGCCGTCAGGCCACAGCCCAGGGCCAGAGGCCCCTGGGCACATCCTTTTTCCATTTTCCCTGGGAAAGAAACCTCAGCAGTCCAGGTTCCTGATGTCAGTTTGTAGGGCTCCCTTGGGTCTATCAGGGCAGCACAAGTTTGAGGTGGGGACAACTTCGGTGTGGGGTCCATCCTTCAATATAAGGATTTCTTGCAGTCAGGGCCAGGGGCCCAGGGCCAGGGGCCCCTGGGCACATGCTTTTTCCATTTTCCCTGGGAAAGAAAACTCAGCAGTCCAGGTTCCTGATGTCAGTTTGTAGGGCTCCCTTGGGTCTATCAGGGCAGCACAAGTTTGAGGTGTGGACAACTTCGGTGTGGGGTCCATCCTTCGATATAAGGATTTTTTGCAGTCAGGGCCAGGGGCCCCTGTGCACATCCTTTTTCCATTTTCCCTGGGAAAGAAAACTCAGCAGTCCAGGTTCCTGATGTCAGTTTGTAGGGCTCCCTTGGGTCTATCAGGGCAGCACAAGTTTAAGGTGGGAACAGCTTCAGTGTGGGGTCCATCCTTCGATATAAGGATTTTTTGTAGTGAGGTCCCTGACCAGGGCCAGCGGCCCCTGGGCACATCCTTTTTCCATTTTCCCTGGGAAAGAAAACTCAGCAGTCCAGGTTCCTGATGTCAGTTTGTAGGGCTCCCTTGGGTCTATCAGGGCAGCACAAGTTTGAGGTGGGGACAGCTTCAGTGTGGGGTCCATCCTTCGATATAAGGATTTTTTGCAGTCAGGGCCAGGGGCCCCTGGGCACATCCTTTTTCATTTTCCCTGGGAAAGAAAACTCAGCAGTCCAGGTTCCTGATGTCAGTTTGTAGAGCTCCCTTTTGTCTATAAGGGCAGCACAAGTTTGAGGTGAGGACAACTTCGGTGTGGGGTCCATCCTTCGATATAAGGGTTTTTTCCAGTGAGGCCCCTGCCCAGGGCCAGGGACCCCTGGGCACATCCTTTTTCCTTTTTACCTGGGAAAGAAAACTCAGCAGTCCAGGTTCCTGATGTCAGTTTGTAGGGCTCCCTTGGGTCTATCAGGGCAGCATAAGTTTGAGGTGGGGACAACTTCGGTGTGGGGTCCATCCTTCGATATAAGGATTCTTTGCAGTCAGGGCCAGGGGCCCAGGGCCAGGGGACCCTGGGCACATCCTTTGGCTATTTTGCCTGGGAAAGAAAACTCAGCAGTCCAGGTTCCTGATGTCAGTTTGTAGGGCTCCCTTGGGTCTATCAGGGCAGCACAAGTTAGAGGTGGGGACAACTTCGGTGTGGGGTCCATCCTTCGATATAAGGATTTTTTGCAGTCAGAGCCCGGGGCCCCTGTGCACATCCTTTTTCCATTTTCCCTGGGAAAGAAAACTCAGCAGTCCAGGTTCCTGATGTCAGTTTGTAGGGCTCCCTTCGGTCTATCAGGGCAGCACAAGTTTGAGGCGGGAACAGCTTCAGTGTTGGGTCCATCCTTTGATATAAGGATTTTTTGTAGGGAGGTCCCTGATCAGGGCCAGGGGCCCCTGGGCATATCCGCTGGCCAGTTTCCCTGGGAAAGAAAACTCAGCAGTCCAGGTTCCTGATGTCAGTTTGTAGGGCTCCCTTGGGTCTATCAGGGCAGCACAAGTTTGAGGTGGGGACAACTTCGGTGTGGGGTCCATCCTTCGATATAAGGATTTTTTGCAGTCAGGGCCAGGGGCCCCTGGGCACAACCTTTTTCCATTTTCCCTGGGAAAGAAAACTCAGCAGTCCAGGTTCCTGATGTCAGTTTGTAGGGCTCCCTTGGGTCTATCAGGGCAGCACAAGTTTGAGTTGGGGACAACTTCGGTGTGGGGTCCATCCTTCGATATAAGGATTTTTTGCAGTCAGGGCCAGGGGCCCCTGGGCACATCCTTTTTCCATTTTCCCTGGGAAAGAAAACTCAACAGTCCAGGTTCCTGATGTCGGTTTGTAGGGCTCCCTTGGGTCTATCAGGGCAGCACAAGTTTGAGGTGGGGACAACTTCGGTGTCGGGTCCATCCTTCGATATAAGGATTATTTGCCGTCAGGCCACAGCCCAGGCCCAGGGGCCCCTGGGCACATGCTTTTTCCATTTCACCTGGGAAAGAAAACTCAGCAGTCCAGGTTCCTGATGTCAGTTTGTAGGGCTCCCTTGGGTCTATCAGGGCAGCACAAGTTTGAGGTGGGGACAACTTCGGTGTGGGGTCCATCCTTCGATATAAGGATTCTTTGCAGTCAGGGCCAGGGGCCCAGGGCCAGGGGACCCTGGGCACATCCTTTGGCTATTTTGCCTGGGAAAGAGAACTCAGCAGTCCAGGTTCCTGATGTCAGTTTGTAGGGCTCCCTTGGGTCTATCAGGGCAGCACAAGTTTGAGGTGGGGACAAGTTCGGTGTGGGGTCCATCCTTCGATATAAGGATTTTTTGCAGTCAGGGCCAGGGGACCCTGAGCACATCCTTTTTCCATTTTCCCTGGGAAAGAAAACTCAGCAGTCCAGGTTCCTGATGTCAGTTTGTAGGGCTCCCTTGGGTCTATCAGGGCAGCACAAGTTTGAGGTGGGGACAACTTCGTTGTGGGGTCCATCCTTCGATATAAGGATTTTTTGCAGTCAGGGCCAGGGGCCCCTGGGCACATCCTTTTTCCATTTTCCCTGGGAAAGAAAACTCAACAGTCCAGGTTCCTGATGTCGGTTTGTAGGGCTCCCTTGGGTCTATCAGGGCAGCACAAGTTTGAGGTGGGGACAACTTCGGTGTCGGGTCCATCCTTCGATATAAGGATTATTTGCCGTCAGGCCACAGCCCAGGGCCAGGGGCCCCTGGGCACATCCTTTTTCCATTTTCCCTGGGAAAGAAAACTCAGCAGTCCAGGTTCCTGATGTCAGTTTGTAGGGCTCCCTTGGGTCTATCAGGGCAGCACAAGTTTGAGGTGGGGACAACTTCGGTGTGGGGTCCATCCTTCGATATAAGGATTTTTTGCATTGAGGCCCTGCCCAGGACCAGGGGCCCCTGGGCACATCCTTTTTCCATTTTCCCTGGGAAAGAAACCTCAGCAGTCCAGGTTCCTGATGTCAGTTTGTAGGGCACCCTTGGGTCTATCAGGTCAGCACAAGGTTGAGTTGGGGACAGCTTTGGTGTGGGGTCCATCCTTCGATATAAGGATTTTTTGCAGTCAGGGCATGGGGCCCCTGG
The DNA here is from genome assembly GCF_050655825.1 of Lonchura striata. Classification (NCBI taxonomy): domain Eukaryota; kingdom Metazoa; phylum Chordata; class Aves; order Passeriformes; family Estrildidae; genus Lonchura; species Lonchura striata. The sequence goes on along the minus strand of NC_140718.1, from coordinate 6,091,472 downwards.
GCACATCCTTTTTCCATTTTCCCTGGGAAAGAAAACTCAGCAGTCCAGGTTCCTGATGTCAGTTTGTAGGGCTCCCTTGGGTCTATCAGGGCAGCACAAGTTTGAGGTGAGGACAACTTCGGTGTGGGGTCCATCCTTCGATATAAGGATTTTTTGCAGTCAGGGCCAGGGGCCCCTGGGCACATCCTTTTTCCATTTTCCCTGGGAAAGAAAACTCAGCAGTCCAGGTTCCTGATGTCGGTTTGTAGGGCTCCCTTGGGTCTATCAGGGCAGCACAAGTTTGAGGTGGGGACAACTTCGGTGTCGGGTCCATCCTTCGATATAAGGATCATTTGCCGTCAGGCCACAGCCCAGGGCCAGGGGCCCCTGGGCACATCCTTTTTCCATTTTCCCTGGGAAAGAAAACTCAGCAGTCCAGGTTCCTGATGTCAGTTTGTAGGGCTCCCTTCGGTCTATCAGGGCAGCACAAGTTTGAGGTGGGGACAACTTCGGTGTGGGGTCCATCCTTCGATATAAGGATTTTTTGCAGTCAGGGCCAGGGGCCCCTGAGCGCATCCTTTTTCCATTTTCCCTGGGAAAGAAAACTCAGCAGTCCAGGTTCCTGATGTCAGTTTGTAGGGCTCCCTTCGGTCTATCAGGGCAGCACAAGTTTGAGGTGGGGACAACTTCGGTGTGGGGTCCATCCTTCGATATAAAGATTTCTTGCAGTCAGGGCCAGGGGCCCCTGGGCACATCCTTTTTCCATTTCCCCTGGGAAAGAAAACTCAGCAGTCCAGGTTCCTGATGTCACTTTGTAGAGCTCCCTTGGGTCTATCAGGGCAGCACAAGTTTTAGGTGGGGACAACTTCGGTGTCGGGTCCATCCTTCGATATAAGGATTTTTTGCAGTCAGGGCCAGCGGCCCAGGGCCAGGGGCCCCTGTGCACATCCTTTTTCCATTCTCCCTGGGAAAGAAAACTCAGCAGTCCAGGTTCCTGATGTCAGTTTGTAGGGCTCCCTTGGGGCTATCAGGGCAGCACAAGTTTGAGGTGGGGACAACTTTGGTGTGGGGTCCATCCTTCGATATAAGGATTTTTTGCAGTCAGGGCCAGGGGCCTCTGGGCACATCCTTTTTCCATTTTCCCTGGGAAAGAAAACTCAGCAGTCCAGGTTCCTGATGTCAGTTTGTAGGGCTCCCTTGGGTCTATCAGGGTAGCACAATTTTGAGGTTGCGACAAATTCGGTGTGGGGTCCATCCTTCGATATAAGGATTCTTTGCAGTCAAGGCCCTGCCCACGGCCAGGGGCCCCTGGGCACATGCTTTTTCCATTTTCCCTGGGAAAGAAAACTCAACAGTCCAGGTTCCTGATGTCAGTTTGTAGGGCTCCCTTGGGTCTATCAGGGCAGCACAAGTTTGAGGTGGGGACAACTTCGGTGTGGGGTCCATCCTTCGATATAAGGATTCTTTGCAGTCAGGGCCAGGGGCCCCTGGGCACATCCTTTTTTCATTTTCCCTGGGAAAGAAAACTCAGCAGTCCAGGTTCCTGATGTCAGTTTGTAGGGCTCCCTTGGGTCTATCAGGGCAGCACAAGTTTGAGGTGGGGACAACTTCGGTGTGGGGTCCATCCTTCGATATAAGGATTTTTTGTAGTGAGGTCCCTGTCCAGGGCCAGGGGCCCCTGGGCACATCCTTTTTCCATTATCCCTGGGAAAGAAAACTCAGCAGTCCAGGTTCCTGATGTCAGTTTGTAGGGCTCCCTTGGGTCTATCAGGGCAGCACAAGTTTGAGGTGGGGACAGTCTCCGTGGGGGGTCCATCCTTCGATATAAAGATTCTTTGCTGACAGGGCCCTGCCCAGGGCCATGGGCCCCTGGGCACATCCTTTGGCCATTTTCCCTGGGAAAGAAAACTCAGCAGTCCAGGTTCCTGATGTCAGTTTGTAGGGCTCCCTTGGGTCTATCAGGGTAGCACAAGTTTGAGGTGGGGACAACTTTGGTGTGGGGTCCATCCTTCGATATAAGGATATTTTGTGGTCAGGGCCAGGGGCCCAGGGCCAGGGGCCCCTGTGCACATCCTTTTTCCATTTTCCCTGGGAAAGAAAACTCAGCAGTCCAGGTTCCTGATGTCAGTTTGTAGGGCTCCCTTGGGTCTATCAGGGCAGCACAAGTTTGAGGTGGGGACAACTTCGGTGTGGGGTCCATCCTTCGATATAAGGATTTTTTGTAGTGAGGTCCCTGTCCAGGTCCAGGGGCCCGTGGGCACATCCTTTTTCCATTTTCCCTGGGAAAGAAAACTCAGCAGTCCAGGTTCCTGATGTCAGTTTGTAGGGCTCCCTTGGGTCTATCAGGGCAGCACAAGTTTGAGGTGGGGACAACTTCGGTGTGGGGTCCATCCTTCGATATAAGGATTTTTTGCAGTCAGGGCCAGGGGCCCCTGGGCACATCCTTTTTCCATTTTCCCTGGGAAAGAAAACTCAACAGTCCAGGTTCCTGATGTCGGTTTGTAGGGCTCCCTTGGGTCTATCAGGGCAGCACAAGTTTGAGGTGGGGACAACTTCGGTGTCGGGTCCATCCTTCGATATAAGGATTATTTGCCGTCAGGCCACAGCCCAGGGCCAGGGGCCCCTGGGCACATCCTTTTTCCATTTTCCCTGGGAAAGAAAACTCAGCAGTCCAGGTTCCTGATGTCAGTTTGTAGGGCTCCCTTGGGTCTATCAGGGCAGCACAAGTTTGAGGTGGGGACAACTTCGGTGTGGGGTCCATCCTTCGATATAAGGATTTTTTGCATTGAGGCCCTGCCCAGGACCAGGGGCCCCTGGGCACATCCTTTTTCCATTTTCCCTGGGAAAGAAACCTCAGCAGTCCAGGTTCCTGATGTCAGTTTGTAGGGCACCCTTGGGTCTATCAGGTCAGCACAAGGTTGAGTTGGGGACAGCTTTGGTGTGGGGTCCATCCTTCGATATAAGGATTTTTTGCAGTCAGGGCATGGGGCCCCTGGGCACATCCTTTTTCCATTTTCCCTGGGAAAGAAAACTCAGCAGTCCAGGTTCCTGATGTCAGTTTGTAGGGCTCCCTTGGGTCTATCAGGGCAGCACAAGTTTGAGGTGAGGACAACTTCGGTGTGGGGTCCATCCTTCGATATAAGGATTTTTTGCAGTCAGGGCCAGGGGCCCCTGGGCACATCCTTTTTCCATTTTCCCTGGGAAAGAAAACTCAGCAGTCCAGGTTCCTGATGTCGGTTTGTAGGGCTCCCTTGGGTCTATCAGGGCAGCACAAGTTTGAGGTGGGGACAACTTCGGTGTCGGGTCCATCCTTCGATATAAGGATCATTTGCCGTCAGGCCACAGCCCAGGGCCAGGGGCCCCTGGGCACATCCTTTTTCCATTTTCCCTGGGAAAGAAAACTCAGCAGTCCAGGTTCCTGATGTCAGTTTGTAGGGCTCCCTTCGGTCTATCAGGGCAGCACAAGTTTGAGGTGGGGACAACTTCGGTGTGGGGTCCATCCTTCGATATAAGGATTTTTTGCAGTCAGGGCCAGGGGCCCCTGAGCGCATCCTTTTTCCATTTTCCCTGGGAAAGAAAACTCAGCAGTCCAGGTTCCTGATGTCAGTTTGTAGGGCTCCCTTCGGTCTATCAGGGCAGCACAAGTTTGAGGTGGGGACAACTTCGGTGTGGGGTCCATCCTTCGATATAAAGATTTCTTGCAGTCAGGGCCAGGGGCCCCTGGGCACATCCTTTTTCCATTTCCCCTGGGAAAGAAAACTCAGCAGTCCAGGTTCCTGATGTCACTTTGTAGAGCTCCCTTGGGTCTATCAGGGCAGCACAAGTTTTAGGTGGGGACAACTTCGGTGTCGGGTCCATCCTTCGATATAAGGATTTTTTGCAGTCAGGGCCAGCGGCCCAGGGCCAGGGGCCCCTGTGCACATCCTTTTTCCATTCTCCCTGGGAAAGAAAACTCAGCAGTCCAGGTTCCTGATGTCAGTTTGTAGGGCTCCCTTGGGGCTATCAGGGCAGCACAAGTTTGAGGTGGGGACAACTTTGGTGTGGGGTCCATCCTTCGATATAAGGATTTTTTGCAGTCAGGGCCAGGGGCCTCTGGGCACATCCTTTTTCCATTTTCCCTGGGAAAGAAAACTCAGCAGTCCAGGTTCCTGATGTCAGTTTGTAGGGCTCCCTTGGGTCTATCAGGGTAGCACAATTTTGAGGTTGCGACAAATTCGGTGTGGGGTCCATCCTTCGATATAAGGATTCTTTGCAGTCAAGGCCCTGCCCACGGCCAGGGGCCCCTGGGCACATGCTTTTTCCATTTTCCCTGGGAAAGAAAACTCAACAGTCCAGGTTCCTGATGTCAGTTTGTAGGGCTCCCTTGGGTCTATCAGGGCAGCACAAGTTTGAGGTGGGGACAACTTCGGTGTGGGGTCCATCCTTCGATATAAGGATTCTTTGCAGTCAGGGCCAGGGGCCCCTGGGCACATCCTTTTTTCATTTTCCCTGGGAAAGAAAACTCAGCAGTCCAGGTTCCTGATGTCAGTTTGTAGGGCTCCCTTGGGTCTATCAGGGCAGCACAAGTTTGAGGTGGGGACAACTTCGGTGTGGGGTCCATCCTTCGATATAAGGATTTTTTGTAGTGAGGTCCCTGTCCAGGGCCAGGGGCCCCTGGGCACATCCTTTTTCCATTATCCCTGGGAAAGAAAACTCAGCAGTCCAGGTTCCTGATGTCAGTTTGTAGGGCTCCCTTGGGTCTATCAGGGCAGCACAAGTTTGAGGTGGGGACAGTCTCCGTGGGGGGTCCATCCTTCGATATAAAGATTCTTTGCTGACAGGGCCCTGCCCAGGGCCATGGGCCCCTGGGCACATCCTTTGGCCATTTTCCCTGGGAAAGAAAACTCAGCAGTCCAGGTTCCTGATGTCAGTTTGTAGGGCTCCCTTGGGTCTATCAGGGTAGCACAAGTTTGAGGTGGGGACAACTTTGGTGTGGGGTCCATCCTTCGATATAAGGATATTTTGTGGTCAGGGCCAGGGGCCCAGGGCCAGGGGCCCCTGTGCACATCCTTTTTCCATTTTCCCTGGGAAAGAAAACTCAGCAGTCCAGGTTCCTGATGTCAGTTTGTAGGGCTCCCTTGGGTCTATCAGGGCAGCACAAGTTTGAGGTGGGGACAACTTCGGTGTGGGGTCCATCCTTCGATATAAGGATTTTTTGTAGTGAGGTCCCTGTCCAGGTCCAGGGGCCCGTGGGCACATCCTTTTTCCATTTTCCCTGGGAAAGAAAACTCAGCAGTCCAGGTTCCTGATGTCAGTTTGTAGGGCTCCCTTGGGTCTATCAGGGCAGCACAAGTTTGAGGTGGGGACAACTTCGGTGTGGGGTCCATCCTTCGATATAAGGATTTTTTGCAGCCAGGGCCAGGGGCCCCTGGGCACATCCTTTTTCCATTTTCCCTGGGAAAGAAAACTCAGCAGTCCAGGTTCCTGATGTCAGTTTGTAGAGCTCCCTTGGGTCTATCAGGGCAGCACAAGTTTGAGGTGGGGACAACTTCGGTGTGGGGTCCATCCTTCGATATAAGGATGTTTTGCAGTGAGGTCCCTGTACAGGTCCAGGGGCCTCTGGGCACACCCTTTTTCCATTTTCCCTGGGAAAGAAAACTCAGCAGTCCAGGTTGCTGATGTCAGTTTGTAGGGCTCCCTTGGTTCTATCAGGGTAGCACAATTTTGAGGTTGCGACAACTTCGGTGTGGGGCCCATCCTTCGATATAAGGATTCTTTGCAGTCAGGGACCTCCCCACGGCCAGGGGCCCCTGTGCACATCCTTTTTCCATTTTCCCTGGGAAAGAAAACTCAGCAGTCCAGGTTCCTGATGTCAGTTTGTAGGGCTCCCTTGGGTCTATCAGGGCAGCACAAGTTTGAGGTGGGGACAGTTTCCGTGTGGGGTCCATCCTTCGATATAAAGATTCTTTGCAGTCAGGTCCCTGCCCAGGGCCAGGGGCCCCTGCGCACATCCTTTGGCCATTTTCCCTGGGAAAGAAAACTCAGCAGTCCAGGTTCCTGATGTCAGTTTGTAGGGCTCCCTTGGGTCTATCAGGGTAGCACAAGTTTGAGGTTGCGACAACTTCGGTGTGGGGTCCATCCTTCGATATAAGGATTTTTTGCAGTCAGGGCCAGGGGCCCATGGCCAGGGGCCCCTGGGCACATGCTTTTTCCATTTTCCCTGGGAAAGAAAACTCAGCAGTCCAGGTTCCTGATGTCAGTTTGTAGGGCTCCCTTGGGTCTATCCGGGCAGCACAAGTTTGAGGTGGGGACAACTTCGGTGTGGGGTCCATCCTTCGATATAAGGATTTTTTGCAGTCAGGGCCAGGGGCCCCTGGGCACATCCTTTTTCCATTTTCCCTGGGAAAGAAAACTCAACAGTCCAGGTTCCTGATGTCGGTTTGTAGGGCTCCCTTGGGTGTATCAGGGCAGCACAAGTTTGAGGTGGGGACAACTTCGGTGTCGGGTCCATCCTTCGATATAAGGATTATTTGCCGTCAGGCCACAGCCCAGGGCCAGGGGCCCCTGGGCACATCCTTTTTCCATTTTCCCTGGGAAAGAAAACTCAGCAGTCCAGGTTCCTGATGTCAGTTTGTAGGGCTCCCTTGGGTCTATCAGGGCAGCACAAGTTTGAGGTGGGGACAACTTCGGTGTGGGGTCCATCCTTCAATATAAGGATTTCTTGCAGTCAGGGCCAGGGGCCCAGGGCCAGGGGCCCCTGGGCACATGCTTTTTCCATTTTCCCTGGGAAAGAAAACTCAGCAGTCCAGGTTCCTGATGTCAGTTTGTAGGGCTCCCTTGGGTCTATCAGGGCAGCACAAGTTTGAGTTTGGGACAGCTTTGGTGTGGGGTCCATCCTTCGATATAAGGATTTTTTACAGTCAGGGCCAGGGGACCCTGTACACATCCTTTGGCTATTTTGCCTGGGAAAGAGAACTCAGCAGTCCAGGTTCCTGATGTCAGTTTGTAGGGCTCCCTTGGGTCTATCAGGGCAGCACAAGTTTGAGGTTGGGACAACTTTGGTGTGGGGTCCATCCTTCGATATAAGGATTCTTTGCAGTCAGGGCCAGGGGCCCCTGGGCACATCCTTTTTTCATTTTCCCTGGGAAAGAAAACTCAGCAGTCCAGGTTCCTGATGTCAGTTTGTAGGGCTCCCTTGGGTCTATCAGGGCAGCACAAGTTTGAGGTGGGGACAACTTCGGTGTGGGGTCCATCCTTCGATATAAGGATTATTTGCGGTCAGGGCCAGGGGCCCAGGGCCAGGGGCCCCTGTGCACATCCTTTTTCCATTTTCCCTGGGAAAGAAAACTCAGCAGTCCAGGTTCCTGATGTCAGTTTGTAGGGCTCCCTTGGGTCTATCAGGGCAGCACAAGTTTGAGGTGGGGACAACTTCGGTGTGGGGTCCATCCTTCGATATAAGGATTTTTTGTAGTGAGGTCCCTGTCCAGGGCCAGGGGCTCCTGTGCACATCCTTTTTCCATTATCCCTGGGAAAGAAAACTCAGCAGTCCAGGTTCCTGATGTCAGTTTGTAGGGCTCCCTTGGGTCTATCAGGGCAGCACAAGTTTGAGGTGGGGACAGTTTCCGTGGGGGGTCCATCCTTCGATATAAAGATTCTTTGCAGTCAGGGCCCTGCCCAGGGCCATTGGCCCCTGGGCACATCCTTTGGCCATTTTCCCTGGGAAAGAAAACTCAGCAGTCCAGGTTCCTGATGTCAGTTTGTAGGGCTCCCTTGGGTCTATCAGGTTAGCACAAGTTTGAGGTGGGGACAAATTTGGTGTGGGGTCCATCCTTCGATATAAGGATTTTTTGCGGTCAGGGCCAGGGGCCCAGGGCCAGGGGCCCCTGTGCACATCCTTTTTCCATTTTCCCTGGGAAAGAAAACTCAGCAGTCCAGGTTCCTGATGTCAGTTTGTAGGGCTCCCTTGGGTCTATCAGGGCAGCACAAGTTTGAGGTGGGCACAACTTCGGTGTGGGGTCCATCCTTCGATATAAGGATTTTTTGCAGTCAGTGCCAGGGGCCCCTGGGCGCATCCTTTTTCATTTTCCCTGGGAAAGAAAACTCAGCAGTCCAGGTTCCTGATGTCAGTTTGTAGAGCTCCCTTTTGTCTATAAGGGCAGCACAAGTTTAAGGTGAGGACAACTTCGGTGTGGGGTCCATCCTTCGATATAAGGATTTTTTGCAGTGAGGCCCCTGCCCAGGGCCAGGGACCCCTGGGCACATCCTTTTTCCTTTTTCCCTGGGAAAGAAAACTCAGCAGTCCAGGTTCCTGATGTCAGTTTGTAGGGCTCCCTTGGGTCTATCAGGGCAGCACAAGTTTGAGGTGGGGACAAGTTCGGTGTGGGGTCCATCCTTCGATATAAGGATTTTTTGCAGTCAGGGCCCGGGGCCCCTGTGCACATCCTTTTTCCATTTTCCCTGGGAAAGAAAACTCAGCAGTCCAGGTTCCTGATGTCAGTTTGTAGGGCTCCCTTGGGTCTATCAGGGCAGCACAAGTTTGAGGCGGGAACAGCTTCAGTGTGGGGTCCATCCTTCGATATAAGGATTTTTTGTAGGGAGGTCCCTGACCAGGGCCAGGGGCCCCTGGGCACATCCTCTGGCCAGTTTCCCTGGGAAAGAAAACTCAGCAGTCCAGGTTCCTGATGTCAGTTTGTAGGGCTCCCTTGGGTCTATCAGGGCAGCACAAGTTTGAGGTGGGGACAGCTTCAGTGTGGGGTCCATCCTTCGATATAAGGATTTTTTGCATTGAGGCCCTGCCCAGGACCAGGGGCCCCTGGGCACATCCTTTTTCCATTTTCCCTGGGAAAGAAACCTCAGCAGTCCAGGTTCCTGATGTCAGTTTGTAGGGCACCCTTGGGTCTATCAGGTCAGCACAAGTTTGAGTTTGGGACAGCTTTGGTGTGGGGTCCATCCTTCGATATAAGGATTTTTTACAGTCAGGGCCAGGGGACCCTGGGCACATCCTTTGGCTATTTTGCCTGGGAAAGAGAACTCAGCAGTCCAGGTTCCTGATGTCAGTTTGTAGGGCTCCCTTGGGTCTATCAGGGCAGCACAAGTTTGAGGTGGGGACAACTTCGGTGTGGGGTCCATCCTTCGATATAAGGATTTTTTGCAGTCAGGGCCAGGGGCCCCTGGGCACATCCTTTTTCCATTTTCCCTGGGAAAGAAAACTCAGCAGTCCAGGTTCCTGATGTCGGTTTGTAGGGCTCCCTTGGGTCTATCAGGGCAGCACAAGTTTGAGGTGGGGACAACTTCGGTGTCGGGTCCATCCTTCGATATAAGGATTTTTTGCCGTCAGGCCACAGCCCAGGGCCAGGGGCCCCTGGGCACATCCTTTTTCCATTTTCCCTGGGAAAGAAAACTCAGCAGTCCAGGTTCCTGATGTCAGTTTGTAGGGCTCCCTTGGGTCTATCAGGGCAGCACAAGTTTGAGGTGGGGATAACTTCGGTGTGGAGTCCATCCTTCAATATAAGGATTTCTTGCAGTCAGGGCCAGGGGCCCAGGGCCAGGGGCCCCTGGGCACATGCTTTTTCCATTTTCCCTGGGAAAGAAAACTCAGCAGTCCAGGTTCCTGATGTCAGTTTGTAGGGCTCCCTTGGGTCTATCAGGGCAGCACAAGTTTGAGGTGGGGACAACATCGGTGTGGGGTCCATCCTTCGATATAAGGATTTTTTGCAGTCAGGGCCAGGCGCCCCTGTGCACATCCTTTTTCCATTTTCCCTGGGAAAGAGAACTCAGCAGTCCAGGTTCCTGATGTCAGTTTGTAGGGCTCCCTTGGGTCTATCAGGGCAGCACAAGTTTAAGGTGGGAACAACTTCGGTGTGGGGTCCATCCTTCGATATAAGGATTTTTTGTAGTGAGGTCCCTGACCAGGGCCAGGGGCCCCTGGGCACATCCTTTGGCCATTTTCCCTGGGAAAGAAAACTCAGCAGTCCAGGTTCCTGATGTCAGTTTGTAGGGCTCCCTTGGGTCTATCAGGGCAGCACAAGTTTGAGGTGGGGACAACTTCGGTGTGGGGTCCATCCTTCGATATAAGGATTTTTTGCAGTCAGGGCCAGGGGCCCCTGGGCTCATCCTTTTTCCATTTTCCCTGGGAAAGAAAACTCAGCAGTCCAGGTTCCTGATGTCGGTTTGTAGGGCTCCCTTGGGTCTATCAGGGCAGCACAAGTTTGAGGTGGGGACAACTTCGGTGTCGGGTCCATCCTTCGATATAAGGATTATTTGCCGTCAGGACACAGCCCAGGGCCAGGGGCCCCTGGGCACATCCTTTTTCCATTTTCCCTGGGAAAGAAAACTCAGCAGTCCAGGTTCCTGATGTCAGTTTGTAGGGCTCCCTTGGGTCTATCAGGGCAGCACAAGTTTGAGGTGGGGACAACTTCGGTGTGGGGTCCATCCTTCGATATAAGGATTTTTTGCAGTCAGGGCCAGGGGCCCCTGGGCACATCCTTTTTCCATTTTCCCTGGGAAAGAAAACTCAGCAGTCCAGGTTCCTGATGTCAGTTTGTAGGGCTCCCTTCGGTCTATCAGGGCAGCACAAGTTTGAGGTGGGGACAACTTCGGTGTGGGGTCCATCCTTCGATATAAAGATTTCTTGCAGTCAGGGCCAGGGGCCCCTGGGCACATCCTTTTTCCATTTCCCATGGGAAAGAAAACTCAGCAGTCCAGGTTCCTGATGTCACTTTGTAGAGCTCCCTTGGGTCTATCAGGGCAGCACAAGTTTTAGGTGGGGACAACTTCGGTGTGGGGTCCATCCTTCGATATAAGGATTTTTTGCAGTCAGGGCCAGCGGCCCAGGGCCAGGGGCCCCTGTGCACATCCTTTTTCCATTTTCCCTGGGAAAGAAAACTCAGCAGTCCAGGTTCCTGATGTCAGTTTGTAGGGCTCCCTTGGGTCTATCAGGGTAGCACAAGTTTGAGGTGGGGACAACTTCGGTGTGGGGTCCATCCTTCGATATAAGGATTTTTTGTAGTGAGGTGCCTGTCCAGGGCCAGGGGCCCCTGTGCACATCCTTTTTCCATTATCCCTGGGAAAGAAAACTCAGCAGTCCAGATTCCTGATGTCAGTTTGTAGGGCTCCCTTGGGTCTATCAGGGCAGCACAAGTTTGAGGTGGGGACAGTTTCCGTGGGGGGTCCATCCTTCGATATAAAGATTCTTTGCTGTCAGGGCCCTGCCCAGGGCCATGGGCCCCTGGGCACATCCTTTTTCCATTTTCCCTGGGAAAGAAAACTCAGCACTCCAGGTTCCTGATGTCAGTTTGTAGAGCTCCCTTGGGTCTATCAGGGCAGCACAAGTTTCAGGTGGTGACACTTTCCGTGTGGGGTCCATCCTTCGATATAAGGATTTTTTGTAGTGAGGTCCCTCTCCAGCACCAGGGGCCCCTGGGCAGATCCTTTTTCCATTTTCCCTGGGAAAGAAAACTCAGCAGTCCAGGACCCTGATGTCAGTTTGTAGGGCTCCCTTGGGTCTATCAGGGCAGCACAAGTTTGAGGTGGGGACAACTTCGGTGTGGGGTCCATCCTTCGATATAAGGATTTTTTGCAGTCAGGGCCAGGGGCCCCTGGGCACATCCTTTTTCCATTTTCCCTGGGAAAGAAAACTCAGCAGTCCAGGTTCCTGATGTCAGTTTGTAGGGCTCCCTTGGGTCTATCAGGGCCGCACAAGTTTGAGGTGGGGACAGCTTCCGTGTGGGGGTCCATCCTTCGATATAAGGATTATTTGCAGTCAGGGCCCTGCCCACGGCCAGGGGACCCTGGGCACATCCTTTGGCCATTTTCCCTGGGAAAGAAAACTCAGCAGTCCAGGTTCCTGATGTCAGTTTGTAGGGCTCCCTTGGGTCTATCAGGGCAGCACAAGTTTGAGGTGGGGACAACTTCGGTGTGGGGTCCATCCTTCGATATAAGGATTTTTTGCAGTCAGGGCCAGGGGCCCCTGGGCACATCCTTTTTCCATTTTCCCTGGGAAAGAAAACTCAGCAGTCCAGGTTCCTGATGTCTGTTTGTAGGGCTCCCTTGGGTGTATCAGGGCAGCACAAGTTTGAGGTGGGGACAACTTCAGTGTGGGGTCCATCCTTCGATATAAGGATTTTTTGCAGTCAGGGCCAGGGGCCCCTGGTCACAACCATTTTCCATTTTCCCTGGGAAAGAAAACTCAGCAGTCCAGGTTCCTGTTGTCAGTTTGTAGGGCTCCCTTGGGTCTATCAGGGCAGCACAAGTTTGAGGTTGCAACAACTTTGGTGTGGGGTCCATCCTTCGATATAAGGATTCTTTGCAGTCAGGGCCAGGGGCCCCTTGGCACATCCTTTTTCCATTTTCCCTGGGAAAGAAAACTCAGCAGTCCAGGTTCCTGATGTCAGTTTGTAGGGCTCCCTTGGGTCTATCAGGGCAGCACAAGTTTGAGGTGGGGACAACTTCGGTGTGGGGTCCATCCTTCGATATAAGGATTTGTTGCAGTCAGGGCCAGGGGCCCTTGGCCAGGGGCCCCTGGGCACATCCTTTTTCCATTTTCCCTGGGAAAGAAAACTCAGCAGTCCAGGTTCCTGATGTCAGTTTGTAGGGCTCCCTTGGGTCTATCAGGGCAGCACAAGTTTGAGGTGGGGACAGTTTCCGTGTGGGGTCCATCCTTCGATATAAAGATTCTTTGCAGTCAGGGCCCTGCCCAGGGCCAGGGGCCCCTGGGCACATCCTTTGGCCATTTTCCCTGGGAAAGAAAACTCAGCAGTCCAGGTTCCTGATGTCAGTTTGTAGGGCTCCCTTGGGTCTATCAGGGTAGCACAAGTTTGAGGTTGCGACAACTTCGGTGTGGGGTCCATCCTTCGATATAAGGATTTTTTGCAGTGAGGTCCCTGACCACGGCCAGGGGCCTCTGGGCACACCCTTTTTCCATTTTCCCTGGGAAAGAAAACTCAGCAGTCCAGCTTCCTGATGTCAGTTTGTAGGGCTCCCTTGGGTCAATCAGGGTAGCACAAGTTTGAGGTGGGGACAACTTCGGTCTCGGGTCCATCCTTCGATATAAGGATTTTTTGTAGTGAGGTCCCTCTCCAGCACCAGGGGCCCCTGGGCAGATCCTTTTTCCATTTTCCCTGGGAAAGAAAACTCAGCAGTCCAGGACCCTGATGTCAGTTTGTAGGGCTCCCTTGGGTCTATCAGGGCAGCACAAGTTTGAGGTGGGGACAACTTCGGTGTGGGGTCCATCCTTCGATATAAGGAGTTTTTGTGGTCAGGGCCAGGGGCCCAGGGCCAGGGGCCCCTGTGCACATCCTTTTTCCATTTTCCCTGGGAAAGAAAACTCAGCAGTCCAGGTTCCTGATGTCAGTTTGTAGGGCTCCCTTGGGTCTATCAGGGCAGCACAAGTTTGAGGTGGGGACAACTTCGGTGTGGGGTGGATCCTTCGATATAAGGATTTTTTGCAGTCAGGGCCAGGGGCCCCTGGGCACATCCTTTAGCCATTTTCCCTGGGAAAGAAAACTCAGCAGTCCAGGTTCCTGAAGTCAGTTTGTAGGGCTCCCTTGGGTCTATCAGGGTAGCACAATTTTGAGGTTGCGACAAATTCGGTGTGGGGTCCATCCTTCGATATAAGGATGTTTTGCAGTGAGGTCCCTGTACAGGGCCAGGGGCCTCTGGGCACATCCTTTGGCCATTTTCCCTGGGAAAGAAAACTCAGCAGTCCAGGTTCCTGATGTCAGTTTGTAGGGCTCCCTTGGGTCTATCAGGGTAGCACAAGTTTGAGGTGGGGACAACTTTGGTGTGGGGTCCATCCTTCGATATAAGGATTTTTTGTGGTCAGGGCCAGGGGCCCAGGGCCAGGGGCCCGTGGGCACATCCTTTTTCCATTTTCCCTGGGAAAGAAAACTCAGCACTCCAGGTTCCTGATGTCAGTTTGTAGGGCTCCCTTGGGTCTATCAGGGCAGCACAAGTTTCAGGTGGTGACACTTTCCGTGTGGGGTCCATCCTTCGATATAAGGAGTTTTTGCAGTCAGGGCCAGGGGCCCCTGAGCACATCCTTTTTCCATTTTCCGTGGGAAAGAAAACTCAGCAGTCCAGGTTCCTGATGTCAGTTTGTAGGGCTCCCTTGGGTCTATCCGGGTAGCACAAGTTTGAGGTGGGGACAACTTCGGTGTGGGGTCCATCCTTCGATATAAGGATTTTTTGCAGTCAGGGCCAGGGGCCCCTGGGCACATCCTTTTTCCATTTTCCCTGGGAAAGAAAACTCAGCAGTCCAGGTTCCTGATGTCAGTTTGTAGGGCTCCCTTGGGTCTATCAGGGCAGCACAAGTTTGAGGTGGGGACAACTTCGGTGTGGGGTCCATCCTTCGATATAAGGATTTTTTGCAGTCAGGGCCAGGGGCCCCTGGGCACATCCTTTTTCCATTTTCCCTGGGAAAGAAAACTCAGCAGTCCAGGTTCCTGATGTCAGTTTGTAGGGCTCCCTTGGGTGTATCAGGGCAGCACAAGTTTGAGGTGGGGACAACTTCAGTGTGGGGTCCATCCTTCGATATAAGGATTTTTTGCAGTCAGGGCCAGGGGCCCCTGGTCACAACCATTTTCCATTTTCCCTGGGAAAGAAAACTCAGCAGTCCAGGTTCCTGATGTCAGTTTGTAGGGCTCCCTTGGGTCTATCAGGGTAGCACAAGTTTGAGGTTGCGACAACTTCAGTGTGGGGTCCATCCTTTGATATAAGGATTTTTTGCAGTGAGGTCCCTGACCACGGCCAGGGGCCTCTGGGCACACCCTTTTTCCATTTTCCCTGGGAAAGAAAACTCAGCAGTCCAGGTTCCTGATGTCAGTTTGTAGGGCTCCCTTGGGTCTATCAGGGTAGCACAAGTTTGAGGTGGGGACAACTTCGGTCTCGGGTCCATCCTTCGATATAAGGATTTTTTGTAGTGAGGTCCCTCTCCAGCACCAGGGGCCCCTGGGCAGATCCTTTTTCCATTTTCCCTGGGAAAGAAAACTCAGCAGTCCAGGTTCCTGATGTCAGTTTGTAGGGCTCCCTTGGGTCTATCAGGGCAGCACAAGTTTGAGGTGGGGACAACTTCGGTGTCGGGTCCATCCTTCGATATAAGGATTTTTTGCAGCCAGGGCCAGGGGCCCCTGGGCACATCCTTTTTCCATTTTCCCTGGGAAAGAAAACTCAGCAGTCCAGGTTCCTGATGTCAGTTTGTAGGGCTCCCTTGGGTCTATCAGGGCAGCACAAGTTTGAGGTGGGGACAACTTCGGTGTGGGGTCCATCCTTCGATATAAGGATGTTTTGCAGTGAGGTCCCTGTACAGGGCCAGGGGCCTCTGGGCACACCCTTTTTCCATTTTCCCTGGGAAAGAAAACTCAGCAGTCCAGGTTCCTGATGTCAGTTTGTAGGGCTCCCTTGGGTCTATCAGGGCAGCACAAGTTTGAGGTGGGGACAACTTCGGTGTGGGGTCCATCCTTCGATATAAGGATTTTTTGCAGTCAGGGCCAGGGACCCCTGGGCACATCCTTTTTCTATTTCCCTGGGAAAGAAAACTCAGCAGTCCAGGTTCCTGAAGTCAGTTTGTAGGGCTCCCTTGGGTCTATCAGGGCAGCACAAGTTTGAGGTGGGGACAGCTTCGGGGTGGGGTCCATCCTTCGATATAAGGATTTTTTGCAGTCAGGGCCCAGCCCAGGGCCAGGGGCCCCTGGGCACACCCTTTTTCCATTTTCCCTGGGAAAGAAAACTCAGCAGTCCAGGTTCCTGATGTCAGTTTGTAGGGCTCCCTTGGGTCTATCAGGGCAGCACAAGTTTGAGGTGGGGACAACTTCGGTGTGGGGTCCATCCTTCGATATAAGGATTCTTTGCAGTCAGGGCCAGGGGCCCCTGGGCACATCCTTTTTCCATTTTCCCTGGGAAAGAAAACTCAGCAGTCCAGGTTCCTGATGTCAGTTTGTAGGGCTCCCTTGGGTCTATCAGGGTAGCACAATTTTGAGGTTGCGACATCTTCGGTGTGGGGTCCATCCTTCGATATAAGGATTTTTTGCAGTGAGGTCCCTGACCACGGCCAGGGGCCTCTGGGCACACCCTTTTTCCATTTTCCCTGGGAAAGAAAACTCAGCAGTCCAGGTTCCTGATGTCAGTTTGTAGGGCTCCCTTGGGTCTATCAGGGCAGCACAAGTTTGAGGTGGGGACAGCTTCCGTGTGGGGTTTATCCTTCGATATAAGGATTCTTTGCTGTCAGGACCCTGCCCAGGGCCAAGGGCCCCTGGGCACATCCTTTGGCCATTTTCCCTGGGAAAGAAAACTCAGCAGTCCAGGTTCCTGATGTCAGTTTGTAGGGCTCCCTTGGGTCAATCAGGGCAGCACAAGTTTGAGGTGGGGACAACTTCGGTGTGGGGTGCATCCTTCGATATAAAGACTTTTTGTAGTCAGGGCCAGGGGCCCCTGGGCACATCCTTTTTCCATTTTCCCTGGGAAAGAAAACTCAGCAGTCCAGGTTCCTGATGTCAGTTTGTAGGGCTCCCTTGGGTCTATCAGGGCAGCACAAGTTTGAGGTGGGGACAACTTCGGTGTGGGGTCCATCCTTCGATATAAGGATTTTTTATAGCCAGGGCCAGGGGCCCCTGGGCACATCCTTTTTCCATTTTCCCTGGGAAAGAAAACTCAGCAGTCCAGGTTCCTGATGTCAGTTTGTAGGGCTCCCTTGGGTCTATCAGGGCAGCACAAGATTGAGGTGGGGACAACTTCGGTGTGGGGTCCATCCTTCGATATAAGGATGTTTTGCAGTGAGGTCCCTGTACAGCGCCAGGGGCCTCTGGGCACACCCTTTTTCCATTTTCCCTGGGAAAGAAAACTCAGCAGTCCAGGTTCCTGATGTCAGTTTGTAGGGCTCCCTTGGGTCTATCAGGGCAGCACAAGTTTGAGGTGGGGACAACTTCGGTGTGGGGTCCATCCTTCGATATAAGGATTTTTTGCAGTCAGGGCCGGGGGCCCAGGGCCAGGGGCCCCTGTGCACATCCTTTTTCCATTTTCCCTGGGAAAGAAAACTCAGCAGTCCAGGTTCCTGATGTCAGTTTGTAGGGCTCCCTTGGGTCTATCAGGGCAGCACAAGTTTAAGGTGGGGACAGCTTCGGGGTGGGGTCCATCCTTCGATATAAGGATTTTTTGCAGTCAGGGCCCTGCCCACGGCCAGGGGCCCCTGGGCACACCCTTTTTCCATTTTCCCTGGGAAAGAAAACTCAGCAGTCCAGGTTCCTGATGTCAGTTTGTAGGGCTCCCTTGGGTCTATCAGGGTGGCACAATTTTGAGGTTGCGACAACTTCGGTGTGGGGTCCATCCTTCGATATAAGGATTCTTTGCAGTCAGGGACCTCCCCACGGCCAGGGGCCCCTGGGCACATCCTTTTTCCATTTTTCCTGGGAAAGAAAACTCAGCAGTCCAGGTTCCTGATGTCAGTTTGTAGGGCTCCCTTGGGTCTATCAGGGCAGCACAAGTTTGAGGTTGCAACAATTTCGGTGTGGGGTCCATCCTTCGATATAAGGATTCTTTGCAGTCAGGGCCAGGGGCCCCTTGGCACATCCTTTTTCCATTTTCCCTGGGAAAGTAAACTCAGCAGTCCAGGTTCCTGATGTCAGTTTGTAGGCCTCCGTTTGGTCTATCAGGGCAGCACAAGTTTGAGGTGGGGACAACTTCGGTGTGGAGTCCATCCTTCGATATAAGGATTTTTTGCAGTCAGGGCCAGGGGCCCAGGGCCAGGGGCCCCTGGGCACATCCTTTTTCCATTTTCCCTGGGAAAGAAAACTCAGCAGTCCAGGTTCCTGATGTCAGTTTGTAGGGCTACCTTGGGTGTATCAGGGCAGCACAAGTTTGAGGTGGGGACAACTTCGGTGTGGGGTCCATCCTTCGATATAAGGATTTTTTGCAGTCAGGGCCAGGGGCCCCTGGGCACATCCTTTTTCCATTTTCCCTGGGAAAGAAAACTCAGCAGTCCAGGTTCCTGATGTCAGTTTGTAGGGCTCCCTTGGGTCTATCAGGGCAGCACAAGTTTGAGGTGGGGACATCCTCGGTTTGGGGTCCATCCTTCGATATAAGTATTCTTTGCAGAGAGTCCCAGCCCAGGGCCAGGGGACACTGGGCACATCCTTTTTCCATTTTCCCTGGGAAAGAAAACTCAGCAGTCCAGGTTCCTGATGTCAGTTTGTAGGGCTCCCTTGGGTCTATCAGGGCAGCACAAGTTTGAGGTGGGGACAAATTCGGTGTGGGCTCCATCCTTCGATATAAGGATTTTTTGCAGTCAGGGCCAGGGTCCCCTGGGCACATCCTTTTTCCATTTTCCCTGGGAAAGAAAACTCAGCAGTCCAGGTTCCTGATGTCAGTTTGTAGGGCTCCCTTGGGTCTATCAGGGCAGCAGAAGTTTGAGGTGGGGACGAATTCGGTGTGGGGTCCATCCTTCGATATAAGGATTTTTGTAGTCAGGGCCAGGGGCCCAGGGCCAGGGGCCCCTGGGCACATCCTTTTTCCATTTTCCCTGGGAAAGAAAACTCAGCAGTCCAGGTTCCTGATGTCAGTTTGTAGGGCTCCCTTGGGTGTATCAGGGCAGCACAAGTTTGAGGTGGGGACAACTTCGGTGTGGGGTCCATCCTTCGATATAAGGATTTTTTGCAGTCAGGGCCAGGGGCCCCTGGGCACATCCTTTTTCCATTTTCCCTGGGAAAGAAAACTCAGCAGTCCAGGTTCCTGATGTCAGTTTGTAGGGCTCCCTTGGGTCTATCAGGGCAGCACAAGTTTGAGGTGGGGAACACTTCGCTGTGGGTTCCATCCTTCGATATAAGGATTTTTTGCAGTCAGGGCCGGGGGCCCATGGGCACATCCTTTTTCCATTTTCCCTGGGAAAGAAAACTCAGCAGTCCAGGTTCCTGATGTCAGTTTGTAGGGCTCCCTTGGGTCTATCAGGGCAGCACAAGTTTGAGGTGGGGACAACTTCGGTGTGGGCTCCATCCTTCGATATAAGGATTTTTTGCAGTCAGGGCCATG